>NC_088359.1:26072500-26387500 GCF_036884655.1 Musa acuminata AAA Group | reverse complement strand
TATATTTGCATGCGATGTAGATATATATTAAATATGTATATGTGTGACATGTCATATTAGGAGACCAAATCATAGAAACATCTCTCTCGATAATATTAAGTCGGTAAACGTGATGCAATTAGATTGACCCACGTGGCCTTCCATCGTTATAATGAGGAACCGATTCCCGGCGTAGGTTGAGTTGGTCGAGTCCCTCGAGACTCACCTATATCGTGATTCACTATCTTGCTTACGACATAGAGATGTCACCGGTGACTTGAGGACATGGTATGCTTGGTCGAGTCCTTCGAGGGTATATCATCAAATCAGACTCATCTTGTAACGAATGTGTTGACTTAACCGAGCATCATGGTTGGTCGAGTCCCTCGAGACCATGGTGATTCGGAGGCCGAACAGTACGAGAATCACATGGAGTTATGATCGGCAAGAGTTGCCTACCTTTTAGGCTTAGTGTGATTGGTCGAGTCCCTCAAGGTTACACTAAGACGTTGATTGGATCCTGATCCCAACTAGAAGTCTGCCAAAGACTTCCATTTCACATGCTGAGGGTGTCGCATGACTCGCTAGTAAAATAGTGGGAGCATATTAAGATAGAAGTCCATATCTTGATAGTTTATTTCTTATAAAATCTGCATGTTATTCATATTTGCTGCATCTTTATTTTCAGAAAATATCGCTTTCAAATCCCTTACGTGGCATACTTGATGTCAACCGCCTCACTGGTCCAAATTATACGGATTGGCTCCATAACTTGAGAATTGTTCTCACAACGGAGAAAATCGTGTACGTCCTTGATATAGTGATGCCTACACCCGAAGAAGGGGTAAGCGAGGATGAGATCGCTCGCTACGTGTAGTACATTGATGACTCCACTCTTGCTTAGTGCTATATGTTGGGCTCTATGACTCCTGAGTTACAGAGACAATATGAAAAGATGGATGCCGGATCCATTCTCCTATATGTTCGTAAATTGTTTGAGGAACAGGGAAGGACTCAGCGATATGAGATATCCAAGAGTCTCTTCCGTGCTAGGATGACTGAGGGGACACCGGTTCAGAATCATGTCCTAGAGATGATTGAGTGGCTAGAGAAACTCACAGGTCTAAGAATGGTCCTAGAGGATAACTTATGTGTGGATATTGTGCTTCAGTCCCTACCAGATTCCTTTTCACAGTTCATAATGAATTTTAATATGAACAAGCTTGAGATGACTCTCCCAGAGCTCCTCAATATGTTGAGGGAGGTAGAGAGTACTATTAAGAAAGAGAAGCCAGTTCTTTACACTGGTGAGACCAGAAAGAAAAGGAAAGCAGAAAGGTCCCTTAAGAAGGGAAAGGGCAAGGGCAGACCAGGTAAAGCAAAGGTTGCTAAGAAAGACCCAGCAAAGGACAAAGGCCAGTGCTTCCACTGTGGCAAAGATGAGCACTAGAAGAGGAACTGCAAAGAGTACCTTGCAGAAAAGGCGAAACAAAAGCTTGATGAAGCTTCAGGTATATTCATGATCAGTCTTCATTTGTCAAACTCTTATTATAACACATGGGTATTGGATACTGGTAGTGCTTATCATATATGCAATTCGTTGCAGGTTCTGGCAAGTCCTAGGAGACTAGAGAGAGGCGATATGGACCTTAAGATGGGTAATAGAGCAAAAGTTGCTATAGTAGCTGTTGGTGAGGTCGCCCTACATCTGCCTAGTGGAGCTTTTATTGCATTAGATGCATGTTATTTTGTTCCTTCTATTATCAAAAATATTATCTCAATTTCATGTTTGACAGTTAGTAGATATAAATTAGTTTTTGTGAATAATGGTTGTTCGATATTATTAGATGATAATATTATCATGAAAGGAACATTGCATAATGGTTTATTTATGTTAGACACTACTCCACATATCATGAATGTAAATGTATTCAAGAGGAAACGAGATGAGATGAACAGTGCATACTTGTGACATTATAGGCTAGGTCACATCCATGAAAGAGGGATTCAAAAGTTGCTAAATGATTGATATCTAGATCCATTCGACTATGTGTCATATGCAACTTGCGAGCCTTGCCTTCGTGGAAAATTAACCAACTCTCCATTTAGTGGAACTAGAGAGAGAGCCATTGAGCTGTTGGAACTCATACATAGTGATGTATGTGGACCCATGTCAACTCATGCCATTGGTGGACTTCATTACCTTTACTGATGATTTCTCAAGGCATGGATATGTGTACTTAATGAAGTACAAGTCTGAGGCCTTTGAGAAATTTAGAGAGTATAAGAATGAGGTGGAGAACCAGACTGGAAAGAGTATCAAAACTCTTCGATCAGATCGAGGAGGTGAGTACTTAAGTACATAGTTTACTAAGTTCCTCAAGGACCATGGGATATTATCCCAATAGACACCTCCTTATACACCTCAGCTTAATGGTGTCTCTGAAAGGAAAAATCGTACGCTATTAGATATGGTACGGTCCATGATGAGTTTCGCTAACCTACCCATCTCATTCTGGGGATATGCCCTAGAAACCGCAGCTTACCTTCTGAACAGAGTTCCAACTAAGTCGGTAGTGTCTACACCATATGAGATATGGAAAGGAAAGAAGCATGATCTTAAGGTTGTTAAGATTTGGGACTACCCTGCCAACGTTAAAAGACACAACCCCGGTAAGTTAGAATCACGGACAGAGCGATGCAAATTTATGGGATACCCCAAGGAAACTTGTGGGTATTATTTCTATCATCTCGAGGACCAAAAGGTCTTTGCAGTTAAGAGAGCAGTGTTCCTTCAGAAGGAACACATTTTTGGCAGAGATAGTGGGAGAATGATAGAGTTGAGCGAGGTTGGAGAACCAAGCTCAAGCACTACTCTACAACTCGAGTCTGTTCAGATACCTAATACACAAGTTTCAACTTTACGTAGGTCTGATAGAGTATCCCATCCTCCTAAGAGATATGTGGGACATATTAGATGAGAGGATGTTGAGGATATTGATCCTCAGACCTTCGAGGAGGCTATTATGAGTATAGACTCCAGGAAGTGGCAAAAAGCCATGAATTTTGAGATGGATTCGATGTACTCCAACAAGGTTTGGAACGTAGTTGATGCGCCCGAAGGTATTGTACCCATCGGTTGCAAGTGGATCTTTAAGAAAAAGATCAGAGTAGATGGAAAGGTAGAGACCTATAAAGCAAGGCTAGTGGCTAAGGGGTATCGTCAAAGGCAAGGTATTAACTACGACGAAACCTTCTCACCCGTAGCAATACTAAAATCCATCAGAATTCTATTGGCTATTGCAGCACACTATGATTATGAGATTTGACAGATGGGTGTGAAAACTGCATTCCTCAATGGGAACCTCGAGAAGGAGGTGTATATGATGCAACATGAGGGATTCGTGTCCAAGAACTGCCCAAATAAGGTATGTAGGTTGCTTAGATCCATTTATGGACTAAAGCAAGCTTCCCGAAGTTGGAACATAAGATTCGATGAGGCAATAAGATTTTATGACTTCGTTAAGAACGAAGATTATCCTTGTGTGTACAGGAAGGTAAGTGGGAGTGCTATCACCTTTTTGGTGTTATATGTGGATGACATCCTGATCATTGGGAATGACGTAGGAATGCTATCCACAGTAAAGGCTTGGTTATCTAGATACTTCTCCATGAAGGACTTAGGGGAAGCATCCTATATCTTGGGGATTAGAATCTATAGAGATAGATCTAAGAGGATGCTTGGCTTGTGTCAGTCTAGGTACATAGAAACCATTGTCAAAAGGTTTGGCATGGAAAATTCCAAGAGAGGTCTCATACCGATGAGACATGGGATATCGCTTTCTACGAGTATGTCCCCAAAGACTCCAGAAGAAAGGGCGAACATGGATATGATACCTTATGCCTCAACAATAGGGTCTATCATGTATGTCATGCTATGTACTAGGCCTGATATAGCGCATGCTCTGAGTGTCACGAGCAAGTATCAGGCGGATCCAGGCTTGGAGCACTGGAAAGCAGTAAAGTGTATCCTTAAGTACTTGAGAAGAACTAAGGATCTTTTACTAGTATATGGAGATAGTAGCCTTACGGTTGAAGGCTACGCAGACTCATGTTTTCAGTCTGATGTCGATGATAGCAAGTCGAATTCGGGGTACGTGTATACCTTGAATGGAGGAGCAGTGTGTTGGAAGAGTTCCAAGCAAGATACTACTACTAACTCGACCATAGAGGCGGAGTACATTTCTACATCAGATGCAGTAAAGGAGGGAGTCTAGGTGAAGAAGTTCATCATAGATTTGGGAGTCGTGCCGGGTAGCGAGAAGCCGACTTCCTTATATTACGACAACTATGGGGTGATTACTTAAATAACGGAACCCAGATCTCATCAGAAGTATTCTGAGGAGGTTCCAGCTTATCAAAGAGATCGTAACCCGAGGAGATGTAGTAGTGGAAAGAGTTCCATCCGAAGATAACATTGTAGATCCATTGACAAAACCGTTGTCACAAATTATCTTTGAGCATTACAGGGGTCTGATGGGGATCAGACACATAGGTGATTGGCTTTAAGTCAAGTGAGAGATTGCTAGTCATAGGTGCCCAGCAAGCCAATCACGTGAGTGATGGCACGTGTGACTTGATAAATAATCTTTTTGCTTATTATATTTTGGCATATATCACTTTATAACTATTGCACATATATATATATATATATATATATATATATATATATATATATATATATATATATATATATATATATATATATATATATATATATATATATATATATATATATATATAGTGATGTCTTTGGATTTGTGCAATGGGAATCGAATCGTGATGAGATCACAAAAATGAGATCGATTCACCTTTAAACACATATCCTAAATAATCCAGTACAGGTGCTCATTAGAGAATGAGTTCACTTATTTATCCGCTTACGGAATGTTGGATGGTTGATGATGCCTTATTATCAGACAGTGATTCCGTAGTCCTAGCAGTATATCTGGTCCTTAGACTTGAGACACCAAGGATGTCCTGTATGAGTGCTCCACTCTTTGATACCAGACTTATAGGTTTGACTGTCCCAGATCTAGTACAGCTGGTCATTGGGAGTGGTAGTCGACCTTACGAGGGCTATTGAGTGTCGATAGAGGATCATTCACTCTCGACGTCATGAGAGGAATATCCCATGTATTCTTGCTTAGACAAATCCCTAGCCATGGTCATTCGGGTTGAGAGAGAAAGAATTCTCCGGGAGAATCCGATTAGAGCGAGACTCGAGTAGAAACCGTATAGTTCTGACAGCACAATGCTCGATATACGCTCTCTGGGATATTAGATAGATGAGGGACTATAGGTACATGGTAACTGAGGACAGACATGTTCAATGGATTGGATTCCCCTGTATCGTCTGGGGACTACGACGTAGTGGCCTAGTACGTCCGTAGTCGATGAGTCGAGTGAATTATTACAGAGATAATAATTCACTGAGTTAGAAGGAGTTCTGACAGGTATGACTCATGGCCAGCTCGATATTGGGCCTAGGGGGTCACACACATATGATAGGCATTGCAATGAGTAGAGGTTCGGATATGAGATATCCGACGACGCTCTTGTCTTATTGGATATCCAATAAGCCCATGAATTGTTGGATCCCATGGATGAGATCCAATAAGAGCCCATAAGAGATTATTGGATAGAGATCCACTAATCTAAAAGGCTTGGGTTATTGGATGCAGATCTAATACCCACTACGGGAGGATCCATTAAGGTTTGACAGAGGACCTCTATAAATAGGAGGGATTCAGAGCCTCATAGGCTAGAGTCTTTGCTTGCCTCTCCTATTCTCCTTCCCCTCTCCACCTTAGAGTAGGCTTGGAATTTTGAGGAGCGTCATCGCAGCCCTGCTGTGTGGTTCACCGCTAGAGAGGAGGACGCTTGACCTCCTTCACCCTCTCATAAAGATATGCAAGGAAACAAGGATATACGATCTCCCTAGGTAACACAATCTACTATATACGTAGTTTTTTAGTTTCGCGGATTTTGCGCACCAATCTTTGCACGACGATGAACATCTCTTTGGGAATCGGGAATTTTTGTTTTCTTGTTGTGCTGCGTATGTGATGTCGCCCCCAAAGATTTTTCCAACATTTATTTCTTAAGAAAGTTGTTCGAGAAAGATTAATTCAAATTATTAAGCTAAATGTATGGATCAAGTAGGAGAATGTAACTGTTATTATTAAATATCTTATTTAATAATAATATAACCACTCATTAAGATTCATAATTCATTATCATGAATTTCTTCATTTATTATGGTTTAAATGATTTCAGTTTTTTATTCATTATACATGAAATCGTTATTATTAAATTAAATATTTAATATAATTAAAGTGTTTCATTATGGTCCAAATGTTACAAATTTAAATTAATTCTTGAATGTTGTGAGTTGGTGATGATAAATGTTCTTGATGGGAGAACATATATATATATATATATATATATATATATATATATATATATATATATATATATATATATATATATATATATATATATATATATGATGATTTTGGTTCCTGGACTCAATCATCTCTTTGAAACAAAAAGACTTTCCTATATCATCTAAAGCGAGCGTTCTGAGTCGAGAAGTGTCAAAGTTCAAGAAGAAACCTCTATAGAAATTCTTGACAACAATGACTAGAAATATACTATTTCGTTTTCGCATCAGTTTTTATTATATTTTTATTATAATAATTTAAAAACACAAATTGACTTCAATGATTTCTTACCAGAAACTCTTTCGGATCCACCTATCTTACTGTCAACAATGATTTTCTCCTTTCGTTGCCACGAGGGTTGCATTGGATGATCCTGTGCCTTTTGTAGTAGATCGAGCTATGACAAACCTCGGTTGACTGCATATAAGGCAACAACAATAAGAATTCGAACTCCAATGATGGATCATTATTCTTTTAATATTATAAAATAATAAATTTCAATTTTAGTCAGAAGGGAACACTAAAAAAAATTCATGTGACAGAACATAGAGAAGGGGAAGAAGGCAAGCTACTCAAATCC
Source organism: Musa acuminata AAA Group (assembly GCF_036884655.1). Classification (NCBI taxonomy): domain Eukaryota; kingdom Viridiplantae; phylum Streptophyta; class Magnoliopsida; order Zingiberales; family Musaceae; genus Musa; species Musa acuminata. The sequence continues at coordinate 26,380,435 of NC_088359.1, read as the reverse complement.
TATCTTGAACTCTCTCTCAGACACTTTTCTATTCTCTCAATCATAGAGCTCACGTAGCTCATGTTTCTCTCGTCAATATATTTTAACTTGAGAATAAAAAGACAATCATAAAAAAATCTCACATGGATGATTTTTCTGATAGTAAAATCGACTTGATCCTTTCTTAGTCGAACAAACGATCAACATATTATCTCATCAACCTTGAGTCTCTATAAGTGGATGAATATATATATATATATATATACAAATTAATGCATGTTTAATTTGTTACACTGTATTTATTACTAGTGAAATCTAAAGAGAAATCATGTTTAGAGAAGTGTTTTATTTTTAGTTTGACTTAAAAAGTAGGATAGTAGGATAGTAGTATTTATTACATATCATCTCTTTCATTCGACGGTAGGATAGTAACTTGTCGACCACTATAGACCTCGAACTGTGATAAGCGGTATAGCTCAGTCGTTGAGGGCAATGGTCTCCGGGTAACTGAGCTGACTTGTGCTTCCCTCTAGTCGGGCCCTACGTGTGATAGCACGTAGGAAAGTCACTCGGTTCGATGTTGGTAGGTGACACTCTTGTTGACACCTTTTGTTGATGGTAGATCGCAAGGGAGTTATATAAGCCAACCGTTCATATACATAAGGCATAGGAGAAGAATGTACGAAAGAGCTGTTTATCAGTCGTGATCACCCTCGGTCTCCCAAATATAAGGGTTGGATCCCTAGTACTTTAGAGCCGAAGATTCATTATCTAACAAATAATAATAATAATTTGATCGTTGAAGGATCAAGTTAAAAAATCTCTCCCAATAACCCGAGGAGATCAGTTTCGGATCTACATCAGCCACCTCGCTCTCAACAATGATATTCTCCTTCCATTGTCATGAGGGTTGGATTGGATGACTCAGTACTTTTTGTATTAGACCGAGCTGTGACAATCCTAAGTTGACTACAACAACAATAGGAATGATGAATCATCAACAACAACAATACGAGGCAACAACAATAGGAATGATGAATCATTATTCTTTTGATATTATAAAATAATAAGTTTCAATTTTAGTCAGAAGGGGAACACTAAAAAAAATTCATGTGACAGAACATAGGGAAAGGGAAGACGGCAAGTTACTGAAATCCTATCTTGAACTCTCTCTCATACACTTTTCTATTCTCTCAATCATTAGAGCTCGCGTAGCTCTTGTTTCTCCCATCAATATCTTTTAACTTGAGAATCAAGAAACAATCATAAAAAACTCTCACATGGATGATTTTTCTGATACTAAAATCGACTCGTTCCTTTCTTTGTCGGACAAACGATCAACATATTATTATCTCATCAACCTTGAGTCTGTATCAATTGGACGAATTTTGAGATCAAATATATATATTAATGCATGTTTAATTTGCTACAATGTATTTATTACAAGTGAAATCTAAAGAGAAATAGAAGTGTTGATTTTTAGTTGACTCAAAAAAGTTGTGGCCGCCGGTAATAACATTGTGACTGATGATGGCAAAATACGGCTGTCTCCGAATAATATATATTGTCGCCACAAGGAAAAAATGCATTCGCATACATCCCAGCTAAGCGGATATTTGGTCAACCCGTTGACATTGACCCGCGCTCTTTCCCGCCGGCTGCACGTAAACGCCAGCTCCCATCGAGCAAGAAGCGGGAACAGCGTTCGCTGTGGGAGCACACGTAGCTGACTCGGCGTCGGGTTACGGCCCACGTATCTGTCGCATAGAAGTGGCATCATACATAGGGATTCCCTGCCATTAAAAGGGACAGGCGGAGGCGGCTCTTATCCATCCCAATCTCCGCCTCTCCTGTCGCGGTTCCCCTTCTCGGCTTCTCCTCGTCTTGTAGAAATTTGGGTGCTTGTTGATCTAATTCGAGCAATGGGCGAAGCTGGAGGCATCGCGAAGGACGTCACCGAAGTAAGCTCTGGGATTCTCTTCCTACCTTCTCTTGTTGTTGGGTGTTGATTTGATGAATCGCTTCGGAACGCATAGTTGATCGGCAAGACTCCGTTGGTCTACCTCAACAAAGTCACCGATGGCTGCGTGGCTCGCGTTGCTGCCAAATTGGAGAGCATGGAGCCCTGCTCCAGTGTCAAGGACAGGTATTAACAAGCTCATCGTCTTTGTGATTATCTCGATTCCTGTAACCGGCAATCTTTTCGCGCAGAATTGGGTATAGTATGATATCTGATGCAGAGGAGCGTGGGGTTATCCAACCCGGCAAGGTTAGAATCAATCTGAGACATCATTGCCTTTGTCATCTAACCTGCCGAGAGATTGAGACAAAAGCTAACACAATATACCTTGTGTCATTTGCTTTCCATGGTTGTCTTTGTCAGAGCATCCTGATTGAACCTACCAGTGGAAACACCGGAATAGGGCTGGCATTCATGGCGGCTGCCAAGGGCTACAAGCTTGTGCTAACCATGCCAGCCTCCATGAGCCTCGAGAGGAGGATCATTCTCAAAGCTTTTGGTGCCGAGTTAGTCCTCACTGATCCCAGCTCGGGCATGAAGGGAGCTGTCAAGAAGGCAGAAGAGTTGGCCGCCAAGACACCAAATTCTTACATCCTCCAACAGTTTGAGAATCCAGCAAACCCGAAGGTATTCTTCTACAGATTCTGCCCATGTAGGCTGACATTGATGCACATTTCATGCTCTTGCAGATTCATTACGAGACAACTGGACCTGAGATATGGAAAGGAACAGGCGGTAAGATTGATGCTCTGGTGTCTGGTATCGGAACTGGGGGTACGATCACTGGAGCTGGGAGGTATCTCAAAGAGAAAAATCCTGATATCAAGGTCAGTTGCAGTATCAACAGGTTCATGACCACAGGCCACTAAGAGTTCACTAATTTTGGATTGGTATGTTGTGTTCTTCATTGTTCCAGCTATATGGTGTAGAACCAGTTGAGAGCGCGGTTTTATGTGGAGGGAAACCTGGTGGTTTATTTATTCTCTTGTTTGTTCTTTTGTACTTTCCTGGTAACCTGCTGAAACTTTGATCCATTTGTGTCTGATAAGAACTGGATTTGTGGCACAGGACCACATAAAATTCAGGGACTTGGAGCTGGCTTTATTCCTGATGTGCTAGATGTGCATCTGATTGATGAAGTTATACAAGTAAGCCTATTTTTTTTTTCTTTCTTTTTTTAGATTTTCTCAGATAGTTAAGTTATATTAGTCAGGCTGGTTGATGACTCACTATGATCACTTGTTAAAAGACAGTTCTAATTTGTGATCATCTACTTGTGTGATTGATTAGGTTTCAAGTGATGAGGCCATTGAGACAGCAAAGCTTCTTGCTCTCAAAGAAGGGCTGCTGGTGAGTCTTGCCAAATGGTTGGTGTTTATGTCAATACTTGTTCTGCTATGAACATGAATTCTGTGTGATGCTTCTTTGTTTGGTCAACCTTTTCGATGCAAATTTGACTCTCATTGTGTGCTCATTGTAGGTTGGAATCTCTTCTGGGGCTGCTGCTGTTGCTGCTGTTAAGCTTGCACAGAGACCAGAGAATGAGGGGAAGCTGATTGTTGTGAGTGTTGAATTCTTTCCTCTCTTTGTGTGTTCTTTGTTCTTGTTTCACCATATACAAGAAAATAAGTCTTGTGATTTAATTCATTTAAACGATCTGTCTCTGCATGACGAATAGCAATTTCACAATTTTCTTCACTTCTGGGAGTATTTGAATCAGAAGTTTAGTGATTGCAGCTTTGATGCATTTCCTTTTAGTGCTTTTAGAATTCATTTCATTGTTTCCGCAACTTTGTCTCAATTTATTTCACTGTGGTAAAAAGAAAAAAGGTAATATGATCCTAATAAATGTATTGGCCACTTGTTCCACAGCAAATGCAAGTTTAACATTGGATTGCCATTTTAACATTGTATCCATCTTTCGGCACATCATATCCATCTTTCGGTCGATAAGCATGTGCAATTTTAACATTGGATTGCCATTTGTTGCAGTTCCTTTCCATCTCACTAATATCTTAGATTTCTCAACTTTTGTTTTTTCTCTTGATTCCTTCAAATTGATGAGACTTAAAATTTCGTTGTCGTCTTCTTCGATCATGAGGATTCAAGTTGCTGATTAACCATCGCTGCTGGTGCAGGTTGTCTTCCCAAGTTTCGGAGAGCGTTATCTTTCCTCTGTGCTTTTCCAATCGATCAAAAAAGAAGCTGAATGCATGGTTGTGGAGCCCTGAGAATTATGCTTTCTTTATGTTGGGAAGTAAAATCTTCGCACGAATAAGTGTTTGATTGCCGAGTGTGGCAATGATGGCTTTCTTGGATTGAAAAACTTGCTATCTCATTGTTCATGTCCTTCGTCTCATACTACAACCATTTCAGCTATCAATTCTCAGGCGGGACCGAGTAGTGTGCCAGCCTGAAGTTGATTTAGATGCATCAAATAAACTGCAGATTCCCTTTAACTAGTTCGATTTGCAATGCACGTTTGAATCCTACCAAGATATTCATTCAATGGTATTGTTCTTCTGGTTTTAAGTTACTTCGTTACTCCTCAAAATTGTCAGTGCTGTAGAACAAATGTTTGCATGTCAATTTCAAATTTGGTGCATAATAGTTGGGAGTTATTATGCCAAGGATTTGTAATACATACCCAATATTTATTGGTCCGATAATTTGATCATGGTAAATCAGATGATACAAATATGAAAATCCAAAAATACATTTGAGTTTTCTTAATAAGCTTTGTAATGTTAGAACGCAAAGCTTGCTGGAGCCCATGTTCGATCGCCATTAGCTCAAAAAGATGAAGTAGTCTTCGTCTACACATAAATAAGCACTAGCTAGCATCAATCCTCATTAGAAAATATCAGTGTAAATCTTAATTCTACCACACTATACATTTTGTTACTTTGCAATTCTTTTTAGCTCTGCCATGGCATGTTGTTGCTCGCTTTTATCGTATTAGATCTTAGAACCATGGCTCCCACTCATGCCAAATGCATAAAGAAACTATCATTCGAGCTCAAGATATTACAAGTGGTTAGCATGATCTCACGTTTGCATCAATGAGAAGAAGAAAAAACCTTACACCCCGCTAATATCAGCCAATTCATCACACGCCATCTAATCAAATCACAGTATCGAAAATCTTAGTATCTCATATTACCACCAACTGTTTGATGAAGTCTTAATATCGAAACTAAATACCAGACTCCCTTAAAGCCAATAATAAGCCAATTATAGATGACCAAGGCATCCAGAAATTGCTGCAAATTGAAGTAAATGGTACGCGAGTTCATCTGGATTCCTACACAATCATGTTTAGAAAGGTTGAGAGCACCAGAAGTATATAATAAAGCTACATAATGAAAATACAAATTACACTGAAGATCCATACTTCATTTTAACGAAGGAAGAAAACATAATCAGAAGAGTAGTAGCATACATGAATGAATCTGCAGAAGCTTAATCTACTCTTCTTGGTTAGCTAACCCGTTTCTCCTGAAACATCACTGTGAACAAAACTCCAGCTCTTGTATAGGTTTGTATCGATGCCTGTTGATGACAATCCTCTTGACTCAAAGCACCAAACACGCAGTTTGGTGCGATGCCGTCGTTCATATTTTACTGAAAGAACCAAAGAATGGGCATCGGCAGGTCCCCAAGCTACAGCTCCCAGAGCATGAGAGCCGAAGCAAACAGGAGCAGGGCCAGTCTCAGTACACCAACTCCACTGCTCCTCGACGCCCAATTCGCAGGAATCAGATCTGGTATCGAGCATTCCTCCCCGTTGAAGTACACTTTCGAGGGGTAGCCACCACCCCCGATGATATCGATCCCGGGCGTCTTCGTCTTTGTGAACGAGATCACGGACTGCTGCTTTCCGGGCACCCTGGGATCGGTGTCTGGGTTCGTGCCGTTCACTTCCCCGTTGAGGTAGTTCAGCCCAGGGAGGCCCTGCATGAAGATCGTGTTGTCCCCCATGGCCGTCCCGTTGAATGAGTACATCTGTTCGTATCCCCGATAGGCCGTGTCCATCTTCACGGCCAGGAACCAGTCGGCGAACTGGTCCTCGCGCCAGTTGAACAGCGTCACCCGGGCGCTCCACCCCTTGTCGTAGTTGGTGAGAACGTGCCAGTTGATGCTCACGCCACAGTTGTCGCCGCAGGGCAGCGGGGAAGGAACGCTGTAGTGCTTGATGTCCGCCCAGGCGACGGCCTTGGCGGTCCGGTTGTCGAACGGCACGAGGAGGGCCTCCGGCGGAAGGAGCATCGCCTGCGCCTTGGCGTTGCAGGTCCGGCCGCGGTTGCTGGCGGGGCAGCCGCAGGCGCAGGTCTTGCAGGGGATGACAGAGTCGTTGTAGAAGGCGGAGAACGAGACGCAGCACTTGGGGCTGGCGCCCTTGGGGCGAGAGATGTTGCAGACCACCTGCCAGCTGGCGAGCGCGAGGCTGTCCGAAGAGAGACCGCTCGGATCGGGGAAGGCGGTGGGGCTGACGCGGATGGGCTGGCCGCACTGGAAGTCCGGGTTGAGGGTGCCGGAGATGTTCCAGTTGATCGGGGGAAAGAGGACGGAGCGGTTAAGGTCGGGAGGCATCTTGTACACCTGGATCTGGAAGGCGGAGACGGCCTGATCCGGGTCCATCTCCGGCGGCAGGATGGTGCCATTGCGGCAGCAATGGGGGATGCGGCCAAGGTCGGTGTCGTTGTAGCGCCACGGGGTGAGGTCGACGATGGTAGGGTTGCGCTTGCAGCTGAGCACCTTGGAGAAGTCCAGGCTCTGGTAGTACTGGCCCTGCTTGCCGAAGATGCAGTCGGAGGAGTCGACGACGGAGGGGTAGGCGCCTTTCATGGAGGAGATGAACTCGCCGCGCGCCCACTCCCAGGAGAGCTGCCAGTGATCGAGGCGACCGAGGGGGCTGTGGTTCTCGAGGGTGACGAGGGCGAGGTAGCTGCTGCCGTAGGACTGGAGCACGTCGTAGGAGATGGTGAGGTCTCCGGAGCGGCGCGGGAGGAAGCCGGTGGCGTTGGTTGCTTCGGGGACGTAGTCGGGATCGGGGACGCAGCAGGTGTCAACGATGTTCGAATCGTTGTAGGCGGTGGGCCGCGGGCAGCTGTAGGAGGGGTCGTCGAGAGCGAGGAACTGCGGGAGAGGCACGGCGGGGGGCGGCGAGCCGAAGAGGGTACCGACGAGGGTTATCTTGGCCTCGATCTGCGACCGATCGTTGGCAGTCTCGATTGCGGTCTTCAGGTCGGTGTTAGGATAGCCGGAGAAGCCGGTGGCCTTGGCGTCAAGGGTGGTGTTGTAGGGGAAGACGGAGCCGTTGGTGAGGACGCCTCCGCCAACGGAGACGATCAGCTCGCGGTGACGGAAGGGGATGAGGAGGGTCCATGAGAGGAGGTCGGCGGCGCCGTGGTTGAGGACAGTGGCGGTGGCACTGAAGGCGTAGGGCTGGTCCGCCGGGTCGGAGGTGAATGGGTGGATCTTCTCCCGGCGCTCGAGGACGTAGGAGAGATAGATGCCGTTGCAGAAGGAATCCGGCGAGGGCGCGGGGGCTGGGGACGGGACCGGTACGGAAGCCGGAGCCGGGGGCGTTGCGGCCCCCGCCGCCGGAGTTCTTTGCGACCGGGAGCCGCCCACGGAAAGCGAGATCACAACCAGAAGAAGCGCAAAAGAGAGACGAGAACACCAACCCATCTGTCACACCTCTCTTTCTTTTCCTACTACGGCCACTTCGAGTCACACACGCACCTGCACTCCTGTATCTAAACCTCTCTGCAAGGGAGAAAGAGATGAACGAGGCAGGAGAGAGAGAGGGAAGACAGGAAGAAGAAGGCTGTGAGAGTCGGAAGGCAGAAGGAAAGCGGAAGGGCGGAGACAGCTGTAGGTGGTGGGGATGGCTTTGTGGAACGGGGGCTCTTTGGCCAACCAGATCTAGTATTAATATAAATGGAAAGAGAAGAGCAGCAGGCGGGCATAGGAAAGGGTAGAAGGATTTGGAAACGGGGACGGCAAAAGGGCAAAACTAAGCCTGATAAGATACGTGATTTCTTTTGATTTTGCATTCAATTTTGGAATTCATCTGAATCCTCCATCTCTTTTATTAACATTTTGGATCCATGGTTAATCATTGGATTCAATATTATATGCACTCAAATTCATTAAAATTAATTGAGATTTTAGGATTTTATGGTCAGATGAACAGCAGAACGTATCTTCCAATCTGAACACCACTTTAAGCTTCGTAGAAACATATTCAAATTTGTATTCAATAATTTGTACCGAGTAGAGCCGTCCTCCTTCACTCGCAAGTTGGGTGGGTAATCCCAAAATAATAGAAAACCTATGTATCCGTTGAGAAAGACGTGTCCGCGTTGCTTGATTCAAACTTCGGACAGGAAATAACAAGTGCGGTCGTTGTGGGCCCGGATATGCTCAAACCCGTTGTCGGTGGGGCCCGTCATCACATGTTACGTTCTTTTTGAATCCACTGTACCATTATTTCTCTAGCTTTGAATCCTTCGCCCGGATTGCTTACCTGCCCCCACGTTTGTGGGAAGGGGGGGTCCCAAACTCCCTCGTGGCAGTATCGACGAAGAGTCGCGGACGTGGGTAGGAAACGTGTGGCTCCTCCCTCTCCCTGAATTGACATCGAAAAGGAAGGCACGTTATCATCGCCATGATTCGCGACGTATACTTAAAAGTCTCCCAACGCGGCAGGCTATATATTCTAATAAGATTGAGAGCGTATGGAGGTTCTAATGAAAAAGATCGATAATTGTGAGTCTGACCGTTGGCTTTGTAGCGTTCATTTCAATATGTGGTCTACCATGATTAATATGAGTGGCAATTTGCCATACCCTTGATTCAGCTCATAACCAGTAATAGGTGAGATATATCTATAATTTGAAATGTTTTCATGATGAAATTTTGAATAAAAGTTTAAGCATATATCTTTGTAAGTACATCTATAATAGTTATTTTATAGGTGTTACATAATATGAAAAATTTATATTGAGAGTTCTATAGTTTTGAAAGTGAAAAAAAATTCGATTTGTCTTTGATGAAAATTGATAGAAAACACACCACTGATATCAAGTATTTGATTGACATGAAAGTGATTGTGTAAAATGGCATTTTCAATATCCTTTTTGTTTTCAACGATGAGTGACTTGGTCAACGTGTCATTGGTCATGAGAGATGAGCTATATGGGGTTGGAGACCATTCGACTGAAGATGATCTCCATAGAGGAGGTGATGACAAGGACGACGAAGGTGAAGGCTTTCATGAAGAGGGGAGGCCTACTTGCTTGCCACCTGGACTCTCACTATGTAGTTGATATGCTTATGGTGTGGTCATCGTCCTGCTTGGTTCCTAGCGTAATGAGAATAACCGTCAGTAGGATGCTCAGAGCATCGTCATTATCCTGCGTAGTTCTTAGTGTAGCAAGAGTAAACACCGTGGGATACTCATGACATGGTTATCATTGTCATTATCACTAAAGTCATCCTCCTTATGCTCCTCCTTATTTATAATCACGAGAGCCAAGAAAAGAGGAAGAGGCCTAGCACTTGCTAACAAAAGGGAGAGAGCTTTTGTAGCAATTTAAGGTAGCGAGCCATGGGAGTAACATTGTGTAAGGGGACAAACAAAGGGAAGTCGAAAGGACGAGAAATATAGGTTAGTTGTTGATCCAAATCTCGATGCCAAACCAACCATAGTTGACAAGTGCATGGAGGAGGATGACAAGGGTGCTGCAAACGTCGAAGGTGGCGCAAGTAAGTACCGGGAACGAGATGTCATAGTGATTGCTGGGCTGCACAGCTACGAGGAGGGCTCGGGAAGGATTACTTTGGTGGTGACGATGATGACAACCATGCCCTGAACATCCCAGAAGTGGTCGCTCTCGCTACATCAGGAACTAAGTGGGATGACAACCACACCCTAAGTATCCCAACTACAATCGCTCTCGCTATACCAGGAGTTAAATGGGATAACAACCACACCCTAAGCATCCTAGTTGTGGTCGCTCTCGTTACACTATGAGCCCGGTGAGATGACAACTACGCCAAGCATCTTGATGACAAAGTAAGAGACAGACCAAGTGATAAAACAATTAGGCTTGCCCCTCATCATAAGAGCCTTTGCATTTATTGGTCTCGATGTCACCTCCTCCATAGAGGTCATCTTTGGTCGGGTGATCTCTAACCCCATTCAATTCCTTTCCATGATTGACGACACACTCATCGAGTTGTTCACCATTAGAAATAGAAAGAACATTCAAATTATTTTTTTACTTATTACTTTCATACTAATTTAGCACTTGATGTTATGTTATGTTTTTCGTTAATGTAATTGGCAACGTTAGATAAATAAGATTATTTATTTTATTTTCATAATTTAACTATAAGGATCTCAATTTAAATACTTTTAAAAATAAGGATTACGATGCTAATATAGTTCGAGGATAATATGTAATTATCTCGTATTTCATCCATATAAAATAACCATGGTATGATCAAAATAAATATAAGATTGAAATTACACTTATCGCTTTAATCTTATGAAATTATGTTTCATTAGGAGATTAATATATTAATTATACTATCTCTATTGAGGTATCTGATCAGTTAGTATACTATTATATGAGTAATACGTCTAAAATTCGAATTCATCTGTTAATATATATAAAAAATTATTTTATTAAAAAATATAATCGGAATACAAATGTAAAACCGCTTTGAGACTTATTTGAGAAAACAAACTTTCTTTAATTCATATAGCAATATAAAAAATTATGGTGTCATAATGTAACCTTCCATTATGACGCCTCTCTTCACGCTGAAAGTTCGTTTTGCGTACACGCTTTCGTAGACGGTGCCGCTGCTCTTCCCCCTCCAAAACCCCGATCACTGGCTTCCTAACCAAACCCTAACCTCTGATCCCTCGCTGAGCTCTAACCCTAGCCTTTGAAAGCGGAAGGGAGGTAAGAGGGGGCGAGAGGCGAAGCAATGGAGGATCGTTTAGGGCAGAAGCAAGGCCCGCAGGTGTTTCCCTCCATCACTCTCTCCCACCTCTCGTCCTCTGCTCCCTCCTCCTCCGCCGCTTCCGCCTTCTTCTCCGACGACCGCTCCGGCTGCTCTCGTCTTCGGTTCCACCAGCCGTGCTCGCCCGTCCCTGTTTTTGACCTCGATCTTCAGAAGATTCAGGTTCGATGCCTTTCTGCCTTTCTTTGTTTTATGGTGCTGGGTACTGGAGAATGTGGGTGATGTTTTGTTACCATTGTCTTTGTCTTCGGATCGTCTGTTGTCCAGATCTTCAAGTTAGGTCTGCTGGAGTTGCTGTGCGTGACCAATGAGACGGGAGACGATGACTCCGAAGAGGTTTTTACTTGAATCATCCACTTGATTTACTGATATTTACAGTTTTACCTTTAAATGATGGTTGATTCTCATTCTCGTTGATGTTTTGTCATAATGTATTTTTCGGTTGCACATAGTTGGTTCAGTAGAATTTATTATTTCGTTTAACAAGTTCCTTCTCCGCGTTACACAGTTTGCTTGTCAAATTTGATAATACCCTTATCATGGAATAGATTATAAGACCGTAAAAGAGTTTTATGTAAATTTAATTTCTTTTTGGCAGAAATTGCTGTTACAAAAGAGGAAACAATTTGATTGAACAAAAAAGTGAATATGAGGAGATATGTAGAACTTGTTAAAGCTGCTGATGATTCATGTCGACTTGTTTATCAAGGTGTGAAATTGAATAGTCTTAGATGTTGTTAAAACTTATGAATATTTCGGGCCCATTCTTCAAATTTTTGAGCTTTTTGGAATGACTAGAAATCCACTTAAAACCTTTATCATAGTATCAAAGTAGGTCATGAGTTCAAAGACCGTGTATGTTCATTTTTCTCAGTGTTTAATTAAAAACATACCGATTCTTCATTTGGGCCTGCACCATAAACATGGATTTCGTTTACACTTCAACCCTAGACTGGCTTTCATATGAGAGGGAATTCTAAAGTTGGACCCTCTCCTAAAAGCTTAATCTTTTGGGATTCCTGGGTATCTCAATTAAGAAACTTTATCAGATGTTCTGCATATGCTAGTCTGATAAGGAATGGGTAATGTACATAAATGATTGTGTTACAACAATAGCTACTGCCAAGAAGTGTTAAAATATTTCAGAATTTCTATAAGATGTAATTGTTAAAATGCTTTTCTACTCAAGAAAGTACAATAGAATCTTATAAGAGTACATAATTTAAACATTGATAAGATTTTATGGGTAAATTTGATTGGATAATGACTCTATAAGAGCTTCTTAAAGGTGAAAAGAGAGAAAATAATAAGTTGTTAAACTAATTTGGTAATTACAGACATCTCTATTTATAGGAGTTATGGGATAAAAGCTAATCTCGTAATCTCACAAAGGGTTACTGAAATAGGGATCTGGAGTTTTGAAAATATGGTTTCTAGACGATAAGGTAACCTTGAACGCTTCATGTGCAGATTAGACAATAGGGTAAGTAGGAAGAAGGTCAGTTAAATTTAGACAGTTGGGTGGTTGGGCTGGGTTTCATTTTTTGTAAAACATAACTTGTTGTAACAGGTTATAACTAGTTAATAACTAACTCTAACCAATCATAATTAACTTGTACTCTATTGAATTAAATAAAACGTGAAATACTTAACAAATTGCAACTTGGCTTATTCAAACATGACTAAATCTGAAACTCAATTAGTTCATGAGGTTTAACTATGTCGGGTGGTTTTGTTGAATTCTATGGTCATATGATCCAAATTTAACATAAACTTTCGGATTGGAAATATCAAGTCATGTCCGTTGTTGTTTTTAATCTTTACTTACACTAGTGTGAACAATAACTTTTGAGAAGCTTATTGTAAACTAGACACTGATAGTTTTTCCAAAAATATTTGGCATCTGTGCTAAACTGCATTGCACATATTAGTCTATTTCACTTTGGTTGTGTTACTCTTTTGTTGTATATGCTTTTTAACTGTTAATGGGTTGTGAAAATTATAGCTGTGTGCCTTTTTAGATTGATACAGTCTAACTCTTCCCTGTCTCATAATCAAATCCATTAACTGCATTTGCTTTTTCTAATATTTCTGATGCAGAAATATTTTTCGAGAGTATTTAAGATAGGTTTCAATACAAAGGATGAAACCAAAGCTTTTCATTTGGCCTTTGAACAGTGGAAGCTTGGAGTGGTTGTTGCAAAAACTGGTATCATTTATTTGAAATTGCTACAATGTCTTTATGATACTATTTTAAGATCTTTGCTCTTAGTGGAAAATGCATATATCCTTTTTTTTGTTTGATCTTTTTAAGGTTAAGTAAACTCAAAAAGAGGATATTGGAAGCTAACATTTTTGTGTTTTTTAGTGCTTAAATGAAATTTGATTTCCAAGTGGATGACCTGTGACTTTAGAGGTTATGCAGCAAGCTCTGACATGTGGTATTAATTTTCTTTGGTCTGAAGTCATTGAAAAAGATTTTGAAAAACCGTACTTTGTGTTGCAAATGCAATTTGAGGGTTCTAGACTTAGGGGCCTTTCATGTGTTACTGTTTTTTAATTCGTTACAAAGTTATAATTTGGATGAATTACTAGGCATTACTTGGCTTGGTTTCTTTTACTGAATATTGACATTGACAATTTCTTGGAGTGATGGATTGCTGTTTTAATCATATGACACTCAGTACACTTACACATCATGTTTGCGTACGTGGCTGTTATTTGCCGATCTGACCATGTACCAGTGTCAAAACATAAAGATTGATACTGGTAAACACCTTGTTATTGCATTTTATGATACCATGCAGCACAAATCGGTATACCACCCAGTACTAACATCATAAGGGTCCAAAGGTTAGCAAAACCATTAGCAAAACCAGTATTGGTCCATGATACGGATCCTTGATTCCTTCGTGATGCTATGTTCTTGTTCCAAGTTGTATTATGACATTTTGTTTGAAAGACACTTTGATCATCTGATGTCTACCTTTTATAAATTCATAGGGCTATCAAACATCTTTGTAACCTAAGAAATTGTAAGTCGACATCTCTAATTCATAGCAAATCACAATTTTCAACATATACTTGGACATTGATTTTAGCGTGAGCCATGCAACCAAGGTGTTTGACACATGTCCGTGACACATTTTGGTATTGTTTTTCCATTGTGGTGTACTGTCATGGATGCAGCTAGGTGTTTGACACATCTTTGCATTTTGGTTTTACTTTCTGGGATTATGTTATTTCATCTTCTGTCCATTTGAAAATGTAATGAATTTTGTCAATGTCTAGATCAAACTTTCTAAAAGTGGAAGTGGTATGCAGTGGTCATGTTGCTGCATATGGTGCATCTGTAGCATGCAGTTGCATTGGTGCATGCGTACACACATATACAGGTTCCATTTTAAGAAATTTACAAAATTAATTTCAGAAAAGTATTAAAATAGTGAATATAAACTTTCTCATGCGATGTAATCACACTATATGGTTAGTTGACAATATATCTTTTCATTCAAGCATGGTAAGGCAAGTTACATGTAGATATACAAATTATAAAAAAGAACTACTAGATTTCTGTTGGATTCACTGTTTTACCACATAACTCATACAAGATAAATGTTTAAATCCTATAATCACAATCTAATGTATTATACACAAGCTTGACAAAACTCTCTAATATTAAGTTATACAGGTTCCACACATATATGTGTGTACGCATATACAGGTTCCACACCTGTATATGCGTACACACATATACAGGTTCCATTTTAAGAAATTTACAAAATTAATTTCAGAAAAGTATTAAAATAGTGAATATAAACTTTCTCATGCAATGTAATCACACTATATGGTTAGTTGACAATATATCTTTTCATTCAAGCATGGTAAGGCAAGTTACATGTAGATATACAAATTATAAAAAAGAACTACTAGATTTCTGTTGGATTCACTGTTTTACCACATAACTCATACAAGATAAATGTTTAAATCCTATAATCACAATCTAATGTATTATACACAAGCTTGACAAAACTCTCTAATATTAAGTTAAAGGCTGAAAGTTTCAAATATTTTCTAATAGAAATATGAAAATCCGACCATATTTTGAATCATTAACTGTTATGCGGTCTTACATGGTCTTATGCAGTATGCAGTCTTATGTTGCCGCATATGTGGCTTTATACGACCTCAAATGTTGTATGTAGTTCACTAATTTGAATTCCTGAAAACTGTTGTACTTAACTTTGACAATAAAATTAGGATAATATACATAACAATACTTTTGTCAGTTGTGACAAAATAGTGTTTCTTCATTTTGACTAAGCAAGTCGTTGTTTCATTAAATTGATAGTAACTTGTTTAATCATGGTCCTTTTTTTTCTTTCAGGTGGACCTTTAGAGAATGGATCACTAACAACTCCTAAAAGCAAATTTGATAATAAAATAGATGCCACTTCTGCCAAGATGTACTTCCATTATTATGGACAGTTGCTACATCAGCAAAATATGCTACAAGACTATGTGAGGACAGGTTTGTACAATAAGGATATCTATCAGTCATCATCTGTTGGTCTTGTATTATGTTATTAGGTTATAGAAGGAACAAACTCTTGCTTTTAACACACTAATCAAGTCATCTTACCTCTACTTTTAGTTTTCTCATTTATGAATATTGCCATGAAATCTTTTATTTATATTTTTATACTTCTTTGGTATTTCAGGAACCTATTATGCTGCAGTGATTGAGAACCGTATAGATTTCTCTGGTCGTATTGTGCTTGATGTTGGTGCTGGTAGCGGCATTCTTTCACTGTTTGCTGCTCAGGTATGTTTAAACTTATGGATAAACTTTTTAATTCATTTGAGAACAAAGTAATTATCCTGTTCATTATATTCAGGCAGGTGCCAAACACGTTTATGCTGTAGAAGCATCTGAGATGGCAGAATATGCACGTAGGCTTATTGCTGGAAATCCATCACTTGGACAGCGCATCACGGTTTGATCTTACTAGAGTTAATCACTGAAGTTGACATGTCGGACTTTTCTATAGTAATTAACGTTAGAACTCTACTCATTTTATGATCATCTGGTTCATGATGATCAGGTTATCAAAGGTAAAATTGAGGAAGTGGATCTACCTGAGAAAGCAGATATACTTATTTCTGAGCCAATGGGTGGGTGCTTTTCTCTTTGTTTCTAATGTTGTTATTGACTTTTAGCTTTTCTCTTCCTTGGTGTTATCTGTACTAAAAACCAAGTGGACTGATCCGTAACAATGTGTATCTACCGGTCCAATTTGAAAGTGGGACATGGACCGGCAGATTTTCCCCTGTCTGTTCTGAATCAGGAGTTACTGCTCGATAATCCACCCGAACTGGGCTTTTCTGCTTGGTTTTAATGGATAAAACTGGGGGGTACCAGGTGTTAAGGCTACTGTCTGGCACCTGTATCCTATGTTTTCAAATATTTTACAGCTGACAGCTATTATTTATTTATTTATTTTCTTTTTTCATCTCTGATCCCCCTTTCTCTTTCTCCCTTTCTCTTTTATCATTTTCCCCTCCCCTCGTCTCTGACTGTTGCCACCTAGCCTCACTGTTGCCACACCACTTTGATAAGATCCTAGGGTTTTATCATGGAAGAAAGGGGGGAATGATCACTTCGAGGGGATCGGCCTCCTTGATCACTTTGAGGGGATCGACCTTCTAAGGTTTGTCAAAAGACTTAATAATATTTCATTGTCTGTCAAAAGAAACGATTACATCACTATTTATAGAGTTCCACCTAGAGTCCACAAGGACTTGGACTCTTAATAATAAATAAATATTAAATAAATCTTTACCCGACTCTAACTGAACTAAACAGACTCAATAAATATTATTCAAAAGCTTAAAAAATAAAGGGATCCTAAGGAATCCTAACACATTTCTCCTCCACCTCCATTTCCTACTCCTCTACCTCCATTTCCTACTCCTCTTCCTCCCTATGCCCCTCCTTCCTCTTGTCATTCTCCTTCTCATTTTCCTCCTCCACTTCTCCTCTTCTTCCACCACCTCCTCATGCACCCTTTCTTGTTCCTCCTCTGCCTTCTCCTCCTCTTGTTTTCGTGATGCTGTATCTGTCCCAACTTGTACGTTTAAAATTTTGTGGGTGAAAATCTTGAATGTACTCAAAACAAACTTTTTTGATGTGGATGGTGCCCGTATATTGTCTCAAGCTATAGCCCAAACCTTTTGTAGGAATAAGCTGGCTATTACATAAGCAATGTTGGATGATCTAACAATGAATTCATCTATTATCTCAAGCAATGTTGTATGCTAAAACATGAACTTTTCGATTTAGTGTGGAGCATGAGGCTTGCAGGATGGAGGGGGATTGAAAGGGAGGTGCAGGAGCACAAATGAGCTGTATCAGTCATTTCAGCTCTAGTATTAGCTTAAGTCAGTCGATGGTAGGCAGATGGTGGCAGCGATTTATTGAGCCCTTTTAAATCAGTTGACACTAGTTGATTTTAGCTATTGGTGAAAATGTCCATGTCCAAGAAATCAGCCAAATATGAGACAGCTTTAATGGATTCTGACTAGTAATGATGGTAATGCCATCATATGTTCAATAAATTAGGAGAGAGCATTATACTTTTGTATTTGAAACAAATGGGAATACATAAAAATGAAATGTGTTTAGGAATTTGGACATTCATGTATTTGGAAGGATAACATAATCTTCTTTATACAAATTTTAATATTCTGGAAAAATCATGGTATGCTATTGTTAGCTAGGATTTCAATACATGTTGTGGATACAGGAAGAGAGATTTATTCCTTATTTGTTTGTTATGAAATTTTGAATGAAAGCTTTAATCATAATGTTTGGCTTTAGTATAAGGTGCATTTGGAAGATTAACTATGCAGCTCTGATCATTTCATGTGATATGGTGTGTGCTGGATGCCCTCATCTGGGACTGAAATTCTACAATCAATCATGCAATATTTTTATTACTAAAACAATTTAACCATCATGAGATCTGCATGAAATAATTATTGGGATTAAAATATTTAAAATTTACTTAAAATATATTAGTTTAAGTAGAACTATTTAAAAGTGGAGATATAAGTAGATTATATGGTCTGTTTCAAAAAGAAAAAAATCTAAGAAAAAAATATATAAGAGTTTAAGAATTTTTGAATGTGATGTTATGCCTTGATGCAGCATGTACTTGGGCACAACTATTTTTCATACTCTGTGGGTGTGCTTTGCTTCATAGAACAATTGCTTTGTGCAGAATTATGATTAAACATTTTTGTTTTCTTATTTTTAATTGATGACTCGGGTAGTTTTTTTGTATTATATTGCTGTTGTGTTTGTGCATTGGGTTTAGGCTTTGCTTTTATTCATATGAATTTAATTATGAAAAAAATTCAATTGATTTGTATAATTGGGTTGATTAAACATGCATATTGGTCAGTTTCTGTGGGATGTTTTGACTTTTCTGCAAAAGGAATTAGCTTCCAACTCATTGAACCATTACATGGAACAAGCCATCAGAAGCTTATCTTCTCTGATGTTAATAATACAAGTTGCTTACAAACAATGACCTTTCTTGGTTTATGTTATCATTGATCTTCTTTAAAAAATTTCAGGCACCCTATTAGTAAATGAAAGGATGTTAGAGACATATGTAATTGCAAGGGATCGATTCCTTATCCCTGATGGGAAGATGTTTCCATCCTTAGGAAGGTACTTGAAACTGTTTATCATTCCTATGCTTATGCAAGGAACTTAAATTTTTAGCAATGCTTGATACATACAGGTTGCTGACCATATTTTCATACCTTATCTAGTGCTGCTTTTTCTAGTGCTGACCTCTTTCCCGACTGGTTGTAATAGTTTGAGAAGAAAATTTACGTACATCAAGGTCTGGTGCATCTAGATTAATTGAGATCTGCCGTAGATTTTAAAAGTTCTTGTTTTTTCAGATTGGGTGGATCAAATCATGGGGTCTTTCTTTTTTTTCCTTTGGTTGCTATTGGACGCTGTGGGGTGAAAGTCTATGTGCAAAATAACTGTAGTCAGTATTATCAGATATGATTTGATGCAAGTCATCGTGGGTATCAGAGAGAAGTGAAAAAGAAAGAATATTTAGGTGGAGATGAGATATCTAGGTCAAAGACTCCAAAAAACTTACTCATTAAATCATCTGACTAACTCATAACAAACACTATACAGAAGAGAATCCCTTATTTACAATTTAGAGCATAGTTATCAATTCTGTACCAACCGACCCTCCAGTCACTGGGTCACTGGTTTAACCAGTGGGTCAACTGGTCAGACTGTATGTTTGATTAAATAATATTTTAAAAATATTTACGATAATAAAAACACAAAAAATGGAAAAGCAACCATAGCTACTAAATACTAAAGTAGAAGCGAAATAAAAATTATTATTACTAATAATATAAAAAAATCAGTCATTAAGCATGAGTTGTTAACTAATACAATTAAACTTTTGTTATCAATTTTCAACTAATTACGATGAACATAGCAATATTTTTTATATTTTATTTTATTAAATGAAATAAATTTCTAATTAAATAATCTTTAAAGTATTATACACAAACATGCATTGTGAAGACACAGATTATGTGGAATGTAATAAATTTAGAGATAAAGAGTAGATTATACATTAGATTCAACAAGATCACAAACAAAACTCAGCTTGAAGAGGGGAGGAGATTATCCATTACATGAAGCAAGATCACAAACAAAATTCAAGTGGAAAAAGAAACATGCATGTGAAAGATTACTCAGATTTGATCACGCCATCCCGGCAGCCACATCAACATCTAGAATTGATCATGTCAGACTTTCGATTGACTCGAAATGATTTATGCTTTTCTTGCAAAAACATGTCTTTATGCCTGAATTATCATACATGGGATAATACATGGGTCTGAAGGTGTTAACGGGTAAAGATGTAGTCAATCATCACAAGGTGTTGAGATCAAAACCTGCTTTCACCACTTATCCTTTTGCAAAATAAAAAAATAAAAAATAAAACTCAGTACCTTAAAGTAGAACACTGTACTTCTAAAAAAAATAAACATAAATCAACTTACAGATGTCCAAAACAGTCCTGTGAAATATCTTAAATAATGGATGATGATGCAAATTTTGTTCCTAAAAAATATTACAATATTGAGAAAGCAAAACACCTCAAGGTGTTACACCCGATAACACCAAAGCATTTTTTTATATTCAAAAGAAGGAGCAACTCCTAAAAAGTATTTATTGTTCCCTATGATATTTCAATCTGATTCAAGACTAAAAACCACATCGCTGTTAAAGATGGAGGTCTGTACATGATCCAGATGTCAAGAAGCTTCCAAATGACAATCAGACAACAGTAAACACCAAATAAAATAATATGGAGACTTGGGGGAAATTATTGATGATTGGTCATATACATTGGTAAGATGCAATCGAGTATTATTTATAGATTTAGCTCATATTCTGAAGGAGCAAAGTAGACGTGAAATAGTTTAGATCTTTATTATTATGCCAATGTGTCACTTCAGTTTAATTCTATAATTTGCAACGGAAAGTAGTATGAGTTGTTGGTTCTTCTTAGCTTGTTAGCCATTTATAATACAGGTTGAAACTGTGTAGAAAGTAGAAACTTAGTTTAGTGCTCAAACTCATGATATCGCACGTAGCTGACCATCTTTAGCAAACTTGGAACATGATTTCTGGAATTTTCTTCTGTTGAAAGAGTCTGTATCACATTGTCTCTCTCTAAAAGTCCATAAAACTACGTTTTTACAAAAAAATGGATATTTGATTTCTTTTATTTGTTTGTCCCATAATTTTGTTAACATTATCATCTGACTGCTGACCTTTTCGATTCCTGACTTTGCAGGATACACTTGGCACCATTTAGCGATGAATATCTTTATGTTGAAATTGCAAATAAGGTACTTGTTGGTTAAATGTATTTTTTTCTGTTCCAATCATGCGGATATTCTATGCTTGCATAGGTGTGTCTGAAGTTATTTTTTTATGCTTTTGAAGATATGCTGATTCAGAACCAGTTCCATTCTGTTTATAACTTAATCACAGTGGCTGAGTGATATATCTAGTATACTGTAATTTACTTGCAGCTGAATTTGAATTCTTTCAAAAATTTGTGAACATCTTATTTTGCATGGCTAATCAGATCTGACATGGATATGGTCTTCATAGCTTGTAAATTTTTTTTTCCTGTTGTGCATAACTTTGTTAAGAAATAGGCTTTTCCTGCAATTATCTGTTTGGTGCTTTGTAAATCTATTTACAATATTAAAGTTCAAGTTGCTAGTAGAAAATCTTTGTTTAATTAATGGTGGAAAATTAAGTAGCATAAAACAAGGAAGGCAGCCCATGTAACATAACTGTGGGTTCTGTAAATACGTGCACTTTTGGTTAGTGTAATGCACTAGTATCAACTTCTTTAAAATTGAGTCCTTACTGTGAACAGTCTCAACATGGTGACATTTAAGTTCCAGAATAGATAATGAGATCCTTGTCTGTAGAGATAGGGGTCTTCCAATGTTGCTCTCCGGTCATCAAATGCTAGTTTTTAGTATCATTCTAGTACATAGCTTGCATGAGAACCTCATTGAAAGGAATCGTTTAAGAGTGTCAATTAATGGTTTAAAACGTGCCCTGGTAGGAAGCTACATTGTTCAGGCACACTTAAGCTATGCTAATGGATCTGGACATCATATTGGTTAAATTGGATATGAAATTATTATTATTTTTTGACTCAAGTTCAACATGGAGAAAGCTTGTGCTTAAGCTTTTATCCTTTAATATACTGGTGCAATAGTTTCAGCCTTTCAGGGAAGTTGCTTGTCTATGCAGGCCTTGAAACATTATGCCAGCTCTTTTGAATTCTGGTGATCATGACCCTCTTAAGAGAATATTAATTTGGGGAAATGTTACAAGGCAGTGTTTTTGCTATATGAGTTTTAGACATTTGACACAAAGATTTTTATCAAATCATCTTGCAAGTCAGGATTCATTTGCAATATACTACCTGGTGATAATCACACTGATTGATGTGTCATACACTTTGTTACTACAGGCTAACTTGTGACCTGTGTATCGAAGATTATATATTAGGATAACCTGTCTTTCAAGGCTTGTTTGGATAAATTAATTATATTTCAGTACATATCAGTCTTATCAAAAGTGACCCAGATCATAAATTGAGTTTCCTTTTTATCCCTTTGAAATATTTAATATCTCTTTGCCACTTATGCTTCAGGATCATCAATTTTATCTGGTATAATTTCTTTGAAGATCAATTTGTGCTATTCCTGACTGATCCGAGTTTGATGGAGTCTAGTCTGCTTTCTATTTGAGCTTTTTTTGATCTTTGACGCTGCAGCAATAATGTTGAAGAGATCCAGATACATGTTTATAGACAAGATGCTGTTCAAGGTTTTATAGTTAACTTGTATAGTTTCGAGAACCCAATCCAATGCTGGTTTGCCCTTGAGGTGATTTGGGTATTCTGGTACTTGTTTCATACAGCCTGCTTCTTCAGTGGTTAAAGAAGAGGCATTAAAGCCTCTAAAACATTAGTTAACTTGTAAAGTTTCCAACCACCCCGTTTCAATGCTGGTCTGCCCTTGAGGTGATTTGGGTATTCTGGTACTTGTTTCATTAAGTCTGCTTCTTCAGTGATTAAAGATAGAGGCATTAAAGCCTCATATTAGCTGACTTGTAAAGTTTCCAACCACCACATTCCAATGCTGGTCTGCCCTTGAGGTGATTTTGGTATTCTGGTACTTGTGTCATAAAGCCGCCTTCTTCATTGATTAAAGAAAGAGGCATTAAAGCCTCTAATACATTAGATAATGTAGTTGTTTAATTTCTATAACTCGATGAGCTTTCATTTAGTTTGGTTGCTTTTTCATGCATTGGAATTACTCTTGTGTCGTGCATTTTCGGTTACAATTTTTTCGTTGTTTATTTTGAGTATTTGGTCTGTTTTGTTTGGCTTTGTCATTAGTGATATTTTTCATTAAAAAGTGCCATTATGCTCAGCCCTGATATGTACATAACATTCTCTAATTGTGATTATGTAGGCCCTATTTTGGCAGCAGCACAACTATTATGGGGTTGATCTTACTTCTTTATATGGATCTGCTTTCCAGGGATATTTCTCTCAGGTTTAGTTTGCTACTTCTTTGTGTAACTTATTTTCTGCTTATATGCATATCCAGGCTTTGTTCTTTTATTGATGTGTGTACTGGTCTACATTTATTACATAAAAATAATCGAGTTCTCAGAGCTGACTCAAGGTCTACATGTATTCTAATTTTTCTTGATTGTATTTATCTTACATTTTAATTCTTTCTTCTTATACATGGGGGCTTATAGAATGACAGAAAGGAACATAAATAGGAACATTAAAGAATGAATGCAATTTCTTTTTCCTATTGAAGATTGAATGCAATTTCTTTTCTAAATATGCATGATTGGTGTGAGGTCACATTCATTCTCCTGGGGTGAGCTTAAAGACTCAGCATGAGCCCAAGATTTTTATTTATTAACTTTCCACTACCCATTATCTTATTTATCCTCTTTAATCATTGCATAAGCAGTAAAGCCCTAGAAATCTATCAGTATCCTTGTTATGCTATACATTGCCTTACACCAATCCACCGAGACCATGACCTGCTGACTGGTCTTTTTTTAATAGAGCAGCAACAGGTTCTACTGTACTCTAGAAGTGGAGCAACCTCAATAACTTAAGGGAATCAATCTCGAAGGGCTGCATTTAGTATCTATCCCTTTAAGTTCTAGTATTTGTTTGAACATGCTCTACTTGTATCCTACATTGCTAAAATTATTTTTATCAAATCAAGTGTGCTTTGATTGAAATCCTCTTCTGTGTTTCTCTCTTCTCCCACTTTCTTTTTTCAATCTTCCTGAACCCTACTACTGCTCTTATTGATTGTCCTATGTTGCCACACTCCAATCAAGATCAAAGGCATGGTGGACAAGGACTACAATAAAATCAATGCTGGCATAGGCAAAGGAGTTACATACTGAGAACCAGAGTAGTTGTTGCAATGGGCTGTTGCCAAGAAGGATATATTGGGAATGCCTTATAGATGGGTGCTTGAAAAGATAATATGGGACACTGTTACTGCAAAGGAGTACTAAAGTAAGTTTCTTGAAGACATTACTACAAGAATGTATCCAAAAGATTAGTTGATATCTTTGTTGCTGCAGGAGGGTACTCAAACATTCCTATACTGATCAGACCTGCATAATATGTATGCAGGTGGCAATAGAGATGGAGTAGAAATTGTTGGGTTGTCAATTGAGAGCAAGTGCATTGGAAATATGCCACTTTGTAAATATGCCCATATGAACATGGTGTGATGGTTGTGGTTGGGTTAGGTAACAGTTTAGAAGTGTTAAGGGGTGTTGGTTGGTATTGGAGCATGTAAGAAATTGTGTAGTTGATATTGTAAACTGTCATAGAACCAGGAGGAAAATGGTAATGCGTAGTAGATATCGTATAGGAACCTGTACGAATTATAAGGTAATCCATAATATGTATAGCAGGTGGCAATAGAGATGGAGTAGAAATTGTTGGGTTGTCAATTGAGAGCAAGTGCATTGGAAATATGCCACTTTGTAAATATGCCCATATGAACATGGTGTGATGGTTGTGGTTGGGTTAGGTAACAGTTTAGAAGTGTTAAGGGGTGTTGGTTGGTATTGGAGCATGTAAGAAATTGTGTAGTTGATATTGTAAACTGTCATAGAACCAGGAGGAAAATGGTAATGCGTAGTAGATATCCATGAGAGTTTCTGAAGATGATCATGTGAGATGGTCATTGTCGTTAGGAAGGTTAGACTTCAGAGCATGAAGATAATTGAGACCTGACTGGTTTTGGTACCAAATTGATAGGAGATAATCCTCCTATCAGGGGTTTTTCCAATTTGAGGGAAAAAAGATGTCCTGAAGATAAAACATAGAGAAGATGTGATTATTTACTCTAAACTAATCATATTTTATTTCATGAAGAAAAATAACAAATTCTCAAGCATGTTGATGATTACTCTCATGGATATACTTCTAAGAGGTCTTACAGAAAAAAATTCTAAGTTTTTGGTCGTATTTGGTTAAACAAGAACTTAATTATCATCTGAATCTGAATTCTAATAGCTAAGCAATTTGCGTTAAAATACCATAGTTATACTAGGAATTTTGGGCATTGGTGAATTCAAAATCAATTACTTAAATACCTCTGAAAAGAATTAATAAATACAAAATATCCTTTTCTAACTTGATTAGGAGTGGATTAAGAAGTCTCCAGTTGTTTCTTAACATTAAGTTAAATGTTCTTCCGAGGTGCATAGATCTTGAAATATTACTTATGAGCTGTTGCAATTATTACAATAACAAAGTTGTAATATCCCAACTGTTTGTGGTTGGTTACATGGATCTTTTACCCTCTTGTAAAAAAACATATTTTTAGTTAAAATCATATTATGAAGAATAGTAGGTTAAAATGTTTTTTTTAATACTTATGTAGTTGAGGTTTAGAAGAGGTGGAAACAATCTTTGGATATTTTCCTTAGATTTGGTGAGCATTTGGAGTAATTAAATTAATTACAACTCTTCTGCTTTGGCACTCTTTTGTATTGTTAGTGCATCTTGCCAGTTGGTCTTGTTGTCATGAAGCCACCCAAAAAATGATTTGGCTTACAAGATTTCCTTGTTCAATTGTCACATGTTGGAGTTACTAGGACTTGCTTATCCTTAGGTGGGATGCCCAGTTTACTGTATCTTTTAGAGCCATTAGCAATTTTCTTAACACTAGTGCCAATCCTGAAGAGAGTATAATTTGCAAATTGTCATTATCAATTTTTAGCTATGTTGCCCTATTCCAGTTATGATGTGTTTTACCATCTTCTGTTGAGGGCATGCTGTAGTATTTCTGATGCTCTGTTAGGTAGGGCTTGCTTTTTCTTAGGTGGGATATCAAATTTACTTATCTTTTAACCATTAAAAATTCTCGACAGTTGCGTTAATCCTAAAAAGAGAACAATAAGCAGATTCAATTATTCTTTTGTCCATATTGTCACTTTAATCGATTCCAGTTACAATGTGTTTTACCATCTTTTGTTGAGGGCATTGTACTACTGCTGATGCTATGTTAATTATGTTATAAACTATATAGTTGATGCTTGTTGAATATATAAAATTAATGGAAATATACCTCTAATTGAATTTCTGTTGCATTAAACAGCCTGTGGTTGATGCATTTGATCCGAGGCTACTGATCTCTCAGCCTATTGTGCACACACTAGATTTTACTTGCATGAAGGTAAAAAATTTTGGATGCATATATATTTTCTTGGTTCTTGGCATTATATTTCTTAACATATTTAGCAGTCCTTATATTTGATAATGCGAAATTGAAGTTTTTTAAGATCAGAAAATTTATTTACCTGAAATATCATGTTAATTTCCGTTTCTTAATGTCATATGCCAAATGGTGTTTCATTTTTTCGGTTAAATCAATTCATTTTAATGGTTAACTTATATTGGCTTCTTGAAATCCCAAAAACTAGCTAGTTGTTGGGCACTGTTAATGTCATATGCTAAATGGTGTTTCTTTTTTTTTGGTTAAATTGTGTTATTTTGATGGTTAACTTTTATGGGCTTCTTGAAATCCCAAAAACTAATTAGTTTTTAGGCACTGTTAATGTCATATTCCAAATGGTGTATTGTTTTTTTGGTTAAATCATATTATTTTAATGGTTAACTTATATTGGCTTCTTGAAATCCCAAAAACTAATTAGTTTTTTTATCCATGACTCTTAATCATCCAGGAAGAGGATCTCTATGAGATTGATATTCCTCTAAATTTTGTTTCGTCTGTTGGTACACGGGTTCATGGCCTCGCTTGCTGGTTTGATGTTTTGTTCAATGGGAGGTAATTATACACTTATGCTATCTCTTCTTCAGAGACTTACATTGGCTGCTCTCTTTTTTATTTGTAAACAATGAGTACAATGTATGAAGACTTCACTGATAGATAATATTTGGTACACATTTTTTTCGTGAACATATTGTTTATCTTCATTTCAGGCCATATGATAATATTTTACTGCATTGTTAAGTACTGTTTTTTCACCTTTGCGAATATCTGATGATGCTTTTCAACTGGGCTAAGTCAACTGTATAAAATCCTAGAATAGCATGAACAAAATGTAAATGTTTGCTTAGCCTGCAATTATCAGATCATCGATCATTCTTGACATGAAAAGAATTTTGAGCAACAGTGATCAAGAAATAAATCACATGTATAATTATAAAGTGAAGAACAAAAGGGGAAGGAGATTGGGTATTAGAGCTAATTTTGGCCAACTGAAAAGGGCCTCTTTATCCATTTTCTTAATTGTGTTGTTGAACCTAATATTTGACGGTGATGAATATAAATTTTGATCTGCTAATAATTGTTTTGAAGAAGTTTAATTGTAGGCAACCATGCCTAATTTTTATTTATGTTTGTTTATTATTTCTAAACCAAGCTATGAACAAAGAAAAAGACAACTCTCTCCTCCCCTCATGCTGATATGGGTGCACTTTCAAGAAAGAGAGGAGAGAGCATTGATCACTTGCAAGAACTAATTTAATTTAAATTCAAGGAACTATGTATAATCAGACACTTGAGTGATTTACAATCTACACCTGCAATCTGAGATTGCAGTTATATTGCTGATATACCTTATTAGATATGGTCCATTATATTCAACCCCTTGGAATAGTAAATCACATGGGTGTTATCTACAAAATGGTCTATCTACTAAAGCCTCGGGATTCTCGAGAATATATCGGTACCTGGCTCGCCAAGCAATCATAAAACAGGGAGTTATAATGACCCCTGACAAAATTCTTGATTATAATCATCACAACTCATGAGGAGTCACATCCCCACTGATCCCTTGTTTAAAAAAAAGCCATTATATATATGGAAGTGGACCTGGCCGCCCGGTTTGGCCTGGTTTGTGTACCAGTCGGTTGTCGGATCAGTAAATATTGGCTGAGCCATGGCGAACTGGCCGGTTTAGCAAACCATGGTTCAATCTTCATAACTTTTTTACAGAACTCGCAACATTGTTGTTTTTGTTGCCTCCAGTAAGATTTGATGAGAATATTAAATTATTAGTGTGATATATGCAAATTTTTTTCATAAAACTATAATATGTTCTAGTCCGGTAACACATCATCTAACCAACACTTGAGGTTTTTTTTTTTAGTTGTAGTTGCTAATGATCTTCAGAACATCATCCATGAAATTGATGTTATTTCATCCTGTAGTTCTGTTCAAAGATGGCTTACCACAGCTCCAGGTGCTCCTACAACTCATTGGTACCAGCTACGGTGTGTCCTTGCCCAACCAATATATGTCATGGCCGGGCAAGAGATAACTGGACGGTTTCACCTGGTGTCTCACAATGCTCAGAGCTATACGATTTACTTGACTCTGTCAGGTTGGCCAATATATGTGATTCTTGCAACTTTGTTGTGCTTATCCTAGTAAATATGTATTAGAAATTCTGATATGGTTTCTGCAATATTTCATAAGCTAAAACATGGGGAGCTGGTGCTGATCAAGGTGGAATATTGCAGACTTTTTCCTGTAAACTTGATCTTAAGGAACCATACTATCGGCTGTCTCAACCACTACCTTATGTGTTACAGCAGGATCAGCAGTCAAACACAGAGCTTATGCAATCACAGGTAATATACTGAGATTTTATTCATATAGTGAGAAAATGTAATATACTGAGTTTATTCATATAGTGTTGCACCAGGCCTTTTGAGCCATTCAAAAGGAATCATGGATTTAAATACCACCCAGAACACTTGTACGGATTGATATTTATTTATCTGAGTGCCAATCCAATATACTGAGAGAAAATATAATATACTGAGAGTTTATTCATATAGTGTTGCGCCAGGCCTTTTGAGCCATTCAAAAGGAATCATGGATTTAAATACCACCCAGAACACTTGTACGGATTGGTATTTATTTATCTTAGTGCCAATCCAATCCAATTCGCTCAGTTCGTTCAGATATGAACTATATGAACAACACTCACCATTAGCTCCTTATACTGGGGGTCTCTGATGGTAAGCAGCCCACAAATAGTGCCTCTTTTTTCTAAGTTTTTAACAGTTGTCACATAGCGTTTGCTGCCTCCTCACTGTCATGTTGCCACCATCTCCTATTGGTACATATCAACATCCAACTTTCCCTCCTCTTTCACATTTACGTTATTTTTGTTTCTCCTCTCTTCTTTGGTCCGATTGGTACCGACTCTCATTTTGTGAATTTGTACTGATAGTGAAGCGATCACTTTTTCTTCCTTGAAATTATGTCCTCCTGTATTACTTGACAAATTTTTGTGTGAATTTTCTATTGGGACAGGAACTTTCCCCACAAATTCAGGATGGGACTGGTCCCAGTCTAGCAATAATACCGTCACAGATTTCTGAGGCATCAGAGCAACAACACAAACATGGTTCCTGCTCAGGTTCATAAAATGACATTCTTGTTACCAGATTCGCTGCATCAATCCTGACATCACAGGTTGTCTATCTAGCGAGCTGACTACTGAATCAGGGCAGGAAGTCTGCTGCGTTCTGCTGAAGCTTACTTGTGCAAATTATAATTAATTTATTAATTCATGCTGATTGGAACAATTTGAAAATTCAAGCTTTTCTGAACTAATGTTCTGGAAATTGATGTGTAGACAACTGGAGCTTTTAATGAGTGGATGGTTTCCTTTTTCATCCAAATGGTTTGCCTTTTTGTAATGTGGCGGTGTTTGGTGTATTATTCTCAATTAATGACGAATTTTCGCTATAGTGCGGCATAATCACGTTGGACAAAATTCTGTGTGTGCCGCCGGATAAGTTGTGTACTTCCAGATACTCTTTTTCTGGATGCAAACGTATTCATCCTATTGCTTTTGCATGTTGCATTGTTATATTTATATTTATATTTATATTTATATTAGGATCTTTCACATCATTAATATTCATATATATATATATATATTTATATTTATATTAAGATCTTTCATGTCATCAATATCCATGAAAAAAATAAGGTTACTACGATTTATGTTCGATATTTTTTATATAAGTATATAAATCAGAAATCTAAAAGACACTATCACAAAGAGCTTCTAAATGACATTAGTTTAGATTTGAATTGTAGCTAACAGTCAAATAATATTTTATCTCAAATATATGCTAAATTTAGTCTTCGAGTTAATGTAAAAATCACTAACTCTGTAAGGGGCATATGCGTATTTTGAAAACATAAAAAATAATTCTATAATATAAATATGATATTCTAAAGTATTTTCTTCGTTTCTCTTGCCAGATTGTCTGGCCAATAATAAAGCGGGTAGGGTAAAGAGGACGGACTTTCGGGATATTTCTTTTTCATCCATACTACCAACTACGTTAGACGGCTACGATATAAGACTCGCATCTTAAAGCGAACAGTTCCCTAGGTAGGGAAACCATCTTCCGACCCTAATCTGTTCCCCACCTCCTTCGGAAGCCTGAAGCCCTCGAAGCCGACCCACCAATCGGAGCCATCTCCTCCAACGCCAAGGAGAGGTTCGAATCTCTCATTTCTTTTGTTCTTTTCTCTTCTCTATCTAGTGCGATTGCTTCTTCTAATCCATCTCCTCGTGTTGTCTGCGTTTTGGTCTTACGGGTAAAATTCCGATAATGTGTTGGTGGTGTTGTGAGGTTTCCATCAATGATTTCATCCGATCTCTTACTGTGTTTATTAGTATATAAATGAATAAAGAGTCTTGTTTTGTTTTTGTTTTTTGTCGATATGAGGGATTTCTTCTTTGTCGTTTGGTTCGATTTTTGATTTTTTTTGCTTCCTTTTGTTAGATTCTTTTTTCTGACTTGGATGCAGGAAATATGAGTAGGCGATACAGTCGAACCATCTACGTCGGCAATCTCCCTGGTGACATTCGTGAAAGGGAGGTCGAAGATTTGTTCAACAAGGTTTGCGAGCTTTTTAGTGATTACATCACCCTTTCTTTTTAAAGAACCTTTTTTTGCCTCCTAGAAATTACTAATACGTTGCTTATACTATACCTAAGGTAACAAGCGGTTCTGTTCAGACCTCCCTCTCTTTTCTAGTAAGCTAGTTTTATTATCAATATATTTCATTTATGGTCTTAATGATACTTTTCTGGAGGGCATGTGGTTGTGCAATGCATCATGTTCATTGCATATGAATCCTGAATATGTCCCCATCATGTTTGAAACCATATCTGGTTGTGTAATGCATCATGTTCATTGCATATGCAAGGAGTAGCTTTTATTATCAGCATCATGTTTATTCCTTAATTAAACCTCCATCTATTTTTATTCTAATATGCCACGTAAACAAAAAAAGGGGGTTGAAAGATTTGAAGTTTTCAAAAAGGTACTTCCATATATTGATTAAAGCATGTTTTTGATTTGCAAGGTAAATTTTAAGCTCATGTAAATCAATGTCTCTAGATCTGAGCTGCAAATTAAAGCTAATCACTGGTACTGCATTTCAAAGCATGTTTAGGTTTCTATTCTATTGTGCAATTTGTTTAAAAATTTGAGGAATCTTTTGTTTGAGGTGTAAAGAATGGATCAAGTGTTTTGACACCAAGTTGTTGGGTTGACAATTAATGTGTCATACATTGCTGAAGCAAAAATTCTTAGCCCATCATAACAAGTCTATCATTGTCATGTGGAACAAAAATTATCTTGTCAGCAATTCACTCATCAAGGGATCTTACATGTCTTTTTGCCAGAATTGATTTTTATCAACTAGATAATGAGTGATCAACCGATCCCCTTCCTGAATAGCACAAGCAGGATTGAAACTGGGTGGATTAGGAACCAGAGGGGTTTCACAGACATCAGAGCTTAAGCTTATTTTGCTAGATCCTAGTCAATTTCATGAATCTTGAATGTTTTCTAATTAATTTTTTTTGGATGATCTAAATCCTCCCAGTTTGTGCCAAAGACTTTGTTGACATTAGGTTGATTCTGTCACATCCCTGGTTATTCTGGTGGATGACAGCTGAATTTATCAGAACATGGTTAATTCTTGACTTTTACTTATTGGTCCCAGGTTAGCTATGTCTTGATAATTTGAATCGCTTTATCTCACTGGTTATGCTCCCAAAGTTCAGCGCCAATTAAGTTTACAATTGATCACCTTGCTATATAAAGATACAACTGTTTTTTCTCCTTCTGGATATGTTAAAATTGAATTTCTACTGTTGCAATTGATAGGTTTTTAAATTAGTCATAGTAAAGTTAATACATGCTGGAGCAAGTCTCAAATGGTTGCATATATTTTTGATTAATAACATCAGAAGGTACTGTTCCTCAGTTTGTTTGATTTTGATTTTTTGGAATAATGATGGTCTCATTTTGGCAGACAATTGTCAACAATGCATTTTCTTGTGAATTTATCGTTCAGAAATAGATTTTGGTCATGATATGGTCATATTTTTTAAATGATTTTAAACATTTTGCAAGTTCTATATTCCAAGTCCATTAAGGGAAGAATAACTACAAGGTGTTTCCTTTTTCTTGCCTCTCATAAACTCTTCTAACGGATGTTATAGTGATGCATTAAAAGTTAAGTCCTACTAATAATGATGTGATCTTTTAATGCTTGCTCTTTCTTAATTTGTTAGTATTTACTGGATTGAGAAGCACAAATGCTGCCACTTAAGGCTAAAAGAAAACTTTGTTTACATATTTTTAAATTTTCATTTCCAAATTAGAATGTAAGGTTCCTGGGCTGGTAAATTAAACACTGCAGAATGTCAGGTGATAACTTAGTATATCTTAAAATGAGCAGTGAACAAAAACTAAATCCAGAGCACATGAGTCTAAACTAGGGTTTTTAATTTTGAATGATACCGCCCGTATCGGGCGGTACGTACCGGTCCGCCAGCAGACCGGTATGCGGACTGTCCACTACCTGGTAGTATCGTCGATTGGGGCTGTTTCCGCCCTGTTACCATCCGAAATCGAACGGTGACGGTTGATTTCGACCATTGCTGCCCGCTATCGGACGGTATTAGCCGAGGGAGAAGGAAGAAGAGGGAGAAGAAAAGGGAGAACCTGAAGATCCGACGTCGCTCTCCTTCGACGATACCGATCTGTCGCCGCCCGCTATCGGGCGATATTAGCCGAGGGAGAATGAAGAAGAGGGAGAAGAAAAGGGAGAACCTGAAGATCCGACGTCGCTCTCCTTCGACGATCCCGATCTGTCACTGCCCTCCCTTGCCGGACGTCGCAGATGAGATGTCGCCTCCTTCTCGTCTGAGGTGACGAGGCCTCGGCGTCGTTGGCGACTTCTCCTAATCCACGTGAAGAGAAAAGTCCTTGGCGTGGGGAGAAGAAACCTCGGCGACGTCACCACTTTTTTTTTTAACTTTTATTTTGTAACATTTTATTTTATATATATATATATATATATATATATATATATATATATATATATATATATATATATATATATATATATATATATATCTTGAGCGGTCCATCAGAGTGTATCGCTCGGTATACACGTAATGTACCATACCGAGCTGAACTCGATACTCCGGTACGGTATGAAATTACGAACCTTGGACTCTAAACCATTGTATTTTTCAAGTTCTCCTACTTATTTGTGCGTATTATATATCATGTTGTTGCCATTCTTTTTAAAGATTTGAGTAGTGAGGACTCCATATATTTGTCGTTTCTCTTGTTTGTTAAATATTAATTAGTGGATGCTCGGTCACTTTTTTGATGAAAGTGTGACTTTTTATGTTTCACTTAAAATCTTCAGTTATTCTATCTTGATTTAGTATTGATGGGGCTTATGTACATTCCCTTTCTGAGTTCTTAGAATTTTGATATGGCTTATGAAAAATAGGATTGGGAATTTCTTCTCTAGTCTTAAAATCTTCTAAATACTACTTGTTGCAAATGATAGCTGTGAGGAAAAATTATATTTGGGTAATTTGGGTATTTAAAAGCAGGAGATAATGCTCTAGCATTTTCTGATGACTTATGCAGTATGGACCCATCATTGATATTGATTTGAAGATTCCTCCAAGGCCTCCAGGTTATGCATTCATTGAGGTAATGTATTTATGGCTGTCATTTTGAACAACTAATCTCCTTTAGAAAAAGAGTGATTTCTACTTCAAGTGTTCTTGTTGTCAAGTATGCTATTTTTTACTATGCCTTATAGTAAGAGATATTTATGGTCAATTAGCTGGAATTTGGACAAGATAGACAAGCGTATGCCTTGTTAGGTGTTGGATATTAAACGACCCATTCCCTTTGCAGTTTGAAGATCCTCGTGATGCTGATGATGCTATTCGTGGTCGTGATGGGTATAATTTTGATGGTCACAGATTACGGGTATGCATATTGACGCCGACTCATCTATTGTTTCTGATGTTATTTTTAATAATTATCCTGTGCTTATTGTCTGATGCAGGTGGAACTTGCTCATGGTGGAAGAGGCCAATCTTCGTCATTTGATCGTCACAGTAGTTACAGCAGCGGGGGTCGACGTGGTGGAGTTTCTAGACGCTCAGAATATCGTGGTGTGTGCTTGGTAATCTGTAACTTTGCATCATTAAAGTCATGAGTGGTACTAATTTTGGTTCAAAATTTTATTATTTGTGATTTTGTGTAGTCATGGTCACTGGTTTGCCTTCATCTGCTTCCTGGCAAGACTTAAAGGTTTGTTTGCATGATCCTAATCTTTGTTTTAGTTTTTGATAACATTTGAATGAAATTTTGAAAATTTACCTTTAAGGATCATATGCGCCGAGCTGGTGATGTCTGCTTCTCTGAAGTTTTTCGCGATGGTGGTGGTGAGTTGCTCTCAGCTTTATATTCTTTGCTCTTGCATTTTGTCTTGGTTTCTTGTGACTTGTGAGGCATATGAAGTTGCACAGAAGTACATCAGTTGCTCTTTATGCTGCAGGAGTTTCATGTGCAGGATGTGAAGGTTGAACTTTTATATGCTTTCATGTTAACATTGATCCTCCTCAAAATGTGCATTGGTGGAGCCTTGTGTGGTGGGCTTCCCACTATCCTCTATGATATTAGCAACTAATCATAACTAGCATGATTGCGTAGGAATTACGAATTACTATTTTTGGTAATTAAAAAAAGGGTGAAAGAATGTAGAGGATTAGAAACAAGAAATTAAGAATGACACAGACTTAGAATGCTGTTTCAATCATTGCATTTCAACTGTTGGAACTAGTTGTCATGCTATTTTGGTTTGCATGACCATTGTGCAATTTGAACATTAATGCTCCATTTGGAAATATTTGGCATTTTAGGCGACATCATATTGGCAAATTTGGCAAGGATTCTCACCACTATCTCTAATTCCTGCCCTCTGCTAAGGCTTTGATCTTATTTTATATAGGCTAATCTATTAGTGGCAAGGATTCTCACCACTACACTTGGAAGTTCTGTCTGTACATGTATGATGAGAGAAACTACTCAAGTGTGATGACTTTTAAACAGGATGGATCATGTTACCCTAGCCCACTATTCAGTGCGTGGCAGATGCTGATACTGTATTCCTTGCGCTAGACGAGCTATTTTGGTTAGCTAGCTTTTATGTTTTCTTTAATATTTCATCCCAAATCATCAGTAAATAAAAAAAAATTTCACCGATAAAGGAAATTTGTCCGTTTTGGTTCTCTTTTTTTTCATTCCTTTTTCAGACATACCCTTAACCTTACTTAAACATAAAACAGAACTTTTTCTTCTGAACTTTCTTTAGGCTTGCGTCAATCCATTACGAGGTCTCCTTGTAAATGAATTTTCATGATCTGGTTGCACAGAAAAGTTCAAGGCTGGTTTTATTGAAGAAAAGCTATTTTTTCGTTTGCTTGGTTGGTAGAGAACTAGCTTTTTCAAGATTTCCACTCATTGCTTTTCTGGTCACCTTCTCAAAAGAGAATAACTTTCACTTTTCCACATCCAGGCATGAGTCTCGGAAAAGGAGAAGTTGTCTTCATTTCCTTTTGCTGCACTATTGTTTTTCTTAAAATCGAACAAACTGTATTATCCAATTAGGCTGTTTGTTTCTTTGGGTTCGAGCCATCCATCTCAGTTCCTGGTTTTGTCCATGTTAATTGATCTGGTCATTGTTCAGTGATCTTTCTCCTTAGTGACCTGCAGGTTTCTGGCTCCCAAGGTTCTCTTAGATCTCTGAGTAGGATCAGCTCTTTCCTTTTTCCTCTTCCCTTGGCTGTCGCTGACAGAAACCTTTGAGGTTGGTGATGGCATCAGAGCCCTAGAGTTAAGCTGATGCTGGTAGAGAAGAGATGTGGAGAACGGTAAACAAGAAGGAATAAAAGATAGGGAACGGACTCTATCCCATTGGTCAACATGTAGCTTTTACACGACTAACAACAGGAGAACAAGAGTTGAGATAGGAGAGAGGTGATGAAAGGTCCAAAAGGGAAAATAGGATTATAAATGTAATTTATCCTTTGATTTTGTTTCTTTTTATGACCATTTATTTTTTCGTTTGAAGTGCTGATACTGATATATGCATCCTTAATTATCTAATCATCACTTATTCACTGTTGAGTGGTCGATTCCCATCACAATCTTGCTTTTCTTTTGCTTTTTTATCTTGGTTTTCAATTATCCTTCCTAGTTCCTTGAATTGAATGGATCTTTCAAATTTGGTGTAGGATCATGATTGCGTTAGCGCATGTCTAATATTCAATTAA
Source organism: Musa acuminata AAA Group (assembly GCF_036884655.1). Lineage (NCBI taxonomy): Eukaryota > Viridiplantae > Streptophyta > Magnoliopsida > Zingiberales > Musaceae > Musa > Musa acuminata. The sequence goes on along the minus strand of NC_088359.1, from coordinate 26,343,503 downwards.
ACAAAGTTTGATTTGATTGTAAATATCTTTTCTTTAAGCTGTAAGTTGTTAAAGTTGTCTGATATCTGTTTGGGCTTAACTTGACCAAGATGGGTATTCTTGAAAGCAAGGTCTGCCATACCGAAGCATACCGTCCGTACCGGGCGGTATGTACCGGTCTGACAAGTTACCGGTATGCGGACCGCTCGGTATCGCTACAGTACTACAGTACTATACTGTAGCACTGCTACAGTATAAAAAGTATAAAATTATTCGGTACACCCCGATGTACCATCCGGTACACCGGTACCATACCATACCGAGCCCGGGTCAAAATGCCGGTACGATATAGTACAGCGAACCTTGCTTGAAAGGCTTTCTAATATACAACTGAATTGAAATGATTTACTCACCTTAAAATCTTTATCCATGACACAAGCTATTTGAATTTACTAGGTAATGGGAATGCAATAATTCACTGTTGGCTGAGACAGACAAAGAGTTCTTGGTTGACCCTATGGGCATCACATAATGCTTGCATGATTTGACTTGTAATTCTTTTTTGGGAGTTCGCTCGTTTCTGTTTAGTATGTATTTTGACTAATTATCCACATATTTAACAAATTTCCCATTATGCTCATACTGATTATTTGTTTCTGTATCATTCATTTGGCAATGTCTTTCTTAACCTATTTTGTGTTTGACCAATTTTAAGGTGAAAGTCTTTAACTGTTTACACAAGTACAAGCTGATTGTCATTTCCATATACATTTTCAGCTGTTCACTTGGTTTTTTTTTAAGATGCAAATACCATAATCTAAGTACTCATTGGTGTTGCAGGTACTATCGGAATTGTAGATTACACGAATTATGATGATATGAAATATGCAGTAAGTGCTTTACTAAGTTAATAATTGTTGGCCTTATCATATATCACCTTCTTGTGTTAGTTCTCCAATTTCGGTGATTGATTTGCTTTTATGTGAATATGGCCTTTAGATGCTGATGGTGAATTATTGTGTTTAAAATGTTTAGCATTTGGATTTAAATTGACATCTGAACATTTCCAACAATTTCTCATCCTTTGCAGATAAGGAAGCTTGATGACTCTGAGTTTCGCAATGCATTTTCACGAGCATACATAAGAGTATCGAACATCATCAATAGCTTCTTTTGGTAATTTTTCATGTTAAAAGAACTATTTATAGAAGTTTCCTCTCATTTCTTCGTAGGTGAAGGAATATGATTCAAAGAGAAGCTTGTCTAGGAGCCGAAGTCGTAGTCGTTCTTATTCAAGAAGCCCTACTCCACCCCGCAGTAGAAGCCGGAGCCGAAGGTCTGATAAGTGTTCTAATTGTTATGATTGCGATAAACATGTGATAGACTTTGATACATATTAAATATGTTGAGCAGCAAGTCTCCGAGGGCAAAGCCATCACGCCATTCCTTGTCAAGATCTCGATCAAGATCTGCATCTTCTCATTCAAGATCAGCATCCAAAGGACGTTCTTTGTCAAGGTACAACAAGAAAAAGTCAGTTTCTTGGTAGAATTTGAGTAATTTTTATGTTTTCTTTTCACTTGAATCACATTGAACTGCCCACCTCTCCTCCTCCCCCTCCCTTCTGACCTTTGTCATTAATGCGACACCTAAGTAGTTATTTACATGGTAATACTTTCTTTGTTTGATATAATCATGTGCACACATAAATTTATGTATGTTACATTAAAAAGTTGCCCTTATTCCAGCGTGATGTCTGTTAGTTACTAGATTAAGAATTGTGGAAAAAACTATGATGTTTTTTCCTGTGCAGTGTTCAGATATGTAGAGGAGAGAAGATGAGAAAGTAGAATAAATTCCTTCTATTATGTTTCTCCGATAATTTCATAGATTGGATCAAAGCATTATAATAGTTATCATTTCGTCTGTGATCCATTTACCTTGCAATATATCAAACGATGAGAAATAGAATTTGGTGCCCTTCATTGAGTTTTGAGGCCCCATTCAGGCTTAGGTTTCATACTTTTATGCTGCCCCACAACTAAACACACCCTTGGTATCTTCAGTTAGGTTAGACAATGTGCAACCTCTAGTTTAAGGTATCTGGTCATAAAATTTAGCTATGAAAACATTTGGAGTTGCTAGCATGTTGGACATCATTTGGGAACTTTGAAAACCACCATGATGATCCACTCAATGATAGTTCACATTTTGTTCTCACAATTCACAACAGCGTAATTTCTTCACCTGCAACTGGTTTATATTATTATTTGTGGCAGAACAAGATGGTTTGCCTTCATCCGTTTTCTTGTTTTAGCTCATGGTTGTGGTTCAGTAAGGTTTTCAATTTTCTAATCTAGTCCATCATGTATGTCATCCTTTTGTCTCTCTTGTGGAAATTCTGGAGCTTCTATTTCTTATTTTTCATTACAGTGAGCAATCCTGTGTATGGTTGTCATCCAGGGATGAAAATAGTTTGCTCCTTCCTTCTGCATCGTGAAAATGACCATTGATTTGGTGCTTTCTTGTAGAAAATCACCTCATTTTTCTTTCTGGCAATCATCTTTTTCCGTATTACGCTTGTTAAGATTTGTAGGGGAAAAATAAGGTTGGATGTGACTTTAAATTATCTTCATTAGGTAGAGGCGAATCTTGGGTGCTGGAGTGAAATATCTTAAAATATGGTTCATGTTATCTTAAAATATCTCTGATACTTCTGTCTTGGTGATCCTTTACATATTGATATTTGGGTGGTCATGATTCTTGATATTTGCAGTAAGAAATTGTTTGTACCTGTGGCTGTTTGATGTATTAAGTATATGCTTTCATTTCAATGATGATGGCTGCTTCAATGATCACTATCTACTTTCGTAGTTCGGAAGACTGTTTGTACCTCTGTATCTTGTATCTTTTATGTAAAGACGAATATTTACATAACAATATCTTGATATTTGCTATATTGGTTCATCGTTTTTGTGCTTTTGTCCCCTTTTTAGTCGGTGGTCATGACAAGTCTATATCATCTTCCATTTGAAAGTTAACTTTTCTCTTTTTTTTAGATTTGGGCTTAAGCGGGGACCTCTGGATTGCATGTTAGGATCTGAATTGGATATGGTGGCAATGCTTGCAACCTTTTTGGTATTGTGAGGTATGCTGTTTCATAGACGAGCAGTTTATGAAACCTGCAGAAAATCTTGATGTTTACCTTTAATGGCCTTTTCTGATGGGCCTTCTCGGGGACAGAAAGGATTGGTTGCAATGACAAAGCTGGATTACTCTAAGGCAAATGGAAATGGGCGTCACTGGACGAGTCCTAGGGAGAAGTTTTGCCATTCCTTCAACATTTTCCCAGTACTATAAGTTGCATTCAGGGTCCTGGATATAGCTTTCCTGGGTACAATGAACAGCCCTCAAGATAGATTAGGATTTTTGTGGCGTGGGTTTTTCACAGCTTGCCCGATGCAATTTATACTCTGCCATATCCATGTTTGCAAGTCTATGCTGATCCCACTTGAATTCTCTTTTTTTTCTTAAGATTCAAACACTTGCATATTATACATGGCCATGAGTTTTTTTAATAAGAATTAAATGCTTTTAAAATATTTTGAGCTCTTTGTTCTGCCTTTCCATATGATTCTCACCTGGGAGAGGCTTCAAGGATTTGGATCAAACTGTTAACCAGCGATGTGGATATTGAACTCAGTTTTCTGGAACTTTTTGCAGATCACAATCGAGATCGAGATCTCCTGTAACCTCCGTAAGTCCTATATTACAGGGTTATTGATCTTTTTAAATTATTCAACTAAATTGTATTGCATGCAGCCCCTACGTGGGAGCAAAAGTCCTAGTAAGCCTAGTCCCAACAGGAGCAGAAGCTTATCGCGATCTCGATCACCTATGGTATGACTCAAAAAAGGATTGCTAATTGCTCTTACCTTTTCGGATGGGTAGTTTTCTTGTTTCTGATGCATTTGTTGCTTCTCACAGGCAAAATCTGAATAGAGCAATCTTTTGCTGCTGAAGATGGTTGATATGGGATGAATTGGCTGTCATGGCTAAAGCATGGAACACAGACTGGCAATTTAGTATTGTCGTTGGGTTGCGATGAATGCCTAGACTTCTGGTTGATCCGCCCGGACTTAATCTTGCTGTTGAACTTTGTTAAAGATATTTATGGTCTGTGGTGACCCGATATTAAGACAACAAACACACATAACCTTTGATGCTGGCTTTGTTTATAGCGTAATCTAGTGCTTGCTGGTTAACGTTAATGTTGTTTTTATACATCACTAACTACAACGTTGATGCATTGAGAAGAAATTAAAAAGCAATTATATATGTAATATAATTTTATTCGCTTTTGGAAATAATGCAGAGGGACTCGTTAACACCTCTAGAAATATAACATTTAGAGGAGAGAAGATGAGAAAGTAGAATATATTCCTTCTATTATGTTTCTCCGATAATTTCAAAGATTGGATCAAAGCATTATAATGTTTATCATTTCGTCTTTGACCCATTTACCTTGCAATATATCAAACGATGAGAAATAGAATTTGGTGCTTCATTCAGCACCGTTTTAAGGGTACGGGTGGCAGATTGCATGGATGACTGCGACGGTATACATACGATGCAAATCCAGTACAATCGAGACCACAATATTGGCTTTAGTATCATTACTTAGTTGTCATAAAGCGACGTAGGGTTAATTATAGATTAATTAATGTAGTTAGACCTTTTTATTAATATCCATGTCCTTAGACTTAAAAGTTCAAGCGAAATATCTGGTTCTACTTATCCTAACATTGTCAGCTTTATCGATGGAAATATGAAAAGAAAGAGTAAAAATATAATTTTAATGTTTTAGTTGGTGGTGGCTGTCACGGACAAACTTCTAAACAAGATGTTCGATGTAATGCTTATGTGTGTCCGTGTCTTTTGGCATGTTCATGCCTTGTACAGCATATAGAGGGGCGGCCGAAGGCTTCAAAGTCCTATTTGAGTTAGGTTGGTGGCCTCTTTAGGCTTGTAAATAAAGGTTGTGTCATGTGGACACGTTCGAGAGCTTTTCGGTCTGTAATGGACCATTTTACCCTTTGTTGTGCCACTGTTCAGAGCTTGTAAAGTCTGTTTGTAATTTGCATTGTCTATGAAGTATTTTACGGAGATGTTTGCTTGTGGATCCCGATTGAGGCGTTCTCTCTAACCCGTTCTCTCTTTTGGTGGTCCTAAGGGACAATGGGAGGCTTCGGGGAGGCTGACCTTTGCGGACGGACACGCAAGGGTGCCGCACGACTTAGGCAAAACCAGCTAAGTCCATGTCATATGGTATCAGAGCGGGACAAGCACTCATAGAAACACTTAGCATGCAAACGTGGGGGACCTAGCGGGGCTGCGTTAAGGGCAGTCAGCACACGCGCGACCGTTTGGGGGAAAAACAGACATGGAGATATAGGGAAAAGGAGTCGCTCAGAGGAGCGGGTATCTGAGATTGGCATTCAGAGGAATGGCCAACCCTTCGCGCAAGAGGCACCACGAGAACAGGCAAGCTTGGAAGAATGTGGAGCGCACAAAGGTTGGGATGGCTAAGTTTGAGCTACGGCTCAACGTTGACAACTATACTTGATGGTGCTCTAGGCAAGCGAGGCGCTTGGCAAGAATGAGACCATCCAAGGTGGAATGAGTTGCTCAACGACCAAAAGAGTTATGCAAAGCTCACAGAGGTGAGGGGAATTGCTAACTCGAAGAATTTGGTACTCATGCATGGGCTTGTATGCGGATGATAGAATGTTCATGGCCATCCCAAGGCGACCGAAACTCGGCGCCATGGAGCATTGAAACTTTCTCTTCGGCATGTGAAGGATACGTCCGTAGGAGGCTGAAGTGTGCAATGAGTTCAGCATGTTGCTAGGCCTTGAGGGGTGCAGCGGGGGCTGTATTGACGGGGAGTCGCAATCTAGCAAGTGTGTTTGCAGGAGGCAGAACAATGCACAGTTTGTTCAGCAGATCGGAGTAGTCCAAGGGGATGGTGGTCTCCGAAACGAAGAGAGATGTTGCTCCAATGGGACAGTTATCCAGGAGGGATAAGTCCCGGCTCTCTAGAGGGAGAATCATGTGAGACGGACCTCACAAGTTGAGGAGGAGTACCTCAACAAACAACAACTCCACGAAGCTCGATGGACTGAGCAAGCGGCAAGGAGTTGTCGCATGATCTCGCTCGAGAGAATGCATTGGTGGATGCATTGCGAGATCAAGTGGGGGAGCGACCTGAAGCAACTTAAATGAAGGCACACTTGGAGTCGATGTGGAGATCGGACTCAAGGGAGGGCTGACCCATGGAATGGTGGGAGCGAGGGCCACCATCGACTCAATGCGAAAACGAGGAGCGGAGCAACTTGGGTGTAACTTGGCGAAGTTCCCAAGCCGCATGAAGGGAGCCAGCAGAGAAGTTAGAACATGGAGCAGAGGCACAGTGCTTTTCTTAGACAGAGGTCAAGGACATGAGCTCTTGTAGAGGCAAGAGTAGGATCATGTTGTTCCATGGGTCCTTCATTCTGACGGAGTGGACTCATCTTGCATGGTGCCAAAGACAAAGGGAGCTTCTGGGCACATGCACCTTATCTCGGAGGAGCATTTGATGGAGGAACTAAGGCGACTCAATTTGCGGAGGCGAAGTTGGGTTCAGAAGGCCTTAGCACGGGGCAAGAGGACGCAGAGGCGGGTACTCTTGAAGAATATGCCACAGTGTTGCCATTCGAGTTGCTAGGAAGGAAGCGGTGCGCAGCGGAGATTGTGCTGGTAGGGGCAGAGGCCCAGGATCCAGACAATGGTGCACAAATTACAGTGAAGTCGGTGGACTTCGGGAGCTACTAGGCGACGGACTGTCCTAGAGCGGTGCTTCATCTAGGTGTGACCCAGGAGTGGGTGGATGAAGGTCGATTGCCAGAGGAGCGAACAAAATCGAAGGTGGAAGGGACCCTGCGATGTATTGGCAGAGGCCACACATGGAGGGTTCACAATTCGAGTTTATTCCACAAGGATCAGAATGCAATGGAGATGTCACCAGGAGGCGACATGGTGCAGCGGATCGTGGTGGAATAGTTCGTGGCAATGCGATACACACAATCAGTCCCGTGAGGGATGAGATCATATGGAGGTATGATCGGGAGCTACTGGGAGCTCCACTTCGGTGAACAACACGACGGCAAGAAGGGCTATGGATTCAAGGAGTGAAGGCCATGGTACTGCAGAGGCGGGTCTTCCGTGCGTGCATCGAATTTTGCATCAGATGAAAACCTTGGTCATCAGCATATGGGGGCTGGGTTCCACCAAGGGAAAAGTTCGAATGCAAGTACCAGTGAGTTACATGGGAGGAACTTGATCATGCAGAGGTGTGATCGAAGCAGCTGGAGAGTTGGACTGCTCCAGAGCTCATATTCGCTTAAGGGAGCCCGACAATTCAGAGGACAAGGTCGAGTAAGCGGACGTTGCTACCAAGGAAGCTAAGGAGAACAGAATCGGTGCAAACCCTACAACGTGATGGCAGAGGCCATGCATGGGAGTTGCAGTCTGTCTTTTCATCGACCAAACAGACTGCTTGGAGAACACGGAGGTGTTGGAGCAGGGGGTCGAAAGGGGCGAGGAAGCAACGACGAGTCCAGAGGGACTTAGCTACCCAAAGTCAAGCAATCAGTTAGAATGGAGGTGGACTCAGAGGAGTGCCACGGAGACATCTCAAGAAGGGCTATGGATTCAAGGAGTGAAGGCCATGGTACTGCAGAGGCGGGTCTTCCGTGCGTGCATCGAATTTTGCATCAGATGAAAACCTTGGTCATCAGCATATGGGGGCTGGGTTCCACCAAGGGAAAAGTTCGAATGCAAGTACCAGTGAGTTACATGGGAGGAACTTGATCATGCAGAGGTGTGATCGAAGCAGCTGGAGAGTTGGACTGCTCCAGAGCTCATATTCGCTTAAGGGAGCCCGACAATTCAGAGGACAAGGTCGAGTAAGCGGACGTTGCTACCAAGGAAGCTAAGGAGAACAGAATCGGTGCAAACCCTACAACGTGATGGCAGAGGCCATGCATGGGAGTTGCAGTCTGTCTTTTCATCGACCAAACAGACTGCTTGGAGAACACGGAGGTGTTGGAGCAGGGGGTCGAAAGGGGCGAGGAAGCAACGACGAGTCCAGAGGGACTTAGCTACCCAAAGTCAAGCAATCAGTTAGAATGGAGGTGGACTCAGAGGAGTGCCACGGAGACATCTCTACTGATCGTGAAGAAAAGGGATTCAGATGCGAGGCGACGGATAGTAGGGCCATGGGCATGGCAGCGCCATGGTACCGCAGAGGCGGGACTTCTGTGAAAGTCATTGATCCCTTGCTCTCATGGAGGGAGAGCGCTTGGTCGTGAAAGGGGCCGAGGAGGTGGAGCATGCAGAGGCAATCTCCAAGTACCGAGATAAGGCTGAAGGGCAGAGGCCAAGAAACTTCGTAAGACCGGTGTCAACAAGTTTCTCATCAAGATAGCCGTAAGTGAAGGACTTCTGGTCATGCAAGAGTGCACGACCAAGGAACGAAGCAAGCAGTACGCGGTGCTGTATCTTTGCTACTCAGTGGAGTAGGCGGCAGGGTTGATGGAGAAGACGGTACAATCCCAGAGGCGACCTCATCTATCCGAGAATTACTCCAAGTTGGGGTGAAAACTTCCCGCATTCCAGAAGTTCGATGGCATTGAGAAGGTGAATCACAGTAGCTAACTCAACGCAAGGAGTGCAAACACTTCAAGTGCTTCAAAAGTGTGAGCAAAGAGCAGGCGAAGGCCATTAACCAACTCGATGCATGAAGTACAACCTCGAGGAGGCGGGCGAAGTCAAGTAACCTTTGCCTTCTCAACTCTTAAGAGGATGGGTGAAACCGAGTACCCCAATTCTCTTATCTATCCAGCAGAGGAGCTCTGCACAAGTTCAAAGACCCTTCGAAGATAATGGAAGACAATAGTTGTCAAATCCTCACCAACGGTGATCAGTGCTACTGAGAGTAGATTGTCCGCTTCATTTCCCAACGAAATGCCAATCAAAAGCGGAAGTGATGCGAACCTACTTGGATGTGACAACTAACTGAAAGAAGAGTCAATGAGCAGATTTTGTGGAGGAAGGACCCAAAACTTCAGAAGTTTGCGAGACGATGCTCGTTAAAGCTCCAACAAGCATCCAACCAGTTCAAGCAGCATGAGGAATCTTGGGGAGAATGGCGTAGTAAGGATGGTTTTTTCCTTCATTTTAGTGGATCCGCAGGAATCAACGAGGATCATTACAACTCAGCCAACCCCACACTAGAGTCAGAGTCATTGGCGAGTTGAAGCAGCATGGCGGATCAAAGGTTCGACTACTCAAAAACAGCAGCGGAGAGCAGCCGAGAGCTAGGAGGCGCATTGCAGCTGGAGCAGAAGATTGAAGACTCAGCAAAGGCGAAGAGTTGCAGTGTTCACAAAGGCTTCGACGAGGACGTCGAAGGGATAAGTGGGGGAGAATGTCATGGACAAACTTCTAAACAAGATGTTCGATGTAATGCTTATGTGTGTCCGTGTCTTTTGGCATGTTCATGCCTTGTACAGTATATAGAGGGGCGGCCGAAGACTTCAAAGTCCCATTTGAGTTAGGTTGGTGGCCTCTTTAGGCTTGTAAATAAAGGTTGTGTCATGTGGACACGTGCGAGAGCTTTTCGGTCTGTAATGGACCATTTTACCCTTTGTTGTGCCACTGTTCAGAGCTTGTAAAGTCTGTTTGTAATTTGCATTGTCTATGAAGTGTTTTTCGGAGATGTTTGCTTGTGGATCCCGATTGAGGCGTTCTCTCTAACCCGTTCTCTCTTTTGGTGGTCCTAAGGGACAATGGGAGACTTCGGGGAGGCTGACCTTTGCGGACGGACACGCAAGGGTGCCGCACGACTTAGGCAAAACCAGCTAAGTCCGTGTCAGGACGGTGTCGGTGGTGACAGATAACGACGTCGTTGGGGTCCACGTGTGATTATTGTGGATGAGGAGAACGGTAGTGAGATGCGAGGGCTGCTTTGCATTTGCGTCAACATTGACACAGTTGTCGAGTTGCCCTTTCGATGCTTTACACCTGCATCATCAATAGCACTTTGCATCTACGTTAACGCCGATGCAGATGCAAAGCGACGACGCTCGACATTTGCATCGATAGCCCTTTTGTCACTTGGCATCTGCGTCGATACTGATGCATATGCAGAGCGACGAAAGGATCACTCAGCAATTGCGTTAGTGTCGACGTAGATGCAGAGTGACCCTAACATTTTGTCGTCATTCTCCTCATCCACAATAGTCACCCAAATGGCTCTTTCATCGTTTTGCATCTACGTCAGCATCAATCCAAGAGCCATTGATGCAGATGTCAAGCGATCATTTCGTTGCTTGGTGACTACATCGACGCTAAAGCAGATGTATAGTGACGAAAGGGTCGCTCAACATTTGCATCGGTGCTGATGTAGATGCAAAGTGGTGTCGCTTTGCATTTACGTCAGTTTTGACATAGTTGTCAAGCGGTGCCGCTCGATAATTGCATCAATACCGATACAAATTCAGAGAAGCAAAAGGATCGCTTGACAACTGCATCAGCGTCAATATAGATGCAAAGCGATCCTCACCTTTCATCATCGGTTTTCTCATTCACAACAACCACCGACTACCACTACCAACACCGTCTGTTACCATAAATTAAAATATTAAAATTATTTTTTATTTTATCAATAAAATTAATGATATTAGAATAGATGAAATTATAGGTTTTCTTGCATGACTATAAAGATCCAAATATAATTTTTTTGAGGAGGGATATGAAATTATATAATTTTTATAAAATTATAAAGATCCAAAAATAAATTTTTAGGAATATTTTACGGTGGTAAAAAGAGTATCCCTCATAGCACGGAATTTACGGTCGTAACAAGCAATCGCCAACAACGATATTACTTACGAAGAAGGTTTCTCTTCGCGACCCTTCCACAGCCTCCCGATTCCTTTTCTTCCCCATTCCAATTACTACTCGACCCTCCGCTACCGCCACTCCAAACTCTCCCACAGTCGGAGATAGCGATTGCCTCGATGGCTCGCATCTTCCCCGAAGATTGGGCATTCGGAGAGGCAGGCGGCGCGATCGACGGAACCCCCTCCGCCGGCTCGCTCTAGACCGCGCCGCCTCCTCTCCTAACGCCGATCGTCCGAGATGGCCATGGTCCCGTCGTCATCGTCCGCGCAGCCGTCGCAACAGCCGCTGCCCCCACCGCCAGCCCACCCCCAGCCTCTGCCGTCCGATAATGATGGGAGCAACGGAGAGCTTCGAGCTTTGGATTGCAATCTCGCTTCGCTCTGTGACCACATCCAGATGGGGGTGGGGTTGTGGGGTGGGAGGAATGGGGGTTTTCAATTTGATTGCGATACTATGGTTTAATTTTTAATCATTATATAGATTTTAATATAAAATTTTTAAATATATTGATCAAAATAAAAAAAATCTTGACATGTCATTCATGCATCAACATGTTATATGTTTCGTCAATAAAATTGATGATATTAAAATAAATAAAATTAAATATTTTATTTTTTTTATAATTATATAAAATTTAATATAATTTTTTTAACTCTAGAAAATAAGATAATGTATAATTGTCTCAAAGGTAATTACACGTCCTAAGGAGTCTCAATCGATAAAAGGTATGACTCAATGATATTACTAAGTGTTGATATCCATGGATGGATGAATAGGGGATGTGGCCATTGATCTATGTTGTGCCAACTAGGCAAGCTAGGAAAGGAACAAAATGATAGTTTGAATAATTGTTGTCCCAAGTTTGAACTTGTTAGGTCAGTTTATTGAATGTTTCGATAGAAAATTACGATAGTAGGTGGGAGTGAATGATGGGTAATTATGCCATGGAATAATCAATGGAAAACAATGAGTTCAAGAATTGGGAAGATGGGGAGAGCTATAGATCATTCTTATTAGTTCTAGAGGGATCAATATGATTTTCTTGAAATATAATGGAATAAGCGTTTCTTAATTGTTTGACTAACATGTTGATTCGAAACATTCAAGGTCCTACTTCATGTTAGTCTCGGTATGAAGTATTAGTATTGTCGAGCAAGATTGTGCAAAAATATGTGGGGGTGTATGCCTGACAAAATCTCTCCGAAACTTAAGTTAACTTTCGAGTTGATGATTTGGATAAGATGCCAAACAAGTGTCAAATGCATTAAAAAGAGATCATTACACTTGAGGCCATACTTTAACAGCATGAGTGATTAGGGGTCTTCTTCAAAATTAAGTGTAATTAAACAGTGCTAAATCCAAAGAATGACATAAATGTGAATGCAGTCATACCGTTTAAAAGATGAGTATCACTGAGAACTCTTCTTTTGTTTTTCAAAGAAATATAATAATTTTCAATTATTTTCCTTTAGCTTATAAATATCCTATTTAGAGTTGAGTTCTGCATACGGCAACATTTGTATGCATTCTATACAGGGGGATAATGAACAGGTTTGAGAGCTTGCAAGATTCGTATATGTTGCATGATGACATATGCAATGCAGACTGGGAGATGGTAAGATTGTTCTTGGATAAAGCCATTGAGAATATTGGAGAAATAGAAGAAAAAAACCAGAAATTCACTCTATTTAGCAGTTCCAATGTTCTAGGCAAATTGAAGAGAAAAAAAAAACTCAAAAACAAACAATAATCATAGCACATTGCAAATCAACATTTATAATCAAAAGGGCAAATTTAATAAAACTGATCCTGTTTTCATCGTTTCAAAAGTTTATCGACTTTGCAAATGACTCTGTCATGTAAAAAATTACAATGACTCGAATTCCTAACAAGTAATATTAACTTACATCTTGTTAAATGAATAGACCTAAAATGACTCAGGATTTGTAAATTAATTATATGAGTTTGAAAAGAATTGGCATCTATAGCAGTATAACCATTCCTGTACAAAATAAGATTACTCTACTACATGAAATAGCTGAGTTCCGGTTTCTTCCTCGATCCGCCTTCCCCAAACAGCTCATTCCACTCGTGAAGCTGGGCCATGTTGGAGGAATCAGTTGAAACACTACAGTAAACCTACATGAGAACCATGATGTTATCCGTATATATTCCCAAACGAATAAAGAAACAAGTAAACAAAATGACACTCATTTTGCAATTTTTTCAAGCTTTTTTTTGTTGCTACAAGATGTCATATACCTTGTCACTAGGGAGATCCATTAATCATGCACACAGAGAAGTCATACTTAGACAAACTTGATACGACATTATAAAAGAAGGATACGACTGTGACTTAGAAAGAAAGAAGCATATGCAATCTGGTAAGTCCGAATGAGTTAGAGAAAAATAAGGTAAAAAACAATCCAAATAAGTTAGAAAATAACAGCAAATCAGCACTTTGAATTGTGATTTTAGTAAACACATATCTAGCAAGCATGCATTCAAGATGAATAGTCACACTGAGCATTTGTTACACTAAGTTGAGGGGTAATGATGTAGAGAATATAAGGACCAACAAACATGACATGGGGATCAATGAGAGAATCAAGGGCAAAGATGCTATCTAGATTTCATGAAAGGTCATGTTAGGTATAGATGTGCCTGCAACGGAAGAAGGGTGTAGTATAGTTGTGGTAGACTGAAAAGTAGTTCAGTAGTGAGGTGGCATAGCATCTCGATATAGTAAGGAAAAAAATTAAACATGCATGTTAAAATATAAAAAAAAAATTTACCAGTTCATGTGCACATTCAAAATCATCCATTCTCATAGCACGAATGTCATCACTACCATGCAAAGCAGGTAATGGTCGGCCCTCAGACAAAGCTGCATCTCTATCCTACAGATGGAAAGAGTGTAAATTAATGAATCATAGATGAAAAGCAAAGTACCATCGAACAAATTAATGTTTGGCCTAACAAAACAAAAGCAGAAAAAATAAAAAAAGTCATCATCACGAGCCAAAACTTTCCCATCAATTCAAGTTGTTTATGGAACACAACTCAAATCCAAAACACCACAGCAAAAATATCAAATTTGGTCAATGGTGCAAAATTCTGGCCAAGCATGACAACCAAATGAGGGAGTTGCCTGGAAACTTAAATTTAGACAAGGAAACCATCATTTAGACAACCAAATGAGGGAGTTGCCTGGAACAACTCTCCTAAATTCCCTAGTGGAAAAGTCAAAACGAAGGAAAAAATTCAGTAGCATTATGCACAACTACATTGAAGGTACTCCCAATTGTCCTTGGGAGTCCTCTGAATCTGTCAGTGGCTCATCGCCATGCAACATTGATGGCAATAATGGTCATCAATCTTGTGTTCCCATGTCAGGTGTAATTAATTTCATCCCATATATGTTAGCAATAGGGCAGAGTGTTAAGAGGCGAGCATGTCACTTTCATAGATTATACAAGTACAGGAAGCAACAGGCTAGTTTACATCTCTTTTTCAAAGAAAGTTCAAACCTCGCTTGCTCCCCCTCACATTTGGAGAAACCAATGAGATACTCGTTGACAGACTAACAAGAAAATGGTGGTCTCTTAGAAATGATTGCCCTTGGTCTTCATCCACTTGGTTAAATTATACAGAAAGTATCCAATGACACAAACATATCTCCAGATGTTCATTATAATCACTTAGAAATATTGGACATAAATAATAATTAAGAATATAAACCTCAAGAAGAACAAAACTATAAGGTTTCCTTTAAAAGAACAATGAAAAGTCACTACCCACCATTTTTTAAGGAATGAGTCAACAAAGCTGTGGAAACTCATCCCAAACAACTAGAGTTGATATAATAAAATTATTAGCACCTCTCCAAGGTAACTCTTTTATCTTAAAAATTCATACAATAAAGTGCTAGTTGACCTGCAAAAGTGAAGATCCTAAAATTTGCACTAATCAAGTTAGCATTGTGTTTTATGACAATTTTATGCCAAAATGTGCAACAGAATATGCAAAAAAAAAAAAGAAGAAAAAATGTCTATTTATATGACGCCTTTTATGCACTTACTGCAGGGAGATATGATATTAAACCTTCCTTATGATTAGTAGTTAAAACAAGCAGAAGTTGTTTTCACAAAAATTGTGACAAGTAGTCCTTGACAAGTCAAATGGAAAGTACAAGATTAGAAACAAAAACAATGTCACTAATGTCAAAGGAAACCACTAAGCACAACAAAGAATGAAAATATACATAGCGCAAAGCAACTAAAAGTGTTAGCTTGAATTGGTAACAAACCTTCGTTTCCTTTTCTAGGAGTTCTCTAATGGGGCAATGTGCAGCAGCAACACACAGATTCTGTAATTGACAGGTGTATCAAATAAGAAATTTGCTTTGAACCAAAAAGGACACAGAAACGATTGAAAATGACAGTCCAAATAACATCATTAATGATGACACAAACCTTCAGATCACTTCCTGAATATCCATCAGTCATACTTGCCAGAACTTTTAAATCAACATCTGGCGCTAGATCTTCTTTGGCTAATATTACTCTAAGTATCTTTTCTCTATTGGAAGCATCTGGTAAGTTTACCATTAATCTGTCAAAAAAAGGAACAAAATAACATGAAGATACATCTTTGGCAAAACTGAAAACAATAGACTAATTTCTACCTTCGTGGAAACCTCCTTATCACAGCCTCATCAAGGTCAAAGGGTCTATTGGTTGCACCTAAAACCAACACACGTTCTTTATCTTTAGTGCGTAAACCATCCCAGTTGACCATAAATTCATTTTTCATTTTCCGCATGCCTTCATGTTCTCCAGAATTTTCACGCTTACGCAACATGCTGTCAACCTATAAGCAAATAACTCATCAGGAAATCTATTCAAAAGACAGTATATGAGAACATATATCAATATCTATTGCTTCATAAGATGACTTCAATAATGAAATCCTAGCATAACAGTTGAAGAAACATCAATTGACTTCAGACTAAATATTTAGCTGACCTCATCCACAAAAACAACACTGGGAGCAATTTTACTTGCTAGTGAGAACACTGCTTTCACATATTTCTCCCCTTCGCCAAACCACTGTTTCAAATAGAAAATTGGATATAGCTAGAAGTGAAAAGAAACAAATACATTATCAATTATCAGATAGTTTATAAATACAACTTTACCTTTGAACTTATGCTCGACATGGATATATTGATAAAGTTTGCACCTGCTTCTGTAGCAACAGCTTTAGCGAGCATTGTTTTTCCTGTACCAGGAGGACCAAAGAGCAGTATCCCCTTACATGGCTATGACAAATTTTCATTTTTGATCAAGTTAGAAACTAAACTAATTTAAATTAGGAAGTTTATTAACATAATACAAGCAACAAAAATTAGCGTACCAACTGAATAAGGATCCAATATAAAATTCTTGATAAAACTGCTGCTAAGGTTATGGAATCATGAACCAACTCCAAACTGAAATAGACTCAAGAACATAAATATTTTCCTACTGGATGGAAAGTAAACTAGCCTGTCCTCATTATAATAAATTATGAATCAGCAAATTGATATTTTAGTAGTCAAGTCCTATGCAAGCCTTTTTCTCAACAATCTGGGACTGCATAACAATATAGACAAAAAAGGGTCGTCCTAGCGCACGAGGCTCCAACCAATGTGGGATTTTGGGATGATCAATGTATGCATTATTACTTTTGCAAGCGAAGGAAAAATTGTATGATTCAAATTCTGTTCGCTCAGGTCCAAAGGAGCAAATATATTGCTTGAAGTTTCACATTGGATAAACAAAAGTGAAATTCGAAAAAGAAAAGTAGTGAAATTCATAAAAGGATCAGCTAAAGATTTGTTAGGTAATAGCATGCAAGTCCATTAAATAGAACTAAGTCCAAGCTAGTACAGAATGAGGAGGCAGATTTTGTGATTGGATCAGATACCAAAGCTCATTAAGTTACATATCTGGTTGCACTTAGATAGAGATCTAAGATGGGCTAGCTTAATGAAATGCACTCTATGGAACCCCAGTTTAAGGAGAGGAGCCATAGTCTTAGTTTAAAAAACGCACTTCCATGTAAACAAATAAAGAGATGTCTAAAAGAATAAAGAGCATAACGTACAATAGTGTAAGAAGTATCAACAGCATATAAAATATTAACAAAGCAAATCCATAATCATGCTCAACAGCAAGAGATTAAACTAGAGATTTCTTTTTCTTCTAAGCAATAGCTTGGATATTCACACCCAGCTATCTCAAGAAGAGCAGCATGCTTATATTTCTTGCAGCTTTGCAGTTGCATGCAGAGGCATGGTGAGTTGCTCATCTACTAAATTATAATACGAAGCTGACCATAAATAACTAAATTTTGAACAAGAATTCATATAGAAATTAGCTTTAGCATTAATGAGAACGCAAGAGTATTATAGACCGATAAAATCATAATGTCAAGAACAGTCTGCTAGGTTCATGCTAAGAAATTAATTATTTGAATTACTTGTATGCCCTTCTCTGATTACAATTCTACAGTCAGACTCTATCAGCATAGTTTTGACTTTCAAAAAGAATTCTAAAGGAAGCATATAAAACTATAATCAAGTTACCAGCAAGCTCCTTATGGAACAAAGGGAAAACTTTGCACCTGGCATGTGAACAACTCAAAAATTGTTAAAATATATTAATATACCTTTGTCAATTGTCCTTTACAGAACAATTCTGGCCTTTGCAAAGGAAGCATCACCAACTGCTTCAGTGTGTCTTTAACTTTTTCTAAAGCTCCTATATCATCAAATGCAATTCCAATATCATTAGGAGGAATGACATCAGCAAGAAGTTGCTTCTCAAATTCGTTCTCAGTTACCACATCCTGGAAAAAGGAAATCAAAGATAATGATAAGTCAATTTCTTATTATGTTGGAACAGGGCTTTGCACTAAATGCTGAGAAAAATTATCTAAAGAAATCATTTTTGAGAATGAATTTACCTAACAGATTCTTAGCTCAACAAAATTGTATTAGGAAGAGATAAAGAAAACAATGAATATGTATGTGTATACACACACACACACACACACACACACATATAATTTTGGGTGCATAACCGCTACTAGAGAAAAGAAAGGAGATACCCATCTCACATTGAATGTATGTATGCATGCATATGAGAAAAGAAAGGAGAACCATCTCACCTTGAGTGATCTTTTGGTACTCTTTGAACCACTTTGAAAGCTTTGCAGCATATGGAGACCATGCTGGATGCTGAAGGGTGAGAAAATAGCTAGAGTTACTTGTAGTTATATATTATAAAATATAAGCAATATAGATAATGAAGAATAGACAACCTTTCCATTGAAAGAATGAGCTTTGTTTTCTTTCCAGATGCTTCAGATGTGTTCTTAAGTTGGTGACTAAAAGCAAAACCAATTATTTTATCCACACCTGGAACATATACCTATTAAAGATGATATAAAACAGAAAAATGGAGGGAACTTTGAACTAAACCACTCACTTTCACTTGAAAGTGTTTGATCCTTCATGCATATCTTTTCAAGATCATCACACTCTAATCCATTGCGATTAAGGAACTGCAAAATTTTAAGAATATAAAATCAATGTGCATAACACACATTTATATCCCATTGAGCAAACACATATACTATAGTCTAAATATAAATCAACTCCAAACATACAACTGCTCTATTTTTTTCTTGAAAAAAGTGTTTGTGATCTGCCGAGCAACTAAACCTACTTCAAATGTTATCTCCATTTTCTGTTTTTCACATGATTACTCAACGATTTTTTTTGTGTGATAGCATAAAGATTCTTACGCATACAAAAGTACAATATCAAAATAAAAAAATAAAAAAATGCAGCCTGGTGCACAATCTCCCACCAATGGTTTGAAAAGAACAGCCGAGTCAAAGAAGCACGAAAACTGACACGACTACACAGCATTTTTAAAAAATTAGGATATGGACACAACGAGGACAATGCATTTCATAGAGTATCAAAGAGACTCCAATTGTAATTGATATATGTTTCTTTGTGATGATCTCTAGATTTCTTTCCTTGTGATACTGACGATCTATTTCCACACAGAATCTAGAGGAGATGGCCCTATTGTGAGGGCCATGTGAGAGAAGTGCCACACACGACGGTCACACGATGAAGAGTGCAGGAGCGGTGTCATATCCCACAAATACAAATGAAAATAAATAAATAAATAAATAAATATGGCTGGACACATGTGTCGACGATGTATCGTTCGACACATGTCCAACATAGATATGTCCACCAAAAGTATGTGTCAATGCTTCAGAGAGCCACGTTTACAAGTTCCCCACAAGGGTCAGAAGAGGCTTGAAATGTTGAATATACAGTCTTATGCATGTGGAGAGGCTATTTTGGTGACTTGAATCCTGACACGCACAGCTCAAAGGAGCAATATTGCCATGACATCTTGGTAATCCCTCAACAAGCATTCAAATTTAACTTTTCAGCAAACATTTTGCATAACTAAAAGGTCCAAAACAAGGACTAATAATGTCACAAAATACATGTTGCTGTGAGAAACATTTATATTTCCCATATCTGTCCTAGCATACTTGCAAATGTGCCCAACAGTTCGTCTGCTTAAAGCATTAAATATTGGTGAGTAAATTTTTTGAAGCATTTCTACTACAATAATTCGAGAAATTAATATATTTAAAAACTGACCAGTCTTCACAAACATAATATAGTGGTCCATCAACTGACCTGTGCCCTCTCACATCTCCACCAAAATAGTCAAAATAATATGAAGCGAGCCATAAACATAACCATATGAAGAGAATACGTGATTACAGAAGCATATGGTATAAGAGGATTACCCTGATTTTCTCATATTATACAAAGAAGACAACCAAAAATTTGATTTGCCAAGATATCAAATATGGCAGAAGCTTTTACAATAAGATAAGTGAGATGCAATCATATAAAAGACTAACAATAACCAAAACTTGAAAACATCAAAACAGGATATTTAGCTGAGTTTATCAAATATGTTCTGTAGAAATTGTTATAGATTGTCTAAAAATTAATGAACTTACAAGCCGGATGTTTAGAATGTTGGACCTGGCTTTAAGTGTTTCAGCATCATGATCCAACTTCTTTTTCCATTCTAAAATATGTCCTTTATCCTGAAAATTCTTACACATGATTAATTTTGATCTTTCTACAAAAAAGAAAGAGAAAAAAAGGAATGAATCTTTTTAAAAATAATATACCTGAGGTGGCTGGATGATAATCTTATTTGGGAAAATCTTTACAAGTTGCTTCGTTGTTTTCGAACTTTCTTTGCTTCTCTCATGCAGCCTAGTGGAGCTATCCTGCAATTTTACTAAAAATAAGTTAAACACCAAAAAAAGGAAATCTAGAAAAAAGAATTTCCATGCTGATTTTAAGAGCACATGCAAGAAAGCAAAGTGTTTCAGTTATGAGTGGTTGAAGTAAACATAAAACAACATATCTAAAACTATATCTTGTAAAATCTCAAAAAAATAAAATTCAAGAAAAATTAAGGCCTCAGAAAAAGTATCCATAAAATATTACTCAAGCATCTCAAGAGTATCCAAATGTGAAATGACATGCAACCATATAGGTGACATCCAAATCTTTGTCTTGGAGAAACTCAACAAAGTAATAAAGCTTATTGAAGTATAACTTCGTGTTTGGAAAATAAGATCTCCACTGCAAGTAGCTAACATCCATCTCCATGTCTTGGAGGAAATCAGTGAAGTAAAAAAAAACTTGTTGAAGTATAACTTCATGTTTGGAAAAAAAGGATTTCCACTGCCAAGTATAAGCTACCTGCATGATTGCCTAGACTGTAGCATGCCATGAAACATAATCAACTGCAATAAGTGCTATGTATGCTTTAAGAAAACACAAAACAAAGTTAAAGTGCTACATATGCCTAAAGGCCCCAAGAAAAAAACTGTACCATGTGACGAATGAATATCCAACAATTTGTCAAGGTTTAGCAACAGGGACTGCATAATTAACATGATCCTCTATTCTTAACTTCATTCTCAAAACTTTTCTTATTGGTACATATGTACATAAACACTTATATTTTACATGATACTCCCTCATATTTCTTTTGTTCATATCAACCTGTCTGTCTATTTCCTTCAACCTGAGTTTATTTCAAGTCAAATCACATTGGAAAAAAACCATTTTGCCCTTAGGTAATCTAAGTTTAAGTGCAACAATGACAACAACTAATAATATCCCAACTATTTAGGATCAGATAATGAATCTTTTTGTAAAATCAACCTCTATGCAGGTCAATATCCACAGTTAAATTGAGGGGTCACACATCTACCTATGGTTTCTAGTAAAGTATTCTCAAAGTCACTCCTTGCACCACTAGTCCTAATTAATCCTAATCAATTCATCTTGTCTAACTTTGAGGATCGTTCTTTGGATATGTTCGTAGTGTCTTAAATAGTTTTCCTGCATGTTTTTTTTTGTTGGGTACTTTTGGTTACACCTAGTTTTTCATGAATAAAATATTTATTATATAATCTTTTTGGGTAGACATGCACATCCACCTCAACATTATATTTTTTTTATCCACTAAAGTGCATATCATTAACCATCCAATACTCCCACTGATAAACCATGTCAAAACTTAAATTGTCTTATAAAGTTTCCCTTTAATCCATGGTTAAATAAAACTTGAACTTCTCTCCATTGTAACTGTTAAATTAAAATTGTCTTATGAACAATGATTTAATCAATCTCTTTGCTATTGGATAATACATCCAATATACCAAAGTTTTTTACCTACAAGAATGCCCATCCATCTTAACTACATCCTTGGTTCATCTTGTGGTATTACTGAACATATATTTCAAATATACAGTCTTAGTCCAACTTAGTGTAAAGCCTGCAGTTCCAAATGTTTATCTCCATAACTCTAATCTAAAAGAATTAACCCTGACCAAACTAGCACAAAAACTGTGTGTGTGTGTGTCTATATATATATACATACACATATATATACATACATATATATATATATATATATGTATATATATATGTATATATATATATATACACATATATATGTATATATATATACATATATATATGTATATAATATATATATCGTGTGTGTAGTATATATATGCATATGATGGTTGAAGGAAATTTAGGAAGAGTAATTTCACTAATTAACATGGGCTTGAAACAGGGTAGACCTTGTTAACATCCTTGGGATCATCGAGAGCCACATTAAATTGACAAACCCAAAAAACATGCATAGATTAGGCTTATGAATTCTCGCATCAAATTATAAAAGTTATTTATAAATATTTCCTTGTGCTTTTTAATTGGAACTCAACAACGAGCTCTAAGTGGAAAAAAAATGGAATAGAAAGGAGTCAACAATGGAAATAATCTTTCTGCCTACACAAATAAGGCTAAGGTACATCTACACAAATATTGGAGAAAACCTTCTTTATTCCATAAAGAAGACAATAGAAAGCAAACAAACACGGGAAGATCCTGCAAAGACACCTAGAATCAAGCATCCATTATAAATCCAGCTAAAGAATCCTTGTGGCAAAATTTGAAAAAAAAAAAAAAAAAACTAATTTCTCATCTTTCTGATCGCTTTCTCATCTTCTATCTACTGCCCCTAATCCTATTGCCCTCATCATTTTCTATATTTCATTCTTCTAAACATGAGAGAATCAATGAGATCCCATCAACTAGCATTGACAAGGTTGTGATAATTTAGGATCTTGACAGTTTTGAGATCATATGTGATGAAATAAGTATATACATATGGATGCATTCCAGTTCTCTTATAAATAATTTCTTTCCATATGTTTTATCAGATATTGCCTATATGTGAAAGGGCCTTAAATTAACATATCTAACCAATATTGTAGCATTCTTTTCCAAGACTTACATGTTTATGAATCTGTACTATTAATATCCCAACCACTCATGTTTAATGAATTATGTGCACTTTAAAAACTCAAAATTGTACTCAAGATCACACTCATGGTGTTTAGGTTTGTTTTCTCATTGTAATAGTAGCTTTCAATTTACATTTATTAGTTATAATTATGTAACATCAAGTTATCATGTTTTGACCACAAGGAGAGTCTTGTGAACCATGTCGAGTCTTGCTATGCCAGTATTGATTACAATATACTGTTTCTAAGAAAATCTTTTACTAGTTTCAACCATGGTTTGATGTACCACTCCCTATAGTTCGAAACAAACGATACATACATGTCCGCCAGTTGACCGGTACATGGACCAGCCTATTTCAAGTGGATGCAATAATGGGTGGCATACCAGTTAGTATACCTCTTGAATCGACCAATATGGTCGAAACTCAACTATCACCGATTGACACAGATCAATAATGATCGGATTTCAATCGTACAGATCTCCTCTTGGGTCAAACCATGTTCCAATGGTCATATTAATTGTTGGGTCCCGTTTTGGCCCTTTGGATCCTCCCCCTCTTTCACTCTCATTCTCACTCTATTTCTCCCTCTTTCTCATACTCTCACTTGTTTAATATTTTTAATTGACAATCGATAAAAATCAACCTCTTGATTTGGATAAAAGGTTGTAGTCAGCATGCTTTCATCAATGTTATCGAGTGGATGGAAACATAATTGGTCAACGTTCTCCTCGAGAAGCTTGTGTATATGTGCTATAATATGTGTTTGAGGTTGTGATATGTTGACCTCCACAAGAAAACAAACCATCCAAAGATTGATCCTTACGATATCCACTTTTACAACGAAGTTTCTCAACCAATCTTGGAATGGCTCAATGTGACGAGAACCTAAGCGCACAAAAGGTGATCCTTTGCTTAATAAGGCTGGAGGCCCTCTACGTCCATCTCGTTTCACCACGAAGCTTATAGAAGAGGAACAACATTAATAATAGGAAGAGGAGTGCTCTATGTCAAAACACGATAGCCGCACATTGGAGAGTCGATCTAGTAGTGGTCATGGCAATTCAGGCTAGGATCCACCAAACATATGAAGGGGAAGGGGAAAGGTGCGACAAGGATTGACGAGCAATAGTTTCAGGTTGGTAACGAGACCCTGTCTCCTTCATAATCAAGATTTGTGAGGTCCTTGGAGACATCAAGGTAGTCTATCAACCTATGGTGGTGACAACGATAGCCCACTTAGTCTAAGGGTGGGGCATGAGTGAAGAAACACTTTACGCATATTACCCAAGATTCAAATCACGAAACTCGAGGGTCCACTAATATCATTTATGTTTGGAAGGATAGAGGAAAGAGAAATACAGTCGATGCTCAACAAAGCTCAATAGAGTCTCTACAATGTTGATGCTAATAGGAGCTTATCATATTCACAACTATCATATCACAAAGGATCTTATGGCCAATATATGTATGACAATAATTGATTAATTTTTTCCAAGTTTGATCATTTCTATGCCTGATTTCAATGTTCGTGGCACTACATATCCTAATCATACTTACCTAAGGAGGCTCCTCAAACACATGTTGTCAATAGTGATGAGGAAACAATTGTTACCATATTGAAGCATCAATGGCACCCGATTCCCATTACAATACCTAGTGTTGCTCCAAGATTGGGTATGACAAACCTATCATATCGACATATAATTTCATAGGATCAAGGAGCAAATATATATAAATGTTATCTCAATAGTTTGTATTGTTCAAATCTTAAAGTATTGACACCTAATTTAACATATTAACTCTTTACTTTATAGGTAATTCAAATTCAACAAAGGACCATGAGGCAAAGTTATTCCTCAATGGATCCAAAACGATAAAGATAAATTTTCATCCTATTTATCTATGGCTTAAATACATTATATTCTTATCTAAATATAATTTATATACAAGAAATAGAAGAAATCCCTTAAAATAGGATTATTTTAAATTGTGGGCCATTTTTGGTTCTTTTTCGCTGGTACCAAACGATACATATGGATAGTCAACACAACAACATTTCTTCGTTTCAACCAACTTGGGAGGCCAAGCCATACCATTTAGACAACATATAATAACTCCCTATCACCGGCTTAAATCTATTTTTTTTGTTAATCTTATTATTCATTGTGCCAAACCTTCTTGTCGACTTACATGAACTTCTCAATCCTAACATCCTTCAAATCCTCCTCATGCACTCTTTTCTTTTACGAGAATTCTTGTACAACTTTTGCCAACAATTGCTAATATATTAAAGTTTCACATAATGGGATTTTACATAAGCTAACATTTTTTAAGTCAATCAAGGAAGAAAAGATACTGAATTTTTAATAGGCCATACTATTCCAACATAACTTTGATTTATCGACTAATAACTTTTTACTTATTTTCAGATATTATATTGATCCTGAAGGGTTAGCTCAACAATTGAATGGTAATTTCCTGAACCTGACCATTGAATACACGATTAAGGAAAAGACAATAATAATAAATTTTCTATCACAACACAAATTCTAAAAAGCACGATGTTAGAGACAATTCAATCTTATTCCACTGGGGAACTGTCAACAAACCATGGTTTGCAATACCGTACCATACTGCTCAGTACAGGCGGTACGTATCGATCCGCTATCAGACCGATATGGATGGTACATTAGTACACCTTAGTGTACCAAGCTCGGTATGTGCTGTACCGACGATAGCTGATCGGTACACCAGTACGATACGATATTCAAAACCTTGCAACAAACAATTGAAAACTCTTCCAAAAAGGAACTAAATCATCAAGAACGATGTTATCTAACCATGTACCATAAATAACTCCTAGAATGCATAGAAGAAATCTTGACAGGAGTAGGTACCAAAAATATGACAAATAATAGCACATCAGATTTCCTCGAGAGAAAACTAAACTTTACCATGAAAGCAAAATCAATCATTGCAGCTTGGTTGCGTCCAAATTTTGTAAAAAGAAGACCGCCACGATGTGCCTGAAGCACATACACTACAGTCAATATCATCCTCTAATTGGCCAAAGCAGATAGAAAAAAACCAGTCATAAAATCAGATAACTAAAAGATGGAATTACCTTCTCTCTGTGGCAATCCATCTGGGTACTAGAGCAGACAGCAAGAACACCTGCTGGCAAGGAGTCAATCTTACCCTTCATAAATAGGAATATATCTGTACTAGCTGACACAAACTTTTCAGTGTCTTTGAGAAACAATATTAAAGGGCCATGTTGGCATTCTTCGGATACAAACTGAGGTCAGAAAGAAAGTCCACAGTAAGAAGTTAAGAACAATTCACAGAACAGAAAGTATGAATTGAAACAAAGAAAATTGGGATCCACCTCAAATAATTCATTTAATGCAAGTTTTGCTGTTTCTTCATCCATAGAAGTATCTAGGCGAATAGAGTCAGCTGAACAAGAGAAAAATAAGAGAAAGACAGCAGAAAGTTTAATTCTGAAGTGAAAATATGAGGTGGCTCATTGCTTCATCAAAGAATCCAAGATGTTATAGTTGAGAAATCTACCGGTACAAAAGAAGCCATGGTCTTCTTCACAAAGGCCCCCAAGGTTGTTACCGTCAGGAATAGGCTTATCAAATCTAACTCCAACCTTGGCGAATCTATTTTCTTCAAACACAAGGATTACTTTTCCATGATAACCATAATTTGGACCTCTGTATATAAATATAGCAAAAAAATGAACCCGGTGACACAGAAAACAATACCAATAGCATCTTCATATGAAGCTTTAAAAAGTATAATTGAATACTTAAATAGTAAAAATAGTCCAACTTGCTTCTCAAAATCACAAACTCCAAGGACATAACAAGAAGTTTGGCTATAAGATTACTTTTAACCCTTTTGCTTCTCAAAATCACAAACTTCAAAGACATACAAAGAAGTTTGGCTATAAGGGCAATCTTAACTCTTTCTTCAATCTGAGACCAAATTATCTAAGAAAAAAAATTTAGCCATCATTTGAACTCTACTTGCTACTCTGTGAAGCAAGAAATAAACCACACAAGAAATTCAAAGTACTTAACTAAATAAACAAGTAAAAACTTAGGAAGGAAAGTTTATGCAAATAAACGATCATGCTTTCCCACATTCATGAACATGATAATTATATCTTTCTTAGCGCCTAAAGAGAAATTGCCACTTAAGTAAGCCTCACCAGCCTTACAACACTGCAAAGATTCTGCAGCAACCTGGTTTTTTACCATCTTTGTAGCTACATAGTCCTTGACCATCTTCATCAAACTTAACCTCTAGCCTCTATCTCTCATCGTCACTACCTGCCACTCACCTCCAAGCTACCCATTCTTGCTTCACCACATGCAAGCTCTACTAAGTAATGTCATGCTGCTCTCACAGGGAAAGATGTGGTCATCTCAAAGTTTGGGTGTATGGCAGGGACCAAATAGCAAACTCAGGCCATCAAAGAAATTAATGTGCAACAGCTTGCTATAGTCTGGGCTAAGCCAGGGTCTTAATATTTCAAGCTGATGACCCTATGCATTTGTAATTTGGGCTTAGCCAGGTTAACAATTTTATAAAGTTGAGCGGAGTTTGGCCTTTTATAGGACTGAGCCTAGCTTGACTCGTTATCACCTACATAAATCATGAATTATTCAGGAGACCAGATCCAACCTAAATGAATCCTTTACATGCATGTGATTAGACAAGCATTGGAGACACAATGAGTTCCATCGCTATTTTTAAAACAAAAATATCCAGATTTTGCAATAAAACAACTATGCCCCATAATCTAAAGCCCGAAATGGTACAAAACGAGGGTATGTACTGGTCCGCCAACTGATCGATATGCGGACCAACCTGTTTCGAGCGGTACACACAGGAAAAGGGTGATATATTGACCAATATGGTCGAAACGCGTGTTGTATCGGCTGATACGAGTCAGTTCCGATCAGAATTTGACTGATACCAACTCAAATCGGGTCAAGCTTGACCCAAACGATCAAATTCACTATTGGGGCCTCTTTTGTGACTTTACATCTCCCTTTCACTCACTCGTTTACTCTCATTCTCTCTTATTATCACTCTTTCTCACACTCTTGCTTGTGACTAAGGTTCCTAATCAGCAATTACTGGTAATCAAAGTATTCATTTGAATAAAAAAGGGATGGAACTCAAAATCTAGTGGAATTTCTCTCCAATTTGAAGGTATTTAACTTCTTCCTATGTTTTATTTATCATTGCATATAATTAGAGTCGTATTAATGCATATTTACAGATATTAAACATGCTTAAGGTCATTCTCTTGAATTAGTCCCAATTAGGTCTATTGTCTTACATTTAGACCCAAATTGGGGGTATTTAGAGTTAATCACTGTTTTATATATTTATTATTCCTCATATACACTCTATTCTTAATTAAATTTAATATAATTATCATTAAATTACAATAGAAAACCTAAAAAATGATTTTTTTGTGAATTTTCAATTATTTTTTCTTTTCCTGAAAACCAATACGTACCAACAGACCATCATATAGTATGCCAGTATCGTATGTGCAGATCCATTTATGAACTGATACATTTAGAATCTTTAGATTCTACAGATTCTAAATTTGTCACTATCTACTTGTATTCATTTCTCACAATATATCTAATAGAATATCTGACAAGAATTGACAAGAAGTTTGGATAAATTGAAAAGATTTAGATAAAATATCTACAATAAAACGAAATAAAAAGAAATTGACAAGAATTTCACAAGAAGTAGGAAAAAGAATAGTGTTGGAGTCTAAAAATCATAATTGAGGATGAGTAAGAACAAAACCTTGGGCCTAGAGGAATTTCTCTTGATTGCATTGAACCCACATACTTTACTCTATCACCTAGATAAGCCATTGTCAAAATTAACCATTTTGAGATATGGAGCTAAAATTGAGAAGATTGATCACTTAAAAAATATTCAATACGATAAAGAGTAAAGTAAAAAAATGCCTTTTTTGAATGGGTAGGATTTTGATGAAGCAGTTGATGCCTCCTGATTTACTGAAGATTCAAGGTCATAGAGAGATGAACCCATGATATCAGCCTCAACACTAGAAGCCTGTCTCCTACGGTGCCGACAAGCAGATAATGCAGTGTGTTGCTTCCCAGGGAGGCTTGGTTTATCCAATTTTTGAACTTCTTTAAAGGACTCTGAATCCTTCAAAGGAAGTACCTGATACATTATCAAGACATTAATAACTTCAATAGAATTTTTTATAACATCATCCTGTTAAGAATGTAGACAAACTTTGGGATGTTACAAAGGCCTTGGACACAAGGCAGGCAAAAGAAAGTAAAAGCAGTAGAAAAGAATTCATGAATGCATAGACCACATGTAAATTTTAAAGAGAAAAAAAAAGACTCAATTATAAAGGGGGAAAAAGACAAGAGTAGAAGCTACGAGAACATTTTTAAAAGAAAAAATGATTCAACTGTAAAAGAGAGGAAAAAAAGGAATAGAAGCTTACATCCAGCAGTGTAAAACAATCTATTATGAGCATTCTAGCACCAAACTCTTTGGCAAGTGCCTTTACCAAAGTTTCCTGATAGATTTCAGATCCTATACATGGATTGGCAGAATAAGCATCTTTTGATCAGGCAGCAAAATGCAATCACTTAAGACATCACAGGATAGCAAAGCTGCATACCGGGTGGGCCAGATAATAGTACACGTTGGCTCAAAGATGATATCTCTGTTGTATACTTCAAGAACTCTTTACGTTCTAGATGAACAAAAGCACATGATAGGAGAAGATGTCTTGTGTTCTCACTGTAATAAGAAAACAAGTTAGCAAGGTTTGGTCCAATCGAAGATTTTACCATTACTTATGATACATATTATAAAGGACCTCACACTATACAAAAGATGATTAAGCAATGGCTAGAGAATACACACTGTTTATAGTTAAAAATCACATGTAACAACCAAATACACTAGAAAATGCTAAAATTAATGAGTGAAAAAATGGAAAGGCTAACCATGACAAAATACACGAGATCATCTTAGAGCTTAAGGTTTACTAGTTACATAAATCCAGTACTACTTCTCATTTTTTTAATAAAAGAGCATATGTAGATGTGGGTGTAATATTAACTATCACATCTAAGCAATCACACCAACTCAAAAAAGAGAAAACATCCAATTTAATTGATAACTAATGAGCATTGCATTACAAAAAACCAGCTTAGATGAAACTCCATGTAGACACATGTAATTGAGATAACACATCTTTATGTACAGAAATTACTCATATGAAGTTCACAAATCAGCATGAGGATCAACACCAATAATGGACAATAAATTAGGACAGATCAGATCAGATGGGAAAAGCAAGCTCAGCAAAGAAAATTACTCTGAAAATAGAAATACACCAAATCACAAAAAAAAAGTTAAACATTTAAAAATTTATGAAATAAAACCAAGAACATCAAGAACATTATGTCTTAAGAGATTATATTACCTTCATATTTCACAGTTATCAAAATTATCAAAGAAAATAAAATTGTAATATAATAGATATTTCTATTAGAAAATAAAAATATAACATTATACTATAATTTTCAAAATTGGACCAGGCATCAATCAGGTTAAGCCTCGAGTCACTAGCAGACTCATGAGTTACATGGTGGCAAGAGGGGGAGAAGACAGAAGTGAGAGGAAGAGAGGGCAGAGGCAAGAAAATTGGCAATGAAAGAGCGAAGGCCACAGAAGGAAAGAACAATGAGGGAGGGTGAGAGTAAGAGAGGGAGAAGGTGACAGCAAGAGAAGAGAAGATAATCAAGCAGAAGCAGAAGCAGAAGAGGTGGCTTTGATACGTTATTCACAACAACCAGATTTTAATCGGGGTATAATCCAAGGATCCATGCATGCTCAAAGACGTAAAACAGTTATGTTGCTTTTACGGAACTTCCCTCTTGTATCATCAAACCATCACCCATTAATACAAAGCCAAAATTATTTGATTCCAAATTCAGAGCAATGCCTATTGTACCCTCTTGAAACTCTACTAATTCACCTGCCATTACTTCATCAAGACCATGAACACGAGCAATTCCGTCGCCTACTTGAAGTACGGTACCGGTATTCACAATCTTTATTTCTCTACTATATTGTTCAATATGCTCACGAATAATATTACTAATTTCGTCGGCTCGAAGGGTTACCATTAGTGTTTCTTTATTCTTTTTAGGAAGGAAAAGAAAAAAATAATGCCTAAACTAAAACTAAAAAAAGAAGGGCTAATTAGTTATTTCTTGCATGGCCCTGAGAATGCAAATATTAGAACTTTTAGACTTCCATGAAAGCAATCTTATTAATAACACTGGCAGATTAGAAACAATACCTCAGATAGTAGGGAAAATTATCCAAAGAAACTTCAATATCACTAGCATCAATAATTCCCTGTTTTCGGCCATCCTTAAATGCCTGGGATCTACTTAATGGCAAACTTGCTGGAGAGTCAAATTCCTCCCTTTGATCCTCAAAGAATTTGTCGGTATCTGTACTTAACTCCAACTCAGTTAAAGATTCTGCAAAAAAAAAAAAACAAAGCAAAATTTACAAAATAGTGAAGTTTGACATGCAAAATTTACCAAATCTAAGCTTTGAAGAAAACTTTCTAAGGTCTAATAGAAGGAAGTTGGTGAAACAAGAAACAAATGTGTCCTAAAATGTACCATGTTAGATACTACCATCTAAAAACCATATCTGACAAAGAAATCCATGTAACCATTTTCGATACAAGGAAGTATGCCTTTAGATAACATGAATATAATCTCACCACTAGTTGCTGATTCAGGAACAACATATAAATCCTTCTTCAAGGTTGACAAAGATGCTAGCGTTGAAACTACAGCAGTTGTTGCATGGT
The DNA here is from genome assembly GCF_036884655.1 of Musa acuminata AAA Group. NCBI lineage: Eukaryota > Viridiplantae > Streptophyta > Magnoliopsida > Zingiberales > Musaceae > Musa > Musa acuminata. The sequence continues at coordinate 26,311,580 of NC_088359.1, read as the reverse complement.
CTGCAGTTCTGTCCGCAAATTTAGGTCCTTCTGCAGAACCATCCATTGCCTCTGAAGAACGGTGTAAAGTATGTAAAATTGGTGTGCTCGATTTCACCTCAGAAAGTCTCTGATAAATCTGAAAATATATTAAGAAACTTCCCGAAATGGGGAAAATGTAGATATGCACTTTTTACGATCTATCAGTATTAACTACTAGGAGAGGAAACAAGACAACTTTCTCAGCAAGCCATGTAAGATAAAATAAATGATTTTTTTATTAATTTAACATCTAAAGGTGATCTTAAGGATTTTTTTTAGAAAAGGAAACTAAATTGCTTCCAGTTTTATGTGATGTCCTGAGAGACAATTTATTAGGACATTTAACAATTATGAAATAAGCAGTCAGAACTGAGGAAGGATACATAAATATGTTTTTCTGGTCTGCTAAAGACAACTTCATCTCCCTCAGCAAGGATAATAGAATCCTTATCAACAGTCTTCCCATTTACTTGCACAAGTCCTTTTGCCCCAGTAGTTTCAAGTAATGCAACATATGCACCATCATGCTGTCACAATTTTAAAAAACATTAGTTATGATAAGAAGCATACAGCTCTCCAGAGAAAATTATCAAGATGGTACCTTTGCTTTCCTCAGAACACATAGAGCTGTGCCAACAGATGGATAATGCAATTGCAAATCACAAAATTTGCTATGACCGACAGTGAATTGGGGACGGCAGATTGAATGGGAAGGATTCTAGGCAGAAAAACAGAAACATCATGATGCAATAAGAATACCATCAGATAAGACTAAAGCAAGAAACCAAAAGAAGCAAAACTGAATCAATCTTCTAAAGTGATGCTTCAACTTCTTGTCCTCAGATATTTGATGTATATACAGGCATCTTTTTTCTCAACTATGGTTTAAATATAGCAATTTTTAAAAATAATTCAAACAGAAAATAAAATGAAGAATTCAGTCAAAACTTGAGACAGCACTATCATGGTACAATCATGATAACAAACAGATAAATAACCAGTAACAGATTATGAATAAGATAAGAAACAACAACAAGCCATAGTGTATCAACTATTCGGGCTCAGCTATATATGTCAATTTCCACCACTGAACAATGTACAAAGTAATATCTTTAGTCAAATAGAGTGTACTTTTTCTTCAAAAAAATTATATTAACTCAGAAGTCTATTACATACCAACTCATGCTCCTCACAGCACAAAAAAAGACAAAGTCAGGAGGCCAATTAGTCCTCCATAAATCAGAGGACTTAGAAACTTTGGCCTGATTAGCTAGTCATTGGGCACACTGGTTTCCTGCTCTATAAACATGTGAAACCTTACTAGCTTTAAAACACTCCATATAGCCAAATATGCCTTTAATGCTATTAACAAAATGCTGAGGAGGCTCAAGCTCCGTGTTCAAAATTTTAATCAAAATTTACAGGTCGAACTCAAACTCCAATTCCTGGATTCCTTGTAGTGCGCAAAGGATGCCCTCCTTAACCACCATCAGCTCATTCAAACAATAAATGCCATCAGAGATGTGGTAGCTTCCAGCAACAATGAACTTGCCTTAAATCTTTATTTATAATTTATAGTATAACCTTTTTAGGTCTCCCTCTACATCTCGCACCATTAACACTATTGTTTCACCTCATGTAACAACATCTATATGTCTCCTTAGAACATATATATATATATCTTCTCTCTCATTATTTCCTCTTTCAAAGTTGCAATAATTATTCTCAAATAAAAATATTTCTTCTTTTATCTTTCCTAGTCAACATCAACAAAATTGTAAGAAAATATTCTTAAGAATGGAATAAGAAAAGGAAATCTACTGAATATAATATTACTTCACTTTAACCCAATCATGAAACTTTTAATATTTGGTTTACTTTGACACATATGATGCCAATTCACTTAAATGTAATTTTCAGTAGAATTGAAACATAAAATTATTTACCAAGTCAATACTTAAGAAAAGACTTGATAAATGAAAAGCAGTGACTAGCATATAAAGAAGCATCTACCATAACTAATCCCATCCTCTACTCAACTTAAAGCCTTCTCCACTAGAGGGAAAAAAACAAAATAAAAGAGAGTATAAACAAAAAGAAACATAAGCAACATCTTCAAATCTCCCAATCACCACATCTCCCCTGCACACTAGATCTTGGACTATCTCCACCTTATCCACTTCCCTCTTGTTAATTCACCAGCTAGAAAATGCCTTCTGTTACATAGAATGAAAAAGAAGTAAACAATGGAACTGTCCTTGTGTCGAAGGAACCTATAAACCAAATATTTTTCTAACTAACAAAGGTCTGGCAGCAGACTGTAGGTTATTACTTTTAAATCTCATAATTTGATGATGAAATCAAATAATGAATTTGAGAAACTAATATAAAGTGTGTTTCTTAGATAAAAGTTACAGGAGATACTTCGACTAAGAATGCATAACACCGGAGGATCAATTGTCAAGTTGATGAATCAGGCATCGAGATGAATGATCGAATGATGTGTTAGAAGATCAGATGATGTATCGAAGGCTTGTTCGACATCGATCAGAGCCTCGATCAAGTATTAGGACACAATTGAGTTGCAACTGGGCTAAAAATGAGCCTTTATTAGTGTAAAACAAGTGCAAGTAACAACGGGCTAGTCTATAGGTTGTATTGGTAGCCCATTGGGTGATGATAATGCCCAGTCCAAACAGTCGTACATCCCAGATAGTTGTTGGCATCGCCTGGCATGTCCGAGACAGTCCAATAGATGTCAAATCTGTGGTTTGACGATAGTACAGTCTGGTGCAGTGATAGACCAGTCAATACCCCTTTTTTTAATATTTTGATTAATTTGTTTTATCTTTTGGGTGTTTGGAAGCTCTATAAAGTATAAATACCTCACCAAGTTGGTGAGTTGAGACGAGTTCCCAAGTATTCTTCAGCCCAAGTATAAAGTGTAAGAGAGGAGCATGTCAAGTGTAAGGTTTATTTCTAAACCTCAAGAAGAAGCAATATATAAGGGTAGTTGATCTCTACCCATCGAAAACAATACCGAGATAGTGAAAGCCATGTGCAAGAATGAAGTTAATTTACAGTGGATCGCTGATATTATTGATCCTTTAAAGTACGCAAGGAAATCATATGCACTCATGAGCTTTCATACCTTCAAAGAACATAGAAAACCAATACTTAAATAATAAGAATAATCAGAGAAAAAAAACCAACAATTCGAACTACCTGAGAGAACAGGGAAATAAGCTTGCACCACTCGACGGCACTTGGTGGCTCTTCGTTGGTTTGTTCCACCAGCAGATCTAATTGCAGAGAACAGTCCACATGATCTATCAAATATCCACACAAAATAGATAATTCAAAACTAAGCCCGAAAGAAAATATAGGAGCAAGGGTGGCATGAACGAACAAATAGATAATTCAAAACTAAGCGCCAAACGGAAAAGGGTTGCATGAACGAGCAAACGAACAACATACCTCGGGAAGGCAATCCGGGAGGGGCAACCCCCTCCATCACCACCGGGAGGGCGTCATCGGGCGAAGTCATCTTCGAGACGACAGCGTCATCTACAGGAGCCGGCGCCGGTTCCTCGACATTAACAGGGTCTTCCTTACCCAATGCCGGCGTCGGCGGCGGCACCTCTGCCTCTACCTGAGAGATTCCGTGAAACATCAGAATCTGGTAGCCCGAGGCACAAATAAAACAGCATTCAAGGCGCCAAGAATCGCACCTTTGGGCGCTTCGCGCTGGGGGGAGCAGCAGACAAGACGGACGGCGAAGTCGGGCAGCGCTTCCCGGCGGCGGCGCTACGTCTCGTCTCGACCATCTTCTCTGCGTCTTGGCACTTCCACTCTGTTCCGCTTTCGGACGCCGAGGCAGCAGAGATGAGGAACGAGAAGAAGGAAGATAGCAACTATATGGATCAGTTAGGTCGATGAAATCCCCATATTTATACAGAGAGATTGCCATCACTCGGCTGTTGGAGTCGGAATCGGAATAGAATTGGAAATTGATGAACAAATCCGTGTCGCCATTGACGTAATGGAGGAGGAAAAGTCACTATTTTAATTTTGATTTTGATTTTAATTTATTGGTTTATTGTTTACAATTAATTGTAAGGGATTACTTTAAAGTAATACATCTATTTTTATTTTTTTCTCCTATAGTCTCGAAAATATACAAGTAATCTTGAAATAAAAATATTATTTTGTGTGATCTGAGCAAAAAGCTCAGAGGATGAAGAGGGGTAGCTCTTAGAAAGTGATGGGTGAAGTTATCAACACTGATACGTGCACCTAAACTTGCCACCTTGAAGTGACCACTTATCGAAACGTAATTTTGTGTAACAGCTCAAAATAGTGGTAGGAGTAGGTCTTAGAAAAGTAGGGGCGAAGTTATCAAGTCTGATCCCTCTTCGTCCACGTCTTCCGGTTTACGGAGGCGCGTGACTCGTCCGAGTCGAGTCAGCGAGTTTAGATTGGACCGGAAATTGACCCGGTTCATGGATTGCTGATTGAACCGGGAGGAATCTGATCAGACCATAAAACAATAATTTTATTTGAAATTAAATGTAATTACTTACATGTGAGCAATGTTGCAAAAGTATATTTCCTTGGAAAATGATAATAGATGAAGAGGGTAAAATCTTACTATATCGGTGATACTAGCTCGTAAAATATAAACGTAGAAGCTCCGTTTCATCACTCTCTTTTGGCGACATACGAAAAGTAATCTCGATCAACTTTGTTCTTTATTCTATTTTCCTGTGCTAATTATGCTACCGATATTTTTAGACATAAAATCTCCGAGGGGACTCCCCTTATCTAAAAAGCTAAGGGGACTCTATAAAATAAAAATATATTTCTTGTATAGTGTTTTGGTGGTATTTATAACTACTAAAAATAATATAAGAAAATTAGATGGAAGGAGATAAAATATTCTTCTTTGGAATGATCCACTTTCTTTTAAGAGATTTTTCTCATCTTTGTGATGTTTTTAATTATATTTATGTTGACACTAGAAATACTTTCTTTATTAATAGTATTTTTCACTTAGTCCTCGTCATAAAAATCAAAGATATTCATTTATTCAACAAGTTCAATAATAATGCTTAAATGAGGGTTATATTTATCGGGTTGAAGGTGGCGTGGAGTCTTAATGAAAATTTCTTTGGAGTCGTCTATCCTCCACTTTTGCTTACTTATCCATCTTTTTGCATAATTCAACAAGTTCACTATTGCTTTATTGGAAAATATTTTGAAAGACTTATATAGTTTTACTATTGTTTTTTAAGGATGTGTGACGGTCAAATTGGGGTTTTCTTTCCAAACACAGAATGAATGGCTCTATGAAGGTCATCATTTGGGCAAATCCTTTTCTATTTCTCTTGTTTCTCTTCGACACTTCTCTTTCATTTTTTTTTAAGAATAGGAATAACTCAAAAAATGGCAATTGCTCTTATCAACCTATTATCCTATAGTTCAAGATTTTATCTATTTTGAATGATAATTTATCTATTCCAATCCCCAACGATAATTCCTCCCATCTTACTTTCGGAAGGGGTGTTTCAATAGTATGGAGTTGTCTCTCTTTTTTTGTTTCAATAAAATTTTCTAATCTGAATTCCTTTTCGTGTTCTTATTTTTATTTTATGAAATGGAAATATATTTTATTACTAATAATAGTTAAATCCATCTTGCTAATAGCCCTCTCCAAGATGAAAGATGATGGGCGATTCTCGACGAAGGAAGGAATGAAATCTTTCCAACTTTGTGATAAAATTAGACTCCCTACAACTCATCCAAATACTCAAATACTCTTTCTCTATTCATTGATTTGTTCATAATCTAAATAGTAATATTCTAACGCTTGTTAAAGATGTCAATATTTTCTTGTGAATTAGGGGGAACTTTAATGCATATATCTTAATTAATTAAATATAAAATCTTCTCATACATATATGTTGTTATTGATGATATATTTTCGTTGGTATTTATTCTAAGATAGAGTTATACATGATGAGGGCAATAATAATGATGGGACACGAACTAACGTCATCTGCTTTTGGGTGACATCTCCTAGGTCACGTAGATCGAGGAGTTACAGGGGTCGCTTGTCTCGGTCTAACCTGACAGCGCCTGGCCGAAGCAGACCAAAACGCCGACCGAGGCACATCATCATCCTGTAGGAGCCCGATCCTTCACGCAACGCCAATGCCAATGTCAGACGTTATCCCAGGTACGACCCTACTCCCTACAAGTAGGCACATTAGGAAACGGTGGTCTTCCATATAAAAACCCTCGCGTTTGGAACGAAGGGGAGGGAGAAAAAAAAAAAAAGAAAACCCCTTGAGACTATCGACTAACTTGATCGTCGGAGGGGTCGGGCCGAGCTCTCCCTACCCGACCTGTGTGCAGGAACGAAGATGAAGTGCCTCCCATCGAAGGCCCAAGCGAGGGGTCCCCTCCCGGAGAAAACATTGACCCCGTCGCGATCAGACCACCGCGATCGGCTACCTCAGCAGTCTCAAGGGTCGTTCAGGAAGATCTCCGATCATTTGGACCCGAACCCAACCGTATTGACCCTGAGACCACGGCATAAAAATGTTGACACTAACAATACACATAAGCAACAAGCCATACAAACTAACAATGAACGAAGGGTTTATTCCCTTTGTTAAAAATTTTAGGTATAATATATCATTCGATAGGAAGAAGAAATTATCTTAATATAATTTCCATCATAAAAGGCAATATAAGGATGATTCATTTATTTATTTTAGTTACAATATGTTTGCTATCACAAAATTTTTGTTCCATATTGCCAACATACACTTGAGTATGGTTAGTCCTGTTTTTTTTTTTTCTTTTTTGAAGTTTTATTGGAAAAAAAGTTTATACTATTGGATTTTCACCCGATGATGTCTCTCTATTTATTTTTAATTTAAAGTATTTTTTATAAATAATAAAAACACTTAGGAATCAAACATAATGATTTTTGAACCATTTGAAATTAAATCGATTTTAAACTAATTTAATTAAACCTCATTTCTCTTCTCCTCCTTTCTCTCTCCACCTCATCTTGTTCTCCTGCACCTCCCTCTCTTTCACTTCCATCTCCTCCTCACTCTTTGCCTCTACCACCTCCCTTCGCGACTTCTTCTTTCTTCTCTGACTCCTCCCCCAGTCTCCTCCTCCTTCTCCCCTCTCCGTCTCATCATCCTGACATGTTCGGCAATATAAGAAGAGTAACTTTCCATGGGTTGACTAATCAATGCAAGCAAAGTCAACGCAAGCCAACTTGCGTTGACGTCGAATGAAGTGAATGTAGGTAGTCACAGTGATGCTGCTCTTACTCGGACTCTTCTTATCAGAAAAGCTGCCGAACTTTCTTCTCACATCGTCCTGTCAATTGGAGTTATCCACTTCGGCACATAGGAAGAACCCACAGATCTGAGCCGAGCTACAGGAAGTGATTCTAACGAGGCCGAACCCTCTGTTTCGAGAAACAGTGTTTCCAGTTTCTCCATCGAGGAAGATCCAATGCCATGTAAAGAAATCTAACATAAAGCTGCCATATAAGCAGCCTCGGAGAAATTTTATCGAGTATCCCAACATGAGGATCCAACTGTCACATCTCGTGTTAACGATTTAACTGTGAGAATTCTGATCATCTCTCTTTGGTTCTTCTTACAGGCAGCTATTCACTGATCTCCCTACTCGGACACATGCATTGAACAGTAATCAGGCTTTTGTTTCATTTGAGAAGCAGGGAAACCTCTTCATTGAGTAAACCAGATTACTGTTCCTTCAACACATAAAACAGTTCCTTAACTTGGCAAAGGTGGAAGATCACACAGCAAAGTATTAGATACATATAACAATTAGGGCAAAGTAACATGAACTGGAGGCTAAACTCCTACACTACACTCTTAATGAAGCTACTAAACAACATACGAAGAAGTTGCGTATGCACAAGCGTCAATGTCCAACACAACCATTGAAGAGAGGAAAGCAATTAGTTTGGAAGGATGTCGTCGAAGCTCCAAAGCATTTCCATTCCTGAAGAGACCGGTGGATCGCACGCCTCAATCCCAATATTCCCTGTCACAACCTCATCTGTTGCCACCGGCGCCGCAGCTGCGGCTCCGCCCTCCATGTATGGTATACCGAAGAAGTTCATGGACGACTCGTAAGCCATCAGCTCCTCCGAGAGCCTCCTCACCTCGCCGTCGCCATCGCCTTCCGGCTTGGGTTCGACGAGAGCGACGGAGACTTGCTTGGGCTCCACCTCGTTGGGGAAGTTGACCTTGGCCTTCCTGCCACGGATGCGGCGGGCGGCGCGGTCGTAGGCGCGGGCGGCTTCCTCGGCGGTGGTGAAGGTGCCGAGCCAGACACGGACGCCCTTCGCCGGGTCGCGGATCTCCGCCGCCCACTTCCCCCACGGCCGCCGCCGTATCCCCCTGTACAGGTTCTTCCGCTCCCGCTTCCGAGGCGCTGCTGTGGTACAAGAAGCAGCAGCATAAGAAGCCATCAAGGCGCCACCTTTGGACCAAAAGCAAGGAGATAGATAGATCGATCGAGAGAGAGAGAGAGAGAGAGAGGAGTTACCTTTATCCTGAAAGGACTCGGGCCAGAGGTCTGAGGCGGAGAGGAGGTGGTCGGGGCGGCGGCGGCGGGTGTGGTTGCGCGGGGGGATGAAGTCGGAGATGATGGCGCCGCCACACATCTTTGCTTTGCTGCTATGCTGCTGCTTCTGAGATCGGAAGATGGATACCACTCGTAGTAATGAAGAGAAGCGGAGAAGGCAAATCGTGGGGTCTTTACGGGTTGAGGGGTTGGTTATATATACTACTCACGCATGAAGAAGAAGATGAAGAAGCGCGTGGGTTGGACCGGATTCTCTCTCCTTCCCAGGATGTTGATGACAGCGTCGAGCACACTTGTCGAGGCAACCGACGCAGGCCGGGCATTGCTTACCACGGCACACACTGGATTTCTGCCGCTGTTTAGCGAGATGTCTCCTCCTCCCACGTTCCGAGCGCTTGCACCAACACTCCGTAGCCGGACCGTTGACCATAACTCGTTGACCAACATATTTTGTTGACCGGACATGTGACCGCACGAAAGCCTACGGGAGTGATGCATGCAACGTGAAAGCCGTAATGTATGTTGCACAACGGTGTGCAAAAAATCTACGAAAGAATGAAATCTTACATCATGGAAAGAGTATGAAATTGGTCCATTATTGGATATTGAGTGGCCTCAGTCATAAAAAGAAAATTGAAGAGGTCTTTTTTATATTTGTCGGTGAGGTTAGCACCTCGTGTACCTCAATCGAAGTCATGATATATCGGATGTGAGGCTAATTGGACCATCATATATTCATATGATAATTGTAATGATTTTTAACTGATGAGGACGATCCAAATCGTCTGTCTAAGATGATGGATGATTAGAACCGACTTGGTTTGCTTCATTTTGTGAAATAAAGGTGGATTTTAAATAAATTGAAATATGTGGGAGAAATCCTATTATAGCATCAAGTTCATAGTGGTCAGTGGTGAGAAAAGATTTTGACTCTAAATGGTTAAATAAATATTATATTTTCGTAGACTATGACACCACCGAGTTGGTATCTATCTTTTTAGTATTCTAATTTTTATATTTAAAAATTATATTAAATTTTTTATAATTATTAAAATAAAATATTTAATTAGATTTATCCTAATCAATTTTACCAACGAATTACTATCAAAACAAAAATTGCATGAATAACATAAAAACATTAGATAAAAAAATAATTTTTAGCATCTCAATCCATAAACTAAAAAAATTTACATTAAAATTACTAGTTATGAAAATAAAATATTTAACCTTATTTACTTTAATATTATCAACTTTATCGAAGAAATGATAAATGATAAACAAACACTTAACACATGCATAAATAATATGAAAATGATAGAAAAAATTAATTTTGTGGTGACAGATGATGACACGACAACAATGCAGTAGTTGTCCTTGTTGATATTGATACAAACATCAAGGATGAAGAGAAAGACACGGTGAGACATCTATCGATTGATCTTAAAACCCTAACTAAAATAACAATTCCCAATTTGAAGGTTAACCCATATGCCTCATCACTCTTCCTCATTTTCTTTTTCATCGTCAATGTTCAAATCAACATTGATAAGAAAGACCATTATGTTGTTATCACCGACCACCACCCATGACATCATCATCCGCTATCACTATTAAAATTATCTTTTTGTTTTTCATTTTCATATCATTCATACATGTTATTACACACTCTAACTTCCATCGATAAAATCGACAACGTTAGGGTATATAACGTTAAATATTTTACTTTTATAACTATAAGAATTTCAATATAAAATTTTTAAATCTGAATGTCACTAAAAAGATATTACAAAAAATAATATATAATTAGCTCATCACAACCATTAAAATTATCTTTTTATCATTATTTTTGTACCATTCAAACAATCGATAAGATCAATGACATTAAAATAAATAAAATTAAATATTTCACTACCATAACTATATACATTTTAATTTAATTTTTTTAAGTCTAAAAATTGAAATGCTAAAAGATTTAACTACCAAAGGTAAAATTAACTTGCCAACAACATACAAATTATTCCTTTCATCTTTTTTATTCTTTTGATGGATCTCAACAATCTTTTTAGCAAAACGTGAATCTCTTTTTTTTTCTAACTCCAAAGAGAAAAAAATATTATAGCCTAATCACAAAACAATTCCATCAAGACTAAAATCTTAGAATATGTGAATCATTCATCGTAGAATTTATATATATTTTTTATTTCATTGAGACAAACTATATGAACAACTAATATCAAAGAGAGGAATATAATGTTTTAAAAACCTAAGAAAAAATGCCATATACTATAAGTGATGATAAATGTCATACGCACTAATCTTCCCTTGCTGACAAAAGAGTGTAAAGATATGATAGTTTACAGAGCACTGTTACCATTATCATAAAATCTAACAATTCAAGGACAAGTGTGCCAGTAAGAAGAACAAGACCATCCAAACATGTAACAGGCATCAGTAATTTAGGAATTAATATCACCAGAATCAAAGTGGTAATCATTAAGTAGATAAACTTGGATAAGATTGCATACGTGAATCCTCCCAGATGAAGTGTTGGCAGAAGCCTCATGAACCAAGCAACCTAATTCAGAAATAGGAAAGTCTGCTTAAGATGAAATGCAAACACACAGAAGCAAAATTCATAATCACTGAACAAAATTGGATCTTAATCCACATTTCAGAAAGAACAAATGATCATTCTAGCAAAGAATGAAACAAGAATCGTGTTTCACTGAAAGCAAGAGAAGCAATGAATCCTCAGAATCATAAAGAATTAGTGAACATAATAATATACCAGCCATGATTCCTCTCAACAGGTGAACTTGTAGAAGTGGTCAAGGTAAGATGACAATTAACAGTTTCTTATTTCTCATGAACAAAAGTAATATAGCAGTTCAAAACGGTGCAAGACATTTACTATATCCTGACAAGTTTTGTCATAAACTATTATGCAGAAGCATAGATGTAAACCATTTCTAAAGGCACAACAAGACAAGCCAAGAAAGCTGGTAACGAGTAAAAAACGAATGCTTCAAAGGGGGAAAGAACTTGATAGCTATGGTACAAGAAGGAACAGTGTACAATACCCCTATCAAACTTCTACATATATTTCGGTACAGGAACTCAAAATAATGATCTGTAACTGCATTCCTGATGACCACTCTATGTAACCATCCTACATATATAACCATCAGTAATTGACATTTCCGAACAGATGAACAAGTTTGTTTCTCACTCGCCCCTCTTTCTTGTACCGAAGACAAATCTCATGAACCATAACATTAACAGGTCTGTAACTGCATTCTTGATGACCACTTTTGTGAATCTATTAAAATGGTCTTTACATATTTCTTCTACATAAGACATCTCATGAATCAATAATATTGACAGGTCTCATAGTCAAATCTTCCCCAATTTGCAACAAATAGTGTGCCTCTCTGATTCTTTGTTTTGCAACCCATAATATACACGGCAAGGATACAAGAGCTAAGGTGCTTACTTGCCAAGGAAAGGAAATGAAAGGAAGTACGTAAAGTCTCTAAAATACCAAGGTTAGCCAAATGAAATCAAGAATACAAATAGCATCACATCTCCATTCCATCTCACTAGACGAAAGTGTAAAAGCAAAATTACGAGACAATGGTTATACATCTAGAATTCTGAGGGGAACCAGAGTAGTGTCATTCACTCTACTGCCTTGGTATGTGGAACTTCCAAAATGTTTTAAGTTGTCAAAAAGCTAGCAATTTGTTCTGAGAGAAGAAATTAGAACATCTAGTTATATAGCCCTTCTACATGTTAATTTAGAACTGATATATCAGATGACCGTTTTGGATAAACAATTTTACGAACACAGTCCAACAAACCTCTATGACCTTTTCTTGGTGGACCATTCTATTATTCTTGCTTGCCACTGCCGCATCCTTGTGGAATTTCAGACCGCTGATGAAGGCCGGACTGACCCTGATTCTGCCCCGAAGTGCCTCTCATCATTGGTTCCCTTCTTTCGACTTGCATTGTTTCTCGTCGTCTATCGTACCGTGGTCTCGGCCTGGTTCTGGTCTGCTGCCTCTCGGTGAATCTAAATTGGGGTCTATGTATGACCTTGCCATCGACAAATAGATCCCCTGTAGGATTCCAAAGTAAAAAAGAAAACAAAGGCATTCATCAGCAAAGCAATTAGCAAGAAAGTAACCAACTGCATCAGTTAACTTAGTGGAAATCATTGAATACCAAATATAATTACCAAAAGCAACAAAACAAAAGACATGGAGCTATATATTTATAAGTACCAACTTTTAGAAAGGAACACAACCAACCTCCATAGTCCTTGTTGGGCACATCTAAATAAGAATCAGGCAGTACCCACAGCACTCCAGGCAATCCTGTCCAAAATCAAATCCCGACCAACTTTTAGCAAGAAGCAGCAAAAACCCTAATCCTTTCTCCCAAGAATTGCATCCATAAACTAAAACATGGAAGTTAATCAAGGCGATACCTTTAACTTTGTAAGAGAGCTCCTCGGAGATCAAAGCCCCAAATCCGGTATAGGTTGTGGTGGAAACAGAGTAGATTCTCGTCTTTGCTTCCTCCTCACTGAAATCAACGCAGCACCATGATTAGACCGAAAATTCAAAGCTCTAAGCCACGTATGCCCATGTCGCCACGAGTGAGAGTCGGGTCACTTACGAACCGACGACGGCCGCGAGAGTCTTGACGTATGCTCCGATCATCTCGTCTTCGGACGGCTTAGAGCCCTCCGGGAACTCCATGACGATGAGCCAGTGCTCGTAGTCGCAGCCGTCGAGGAGGATGGTCTCCTTTGGCGGGCGGTTGCTCCAGTTCGGGGACGGGTCGTTGAGCGGGGAGTATCCGGAGCCGGAAGTCGTCTTGTAACGGGCCACGAAGAGCCACGGCAGCGCGGGGGCAGCCGGGTGGGCAACATCGATGGTGGCGGCCGTGAGGCGAGCAAGGGCACCGCGGTCGCGAGAGAGCGGCGACCGCGGAAGGAGTCGGGAGAGGAGATGGGAGGCCCTCCGCTGGGCGACAGCCGCCATGACCGCGACGGGGTTTCTCTTAGGGTTATGGAGGCGGAGGTGTGGCTGACGAGGGTTTTTGTACTCAATATTATAAGAACCCTTATTTAAATCTCTCTCTAAAAAAAAGAAAAAAAGGGCTAAGAAATCAAAAAATAACTTTTAAGTTCTAAAATATAAAAATAAATACACTTTGATAAAGTTTAATATTATAAATATTGAATTTTAATTTTCAAATAGATAGAGGAATATTATCTCATTGGTATCATCTTGATATCATTTTGATCTATTTTAGATTTAAATAGGTGCGATGTTGTATCTAATTTGTAGGTTTAAACAATTATTAAGATTAAAAAAATTTAAATTTAAAATAATTATGTAAATTATGATGTATTCATCTCATAATTTTTTTTAGTTTAGTTTAGGTGTATAAGACATTGGGTTCAAATCTCACCCTTATCACTTATCCTTTAAAGATTATAAGATAATCTTTAAAAATAATATTTTATTTAATGTATTTGTATTTGATGATCGTTATAACAAGTATAGTATAAAATTATCTCCCCATTTATTAGTATAAGATCTATTGCATAGAATTTACCGCGTCATTAGCCATCTCTCAACTCTCTAAAACACTTCACATAGTCCTCTACTAACTCAGGCAGTTCGGATCTCACATCTCAATAGCTGTCGGTTCCAATTCGACTTGTCAACACATCGGATGAGATCGACCCGATCCGTTTTGGGCTCCGACCGAGTCTGAGCGACCGATTTTTTTGGAGATAGCAGAGCCCAAGTTAATGCCACCATTAATGTATGAGCACCAAAGATTGCAACGGAGCATTTTATTCGAACTTGCAAAGCAGAAGGCAATGGATTCAAGCAGAATGATGTGTTACACTGAGGCAGACAAAAACTTCCGCCTGCTTTGGGTTGTTAGACACCTTTTAGAGTAGCAACGTATTGTTCTAATGCGTGCGTTCATGACTGCCGGAAGACGTCGTGTAAACCGTGCAAGCTTAGTCCAACCCTAAACTGAAAGGCACAGAGGTGGATCCCAACCACTGGTCGCCTTGGACGAAGGCAGCCGCCGTGAAGTTGCTCGCCTCCGCCGCGTCGCCGATCACCCTGAACCCCGGCCAAGCCACCCTGCTGCTGGTGTTCGACCCCGGCCCTCGGTTCATGTACTCGCCGTAGTAGAGGGTGCTCAGCGCGAAGCTGCCATTCCACTCCAGCCACCCCGCCGGGGAGATCAAGCTGTCGAGGTACGACTGCATGAACACCGTCCGCGAGTACTCCTTCCACGGCCGGCCGAGGTAAGTGGAGAAGTTGGCCTGCACCGGGATGAGGTCCGCCGCCGCCGCCACCTTGCACCGCTGGATGGAGATGCCGGTGTTCTGGTTCGGGTCTTCCCGCCCCTGAGCCGTGAAGATGTTCTGCTGGTTCGGCAAAGGCTTCCGGGCGTAGAGGTTGCAGTTCTGGAGCACCACCGCCGCGTTGCCGAAGATGAAGTCAACGGTGCCGTAGACATTGCACTCTCGGTAGAACTGGCGTAGGGAGTGGACGTAGAGGGTGTCTTGGTAGCCCACGAAGCTGCACCTGTAGAAGGCGGACAGGTCGGCGCCGACCCTGAGAGCCACGGCCTGGTGCTTGCTGGGGCCTGCTGCGTTCTCTATGGTGATGTCTCGCATGAGAAATCCATCGCCAACCACAGCTGCAAAGGATGACACATCCTTGTCAACCAACTGTTTGTGGTAATGCTGCTTTAGCCAGTCACGTATATAAATCAAATAGAGTAGATGTTGACAAGAGATACAATGAGGTTGGTGAGGGCCGGGCAAGTGCTCACCTGTATGGAATCCAATTCTACGCAATAATACAAGCAATATCCAAGGCCACAGCTCACATATTGCTTGAATCAATCATTGCTCTCAAAAGCTGAACACAGCATTGCAAAGGCTAAAAGTCTTCCGTGAGTGACGAAAGAAGTCAAGGGCACAAATAATAGCTTAAGCTGTGGCTCACTATTCTAATTCTTACCATATTAAAACACTAATCTCTAGTCAATTTTTAATTGTTTACTTTGCACACATCAATATTTTTTGATATCTTTTCTTTGAATGTGTTGGTAAATCCACTCTTTTGTTTCTTAGTAATGTAAAATTATATCTCTAGTCCATGTCTCTTTCTGTTGTCACTGTATGATTCATCCTCATTCATATCAAAATATAATTTGGCATGGATTACTTAAACTCATTTGAGCAACCTAACATATATTCAAATATATATCACCCTATAGATTAATCTGGACTAATTAAAAATTATATTTTTATAATCTCCATAATTCTGAGAATGAAACAACTAATTATATTTATCATAATATCATCAATTCTATTAATGAAAAACAGAACATGTGACACAACATGTTGGATCGACATAAAAATAATAGATAAAAAATAATTTTAATATTTTTTTTATTTTTAACGAGTTTATTGACAAAAAGATAATTTTAATATTTTACATAAAAATAAAATAAATATTAAAATTATTTTTTTATTTATCACTTTCACATCTATTCAACACGATGTCATATATTATGTTAGGACAAATGAGGTATTTGCTTCACTCCTAAAATTATAGTAATCCAATTCATCTAATAGGTATATGGGGTAATATATAATTAACCAGATAAATCTCTAATTATTATTTTCAGATAGGTTCTGTGAACTAGCATTCAATTATGCCTAACCAAAACCATTATTGAAGTGTACAGTGGCATCTTCCCTATCACCGACCTGCCCATGGCAGCACCGGCTTTTCTTGACCAGAGCGAAGACCCTTCTTGAACTGGAAAACACGGATGAAGAACACAGCCATGGCTTTGCTGCTCCCACTCTCAAATGCTTGCCATTATATTGCAGTTTCTGCCATGGATTTGGACCGCAAAGAAGGTCGAAATGACGATGATGATAATGATAGCGAAGTAGGAAGAGTTTGTGGCTCACAGGCATGCATAAGCGGAGGAGCGGACAGGGTCACAGGTGTAGAAGGACATCTAGCAAGAACATACCAAAGAAGTACTAGCTAGTGAGCTGACCTGGATTACCTACTCCCCCTCTTTAGTCTGTCCTACATACTGTTTCTTCTGTGCAACCCACGCACTGTCATCTAAGCACTCTGAATCACCCACTGTCAATTTCACGTGCAGTCCACCAGTGAATGTTGGAGCTTTGATGATGGCAAGAGGTCATTGGTCTCTTCGTTATCTATTTGATTACTTACTACGATGAAACCGTAGGAAATCATGGAGGATGGAGAAGAGGAGAAGAAGAAGATGATGATGAAGGAAGGTGGCTTTTACGATAGAACTGTAAGAAATCATGGAGGTAGGAGAAGAGAAGAAGATGAAGGAAGGTGGCTTACCGACTGTGGCAGACCTGAAGGTGGTCCATCCGTCCACCACACTCCTGCTAGCCTTCACCACCGTCTTTCCGATGCCGTCACCGATCAACAGCAGGTTCGTCTTGCTCTTCCCCACCTCCACGTTCTCGAAGTACGCCCCCGCCTTCACGTAGATCACGAACCTCGTGTCCGTGTTATTCGGCGCGGCCGCCACCGCGTCGCTTATCGTCGTGAAGTTGCCGCTCCCGTCCTTGGCCACTTCCAGGTCCGGGATCGTGGCGTTGGTCGGTGCCTGCAGCAGCTTCCGGTCCTTCGCAGACACCCAAGCCGGGAACCCCTCCGACACCTCCCCGTACCCCTCCAGCGCCCCGCGCCGGGGTCGCGACGCCCGCCGCCGCCGGATCCTCTTTACCATAGCGAGGGAGTTGCTGACGAGGTGGGACACGTGGTAGAGCCGCCGCTCGATGGCAGGGCGATAGCCACCGCCGCGTCCCACGTAGGCGAAGCCGTCGAGGCAGGTGTACTGGTTAGTGATGGCGGCGGAGAGTACCGTCTGGACGTCGTCGACGTGGGCGGCGGGGTCGGCGGCAAGGGCCGCGGAGGCGGCGCCCAGCTCGTCAAGGGTCTGCGAGAAGAGGTCGAGGCAGTCGGTGACGGCGAGGCGCTGGCGGGGGTCTAGGTAGCCGCGGCGGTGGAGGAAGTTGGTACAGTTCTTGGCGGCGTTACGGACAGCGGCGGCGGTGGTGTTGACGGAGGCGCAGATGACCTCGGGGAGGGACTTGGCATGCAAGTCCGGGATGGTAGAGAGGGTGGAGACGCAGAGGTCCGGGTACAGGGTGCCGTCGCAGTGGTCTGCGGCGGCGGTGGCTTGGAGGCGAGAATGTACATGGAGCTGGTGGTGGTGAGCCACTGGTTTCGGCACAGTGGGCAACGCTAGTAGCAGCAAGAAGAGTGAAGCGAAGAGGATGCATGAGAGGAGGAGTTTGTTTCTTCCTCTGCTGCTACTACTAAGTGTTGACACGGAGGTCATCTTTAGAACGGGGAATGGCGACTGTGGCTCGAGCAGAGAAGAGAAGAGAAGCCAAGCGTGGAAAGCGAAGGGGGTGTAAGGTGTCAGCTTTTATGTATGGTAGATGGAGATCTCATCTCACTCGCTTGTGGTTGGTGATTGAAGTAAAGAAAGGAGAGAGAGAGAGAGAGAGAGAGAGAGAGAGAGAGAGAGAGAGACGGGAGTAAAGGGCAGAATCACGTGAATTGATTGATTGCATGTTGAAGACAAAAGAAAGAAAAGGACGGCAAAAATGCAAGATAAGTATAATAATGAACCGACATATTTTAGCCTACCAGTGTTGACCTGTTTGCTAACTTTTACTCTAATTTTTTTATCCTATATACAGTAAAATGGAAATCAGACCGGAGGCAGAAAATTGAGATTAAATGTATAACACAAGCCAAATAAAATGATGAATATAATATTACATAAATTTTAATTAGATAACGATCAAATAGAGATGAATATATAGATATAAGATCCGTGATAGAAGATAAGATTTCCCCATAATAGAAGATAAGATTTCCCTAACTTGATAGAGGATAAGAAATCTCTCTATTCTGTTTATTCTGTTGTGGGAAATCATTCCTCCTAATCTGTATAAATAGGAGAGGGAACATGTTAATAGATTCAAGATAAAGCTATTTCATTTCTACAATAAAGCTTCTTATATTATATTGTTCTTATCTTCTATTATTTCTATCATGGTATCAGAGCCGCTTGCCTAGAGCAAGCTTTCTTCTCGCTGCCAATTCATCATTGGTGTTGCTACTCTGCGCCATCGTCCGTTCCTTTTCGCTACGGCATCTCTAGTGCTGCTCATCAGCACTGTCCCACCTTTCTTCCTCGTTGTAGCTATTTTCCTTCCTCTTTTGCTACAGCTTCCTCTTCTACTACAACTTCCTCTTTTGTTGCAGTTTCCTCCTTTGCTATAGTAGCAACACTGCAATATTGCTGTAGATTTCTTCTCTACCGTCGCAGCCGTCGTAATCGCAACCACGACCAACGTCGTTGAGAAAAGCGAAGCTTCGCTCTTGCCTTCGGCCAGCGACCAACATTGCTGAGAAAAGTAAAGCTTTACCCTTCGGCCAGTGACCAACGCCGTTGCATTCCTAAGAGGCTCCGTGGTCAATCCTCATCTTCCTCACCGCGGTAGTCTTTGCTGATCTGTCAACATTCGGCAGACTTAAGGAGAATGAAGGGAACGCATGTGCCATCACAACAACAGCAATCGCAGCAGCAGCAACAGCGATCTACACTTATTTTACTCATGAAGCCTCTTGCTTGTAAACAATTCTTTGCATCAATCCAAGATTGGTATCCTTGTCAGGAGCACCATCTTGCGGGGGCATGATAGAAGATAAGATTTTCCTAACTATATGAGGAAATTTCTCTATTCTGTTGAGGAAAATATTCTATTCTGTTTATTCTGTTGTGGGAAATCCTTCCTCCTAATCTGTATAAATAGGAGAGGGAACATGTTAATAGATTCAAGCTAAAGCTATTTCATTTCTACAATAAAGCTTCTTATATTATATTGTTCTTATCTTTTATTATTTCTATCAATCCGAACCCACAACAATGTTATGATGTTATCTTAAAATTTTTATTACTCGAATTCATGCATAAATTTAAGCTTATGAAATTATTGATCATTCAAATAAAATCTATACTGAGCCTTTAGATGCAATTATATTGATAAAAAAATAAAATAATTTATTTTCAAATCTTACATAAGAAAGTATCATGCTAGCAAAAAAGTGTTGATAATATAAATCATATTTACCATAAATTAGATTCACAAAATATGGATTTCATAGGCATATAGTTAAAACACAACGGTTTCAACTGTTTACCACTGGCACGCACTTCCCTCGGAGAGTTGTAGATGTAATTAAAAACAGTACTTGCCCAAGAAAGCATGAATCTTAGAAAGATGCCACTAATTCTACGATTTAGATTGGATCTCCTAATTCGATGTAAAATAGGACTTAATCCACCAGCTAAGTCAGACTCGGTTTTGTTCGATCCAATTGATTTGTCGAGTCGAGTGAATTAGAAGAATATGTGTTCATTTATAAAATATTATTTCTCCTTATGGATACGAAGGAAGAAGGAAAAGAAAATAAAGGATGCCATGAAAGAGGCAGAGAAGAAGAAGAAATAATAAGGTAACGAAAAATGAAAGATCAATCTTAATTATTGATGAAAAGGCCATGAACGATAAAGATATAAAACGACATGAAACAATTCCTTTGTATATTAATTTTGTGAGGATGAGTAGAAGCTTATATTAACATAAAATAAAATAAAAGTGCCCATCAAATTGGCTATTAAAAAATTTGACGACTTATTAACCTAAGTAAGTTTCACTTTGGTTTGATTGTGTATCAATATAATTTGTGTTTGAAATTCATAATTCTTTTTTTTTGAGATGACACACCATTGGATTTTTGTTTTTGTAAAATTAGATCTTTTTTATGATATTTTAAATTTATATGATATTCAAAATGATCAAGTTTATATTTGTGATATTTGAAACATTTAAAATTTGATTTGTAAGCAGAGTTTGATTTATAATTGATGGAATAGTGGTGGTCATGATTTCTCCCTGGTTTACAAGGTGCAGCTCTGATTTGTGGTGCATTTTTGTGTTTCATGCTCCTTTTCTATGACTATATACGAAGAGTAGGAAGATAATGATTGCATTTCTTTTAGTATGAAGGTTTATAAGGAGAAGTAACTACTTAGAATTGCATGGACTTAATTTGGTAGTATATTCTTGAGGATAAGGTAGGTTTTTGGTGATTTCATGTCTTTCTAATTGACTATGATGATAATAACTACATAACATATTTTTTGAGTTGGGTTGTGTCTTGAAGACTCTAGAGAAAAGAAAGTGTTGCCACTACAAATCAAATAAAGAAAAGAGAGATAAGATGAACACAATGTAAATAACTTAATTAATCTTGTAGCTAAGATGGATGATGTGATCAGACTTTATTTGCTAAATGTCATGTGTGAGCCACCATAGCTAGTAGCATATTTAAGAAGTTTATAATTGCTAATCCCATGGTATTAGCAATTATAAAAATCTTTGTCTCGTTCTTCTTGCTTGTGTGGTTTATTTTTTTTTTTTTTTGCTTAAATTAGTTTGCATGAGTTTTAAAATATATTTACACTAATTCAACCCTTTTTAGTGCCATTAGTTGGAAAATATTAACACGTAGTCAAATCTCCAATTTACACATGATTTTTTAATAAAATTTAGAAAATAACTATTCAATATTTGAAGTAGAATAATATTATTTTTGTTAATAAATTAAATAAAAAATAAATATTAATAAATAGAAAAATAAAAAATCTTTATATAGAGGACTCACATTCGGATTCTTCTCTTCGTTCCACGTCAAGCTAAGCCTAACAACACAACAAATAAGGAGTTACATATTGCTTAGGGGAAGAAGGTTCCTTAACTTTCTTGAAAAATAATTTTTTTGTTCTTTTAAATATTTAAAATTTTATTTTTAGATTAAAATATATTATATAAAATTCTAAAATATTTTTTATTCCTTTAAATATCAAAATTTTATTGTTAGATTAAAACATAATACATGAGTTTTCTAAAATATTCTTTTATATAGGTTTAAAATTTTATTTTATGATTAAAACATATAAAAACTCTTCATGCCATATGTAATTTTAAAATTTATATTATTTGATATTAAAGATGCTTGAAAAAAATATTTTAATGTATTATTTTATTTTAATATAGACATGATCAATATGAGATAATATTGTTTCCCTACCAAGGGCATGTATGATAATTTCCTCCATCCGTTGTTGAGATGAATATGTTACCACTTTGGTAGATAAGAGACACTACTCCATAGTTATTGAGAGAATATAAACTTATTTTATAATATAAAACCTCTCCATTTATTGTTTTGGGGAGGATGCTCATTCGGGTATTTGATAGCTCATTCGGGTATTTGATATACGTTAGTGGGATAATTAATATTTAGTCATATATTCATTTCATATTTGACTTATATGGGTTCTTACTCATTGCTAAAAATTTTTATTTTTTATTTTTAAAGTAGTCTCTCGATAACACTATTCCAGGTTCTAATAGAGAGCATATCTTTCTTTGCCGTTAGATATACCTTTCAAGTCTATGGCTACTTTTGACTTTTAATTTGATGAATAAATAAATTATAATAAATATTTATAAATTATATATATTAATAAAGTAATATTTATTTATTTGGCTTTGTACTTATGGAAAGATATTATTATTATAAAAAAAATATAGGATAGTGATATCTTTTTATGATTTTAAAGTATGGTTTAGGGCCTATAAGTGTTTGGGTCATTTGATTGATTTTGGTCAATGATTGTCTTTCACCTAAGTAATAGAGCAAATTCAATCTTTACATACACTTGTCATTGATTATGTGCTAGCTTCCTGATATCATAGAATACACCTTGTACTCCAACACTTGCTAATGCTCCAAATGATATATACGGAGTTCTCAATGCTATTTAAAGTTATTTTAGCATCATGAGGAGCGAAATGGAGCTCCACAGAGTGAAAATAATATTTTGAATCACTTTAAAAGATTGGGACCACCTGTTTTTAAGGACAAACTAGATTCAATCTTTGTTGAACGTTTGGATTCGTCGAGTGAGAAAAATATTTGAAGTTATCGAATGTAGAGAAAGTCAGAATATACCTTTTACTTTTTTTATTTTGAAAGGGAAGACAAACATTTGATGGACCTAAAAAAAGGAGGATGATGGAGGCGAGAGGCAAATGTGGTGATTTGGGAGCAATTTAAAAATGTATTCTATAAGGGGTTCTTCCCGTATTCAATTCGTTTTGAGAAGTAATAAGATTTTCTTAGCATTAATTAGGGAAGTAGGACTATAATGAAATATGTTCAGCTGGCCTAATTCTCAATATATATTACCTTTAGTGAACATTAATGGACTCTTTATTTTCAGAGAGAACTTTATTCATTAATTAGAAAGTTTATTACTATACTGATTTTATCAACATATGCTGAAATGCTCAATCGAGCTTTGGTGGGAGAAAAATTAGATAATGAATTACAATAAGTGAAGGATCGAAAGCGATTTTAGTGTTGCACCATCTCCGTATGAAGGATCATATTCTGGACTCTCAAAGAAAGATAAGAGTAGATAGTCCAAACACTAACAGACAAGAGTTTCTAGTAATCAAGTAATTATAAGGTATTATTTCTATAGAAACACCGATCATGTTTTTGTCTCATGCCCCATGGGACAACGTGAATGTTTTTTTTGTTAACAACCAAAGTATATGTTAAAGAACTGCTCATAAAAACAACATCAACACCAAGCTCCACACCAAATATATAGAAAATAATAGCTATGACCTAGAGGGGAATGCCAAACAAGGATTTATGCTTTCACCCATCAAAATGTTGAAGCCTTGGGATCTATCGTTCAAGGTATAATCACATTCTATGGTATGCTTGCTTGTATGCTTATATATTCTAGTTCTACATATTTTTTGATATCACCTTATTTTATTATAAGACTACATAAGAATCCAAAGACAATGGATAATGCGCTAATGGTAGCAATACTAGTTAGAAACTCTTTAATAACTGATTAGATATTTAGAAACTATGTTGTTATTATTGAAAGTCACGATTTGCTAGTATATCTTATCAAACTAGAATTTCAAGATTCTAATACTATCTTGGGTTAAGAGTCTAATATTAAAGGATATCTC
Organism: Musa acuminata AAA Group; assembly: GCF_036884655.1. Classification (NCBI taxonomy): domain Eukaryota; kingdom Viridiplantae; phylum Streptophyta; class Magnoliopsida; order Zingiberales; family Musaceae; genus Musa; species Musa acuminata. The sequence continues at coordinate 26,287,645 of NC_088359.1, read as the reverse complement.
TATTATATGAGTTTTTTAAATATTTTTCTAAATATTTACTTGGACTACCACTTGACAAGCAAATTTAATTTATAATTGATCTTCAACTTGACATTGCATTTTTCTAAACCCTCTTATAGAATAACATCAATTGAGTTAAGGAGTTAAAAGAAATAGATCCATGAGATTTTGGACAAGAGTCTTATTCAACGCACTATATCACCTTAGGGTGCCTCTATTTATGAAGAAGAAAGATAGATCCATATTACTATACATTGATTATAGACAACTTAACCAAGTAATCATAAAGAATTGATTTGAGTTTCGAGTATCATCAACCAAAGATAAGAGAAGGAGATATACATAAAATTATTTTCAGAATAAGATATAGTTATTACGAATTCTTAGTAATATATTTCAGATTCATGAATCACTAGCTGTCTTCATGGATCTCAGTATTCTATTTTATCTTGATAAATTTATATTTATGTTTATTTATGACATTTTGATCTACTCTAAAAGTATGGTGGAACATAAACATCATCTCAAGATAATTTTATAAATCCTAAGACAAGAGAAACTATATGTCAAATTGAGCAAGTGCAATTTCTTGCTCAATGAAGTTATGTTTCTCGACCATATAATTCTGGGAACTGGTGTATTTGTTGACCCCCAAAAGATTAAAGTTGTGATGAATTAGAAGCGATCTTAACAACAACACCTTTAACCAATTTCTAATGTTTTAGATATTAAAAGCTTCTTGGATTTGGCTAGATATTATAGAAGATTTATATAAGACTTTTCAAAAATAACAACACCTTTAACCAAGTTGACACAAAAGAATATAAAGTTCATCTTGGATGATAAGTATAAATGAAATTTTTAGAAATTGAAAGAGAAATTAACAAGTGCTCTTATCCTAATGATTCCTTCTGAAGGAGAAGGTTTTATAGTATTCAATGATGCCTCACTTCAAGGACTTAGTTATGTTAAATCTCAGATTTTGAAATCAATTGGTAAATTATTTGATCAAATTTATATGTTGAGAAAAGTGTGTAGGATTAATTACGATAGCAATTAAAGCATGAAGCAAAATGAAGTGCCGGAGTCAAGATCGAGATTTTGTTGGGAGTTCGATAGTTCATCGGAAGTTCTGTTGGAATTGACCGAGAAGTTCAGGATCTTGCCAAAGAAGCTCATCGAAATTCGCTAAAAAGATCATCGTAAAGTCTAGGAGCTTGCCGGAAGTCTGTCGGAACATTACCGAGAGATCGTCGAAAGTTCACCGGAAGATCGTCGGAAGAAACCTAGATTAACCGGACTTTATTTGCTTTGTGTATGCCTTAAGAATCGTAGTTAGCACGTAATTAGGGTTAAGTTTGGGAGGTAATCCCACTAACTCGGTTAGGGACTAACTGGGCCTGTAATTGGACTGGGTTAGGTCGAATTCAAGGTCCAACCAGGTTGTTGGACCTTGTTTGGTGGTGGCACCGCCAGCCTGGGGCGGTGGAACCGCCCAGGGAATGGTCTATCGGTGGTCTGGGTGATGGTACCACTTAGATTGGGAGGTGGTACCATCGGCAGTTATCACCTGCCAGGCGGTGGTACTGCCAGAGCATAGTATCGGAGACTTTGTCAAACGGTGGTATCGCTAGACTAAGCTTAGAGTGTTAAACGATGGTATCGCCTACCACCGCCAGTACCCCGAAAATCGAGGATGAGATATTTTTTTACTTCAATTTTGAAGTTATTGGGGCCTATAAATACCTCACTCTTTTCTGCATGAAAAGGTGACAAAATGCGATCAAAGTGTGAAAAAAAACTTTAAAGTGTTGGGGTGTTAAAAGTGTTGTAAAAGTGAGAAGAGTCCTCCTCCTCTCTCTCTTTAGCTTTGTAATCATCCAAGAAGATGTGTGTGGCTTGTAAGGATTATCTCTTAAATCCGTGAAAAGGAGAAAGCATTGTAAAGAGGTGATTAGTCTTTGCCTATTGAAGAAAGACTATTAGTAGATGGCGGTGGCCTCGATGGAGGAGGAATCGGAAGTGGATGTAGGTCACAACGACCGAACTAGTATAAATTTCGGTATATTCATTCCTTACTTCTTAATCTCTTTACTGCATTCAACTTTACTACATTACAAATTGTCCAATCCCCTCTTCTCTACTCATTCAAGAAAAATGAAATGGTTTTCATCGGAATCAAATTTTATCGTATGAATATGTTTAAATCGACATAATTTTTTCACTGCACTAATTCAACACCCCCCCCCTCTTAGTGTCGCTCTTGATTCTAACACATTTGGGATGATAAGTGTAAATAAAATTTTTAGGAATTAAAAGAGAAATTAACCAATGCTCATATCCTAGTGATTCCTTCTTAAGAACTTGGTTATGGAGGTTTTATAGTATACAGTGATGCCTCACTTCAAGGACTTGGTTGTGTTCTAATATAAAATGAGAGGATAATTACTTATGCATATAGACAATTAAAGTCTCATGAGAAAAACTATTCTATTTATGACTTAGAGCTAGCCATTATTATTTTTACATTGAAAATTAAAAGACATTATCTCTATGAATAGACTTTTGAAATCTTCAGATATCACAAAATTTCAAGTACATCTTCACTGAGAAGGATTTAAATATGAGACAAAGAAGATGGTTGAACTTTCTATAGGATTATGATTTTAATATCAATTATCATCAGAGGAAGGCTAATGTAGTTACTAATACATTGAGCAAAAATATTTCAAGTCTTATAGCCTATATGAATATTAAAAAAAATTCTATGATGACAAAATTGGTAGATATGAAACACAAACTTTTATTTGAGATAGATAAAGGTTTTCAATCATGCTTGATGACACAATCAATTTTTTTAGAAAGGATTAGAAAAAGTTAAAAAGAAGTTACTAACTAAGATAGCTCAGAGATCTAGACCCAAATTCCTTCAAGTTGAAGATGATTATTTTATTAGATTCCATAATTGATTTTGTGCTCCCAAAAGTCATCCAATAAAAATGCTACTATTAAAGATAGCTCATTATCAAGATTTAATATTCATCTTGTTAGGAGCGGAGCGGCACTAGGGGGGGGGTGAATTAGTGCAGCGGATTAAAACTCGTAAGCTTGAAATTGATTTCGTAAATGTGTAGAGATTTCGATTTGACGAAGGATGACTTAGCTAAAATAGCTCGAGTAAAGGTAGTCAAGAGTAGGGAGATGAAAACCGAACGATTTGCAGCTAAGTAAAGAAATGGTTCAGAAAATTAAACACTCACACATTCAAGGAACACCACGATGTATAGAGGTTCGGTCAAATGACCTACATCCACTTTCGAAGCCTTCTTCGATGAGGCTCTTAACTTCCACTAACAAATCACTTTGAAGGGGAAGGACCAAATACCCCTCTTACAACCTTCTTACAAGTGGTTCACACTCTTACAGATTTTTCAAAGAGAAAGAGGGAGGTGAACACTTAAGCTATTGAAAACAAGACTTTGCTAGAGCTTTTTCTTACCTTCTAACTTGTCAAAAAGGTGTTATCTCTGCTAAGAATTTAGGGGTATTTATAGGCCCCAAGAGGATTCAAATTTGGGCTCTAAATTTGAATTGCTTTTGGGTTTCCCGGTGCTGGCGGTGCCACCACCTGTTAGTGTCTAACATTGACAGTGTACTAGCGGTGCCACCACCGGTCCTCTTAGGTTCTGGGTGGTGCCACCGCCTAGTCCAGCAATGTACTGGTGGTGCCACTACCAGATCTCTGGGGTTTTGGGCGGTGCCACCGCCTAGTCCGATAGTGTACTAGCGGTGCCACCGCTGGATCTCTTGAGTTCTGGGCAGTGCCACTACCCAGTCCAGCGGTGCCACCGCTTGGGCTGTTTCAGCTCACTGATTGGGCTCCAAACTTAGCCCAAACCAGTCCAAACTCGGGCCCAATTGGCCCCTCACCGGGTTATAGTATTAACACTTAATCTTAACTCAAATTATATGCAAACTACGAAATTAAGATAGCCCTAAGCAAATTTTAACTGGCAATGTCGAGTTTTCTTCCAGTCAGCTTTCCAGCGGACTTCCGATACACCCTCGGATTTCTTCCGGCGGACTCCCAGCAGGCTCCCGATCTTGTGGTGAGTTCAATGAGTCTTTGGCAAGTATCCAAACCTTCTTGGTGATCTCCACGAACCTCTGACAATCTTTCTAGTAGACTTCCGAAAACTTCGGCAAGTCCCCGATTCTTTCTCGGTTGGTTCCGGCAGCACTTCCGATGATTCTTCGGACTTTCGGCGGACTCTCAAACACCCATCGAACTTGACTCCGGTAAACTTGCTTTATATCGTCATGCTATCATAGTTAATCCTGCACATGTAAAACACACTTCGATCTAGACAATTAATCCTAAGCATCTAATCAAGTTGTCCGGCATGTCATTGATCCCTCGACGCTTCGTCCGATTCTTCGACGCATCATCCTCTCCTGCGGCCTATTACCCAATCAGCCAGTTGACTCCACAACTCTGATATCCTTAGCACAATGTCTGCTCTTCTTGGCCCGATGCCCGAATCTACGGCTCGAAGCCTTCTGTCGATACATCGACCGATCCACCGGCCCGACGTCCAATCTTCTAACATGTTCCTCCGACCAAACATGATTTTTCTACTTTAATTGTCTCATCCTGATCGAAGCATCCTGCGTCACTCAAACCGCAGATTAAATCATAAACACATATCAAGTGGTTTCATCATCAAAATATGAGATTCAATAATCTCTCCCTTTTTTATGATGACAATCACTTGATGACGGAGTTAACCTTAACTCCCGGAGTTTAAACAAACTCCCCCTATCAATATGCCATATTGGTAGAATCTTGAATTCAAACTGAATTCAAGTCATTGCAATTATTCATCATGAATATTTGCAACACATCATCATGCATAACATGATCATACTTCTCCCCCTTTGTCATCAACAAAAAGGAGAAGTTCCACTATCATGTGTTTGGAAATACAAGTTCAACTCATTGCATGAAAAACATAATATCCATTTTTATCATCATGTAAGTTTGCTATCATCATAGATATATATGGTAGTATGATAGTAAGTTTACAATATACAAGCTAGCAAAAATTTTTTAATATTTTAAGACATGCAAGCTAGCAATTTTGGGATGTTCAAGAAAGCAACTCTTGCTTCTTGAAATATAAGTTTTGCTAGATGTGCAAGTTAACTTTTTGCTTCTTGAGATACGTAAGATAGCACTCCTTAGTGATGTTCAAGATAGCAATTTCTTCTCTTTTGAGAAGTACAATTTTTGCTTTTTTCTTGAATTGTGCGAGCTAGCAAATTAGCTTTCTAACATGTTTTTCTCCCCCTTTGTCATTGTCAAAAAGAAGGGAAGACCCTTTATATTGATTTCTAAATTATGACAAAGGTAAATAGCATAGATGAAAATTCAAGTCTTAAATATCAAAACAATTATTTTATCATGAATATTTCATCATTACGTGCATCATTATCATACGTTAAAGTATTGCATGCATACTACCAAATCATCATATATATTTTCAAAACATATAAACTCATCATTATATGCATGACTCCAAATCATCATTCATATTATTTTAATCATTGTTTCAATCATCACTATAACTCATGCACAAAATGTAAAATCATCTAACATGGTACAAACATTTATTTTTAACATATTTATCACTATTTTCATGTATGATGATAAAGTATTCATGATACACATATGCAATACATCACATACATCATCATAATAAAAAGCATATGCATAATTTCAAATCATAAATATTTCAAATCATCATAGTATTAATCTGTCAAATTGCATCTGATCATAACTTTTTCCCATTTTATTATTGTAAACAAGAAAGAATAAGAGAAGAACAAAATAGTGTAAAATATTTCAAGGCATACAAGTCATAAATCCAATGGCATTATGTCATGAAAGATAAGACCTCTTGAATTACAAATGACATGATTCATTTTATAAAATCTCTTCTTTTTATAATTAACAAAAATTGTAGGTGTACAAAGAAGAGATCATGATTAAAAAAAAATCTCAAGTAATAAATCCAAGAAATCAAGATCATGATTTAAATACAAACTCATTCAAATTCAAATCGTCAAATTCATCAAAATCTCAACATTACTTTCAAGAGATTCAAAATGGTATACATAGATTTATCATAATAATCATCAAGATCAATAAGATAGAGAAAAATAATTTTTTAAAAAATATTTTCCTCTTTTTAGTTGTTTCAATTCATATGATTTTATTTTATTTATTCCAAATAAAAACATGTATCATGTTTAAAACCGAAAGTGTAAGATTTATTATGACAAAGATCAATAAGACACTTTCATTATAGTAAAAATCAATAATCCATAAATCGCAGGAATCATCATGTATAATTTCGAATTATAAAACCATTAAACATGATTTCAAATCAACATGCTCAAGTTTTTTGTATGAAAACATACATCATACTTAAAACCGAAAATATAACATTTTATCATGATAAAAATCGATAATCCATAAATTACTTAAAAATCACCATCCATAATTTCAAAATTTATTAAGCATGATTATTATGCATAACATTAAAACATGGTTTCAAAATGTTTAATATTTTCATTACATAATTTCATCATTATGCATCATCATATTTTTAAATTCGCACAATTTCAAAACCATACATTTCATTTTTCATACATGATACAAATAAATCAATCATCATTATGAGCATATCATACATGATATTCAAGCATTCATGATGCATCATTTTGGCAATATGATCATAGCTTTTCAATTAATGGTATCTAAATGTCAAAGTTCATTACATCCTATCATGCATGATCATTAACTTCTTATTTGTATTTCATGCATAATTTTATTTCATCACATTAGGAACATCAAGAAGAATTAATTGGGTGATGAGATAAATATTTCATGAATATATGGAATTGTATAAAAATCATATCATGAGTGTTTGATGCATTCATATAGAATATCAAAAAGAATTTTGGTGATGAGATGCATAAATAGTGAACATAAATTTTGAATATTAAGAGACATATTATGATTCTTTTTTAATAACTCAAATAGTGAAAAGAAAGAATTATAATAGATAATCTTGATTTATAAAATAAATTTTTAAGTTATAATTTTTAGAAATCAAGATAAAAATCGTGGTTAGATGAAACTCATTCAAATCATCAAAATCACTTTTAAGATGATCAAATAGATTCATTAAAGTCAATAAGATAGAGAAAAAAGAATTTTAAGAAAAATACTTTTCTCTTTTTATTTGTTTCCATTTATGTGATTGATTTTATATTAGCATGCTCAAATATTTGTTCTTATGTTAAAACCATGCATTAACATTTAGGATCGAAAAATAAATTTATCATGTATAACTTTAAAATCTCATGCATAAAATCATCAAATTACTGTATCAAAATTTTAATATTTTTATTACAACTTTATGCATCATTAAGTATACAATCATCAAGCATAACACTTACACAATTTCATATAAGCATACTAATTTCATTTATATCAAATCAAAACATGCATCATCATTTTTTTTAACCGAAAAAGCCACTTTTATTATCATGAAAATCGATAATCCATAAATCATAAAAATCAATATGCATCGTTTCGAAAGAAAACTCATTAAGCATGATCATTATGCATTACTTCAAATCAAACGTGATTTCATTTATTTTTAAAATATTCATTATAATAGGATATACAAGGCAAAGAAATCATTAAACATAAAGGATATTCATCAATCATGGTTTCATTGAGCATAAGATATTTTCAACCAAAATCATTTTATTATTTGTTGTAGTCATGCATTTTTTCTTTTTAGGTGAATCTATCTTTTCATGCTTAGTTTTTCATACAAAAGCCATGCATCATCATTAAGCATGATATTAAACTTCTTAATATTTTCATTAAAACATCAAGCATGGTTTCAATCAAAATCGAAAATCATCAAGATACACATTTTTTCTTTTTAAGAAAAACATACATATGATCATTAGATTTAAATCTACCATTTTATTCCATTAACATAAAACATGTAATTTTTATTATTATTTTCAAAATTACGATCATGATCCTATTTTTGTATTTTTAATTTATTAAACATGTAATTTTCAAGAAAAATAATTATTAAAAAAAATACATCATGGAAAACATCAAGTAATTTCAAAATAAATTAAGGGGGTTTCGATTACCTCATCATTAAAAGTGGTTAAGGCGTAGTTTGCTACCTTGCCTTTCTTGATTTTCTCCTCGTCTTCGGAAGAACTCGATTCATCCCAATTTTTATTTTTCTTCTTACGTTTAAAGCAAGTAGTTTCGTTCTTTTTGCTTTTTAATTTTTATTTCATTTGTAATTTAAGTTCACCATCACTTGAGCTTATGCTCGAGTGGTCTTCAAATGTTCTATATCCCAAATCCTTCCTGTTCTTTGGAAGGTTGTTCTCGAGTTCCCTTTTTATCACATTGTTCATTTCGTAGGTCATTAGAGACCCAATAAGTTCTTCGAGAGGAAATGTTTTAAGGTCCTTGGCCTCTTGAATGACCGTAACTTTTGGATCTCAACTCTTTGGAATGGATCTTAAAATTTTAGTTACTAGTTCAAAATTAGAAAAACCTTTACCAAGAGCTTTGAGTCCATTGATGATATTTGTGAAACGGGTGTACATATCTCCGATGGACTCACTTGGGTTCATCTGGAAAAGTTCATAAGAATGCACAAGAATGTTGATTTTAGACTCTTTCACTCGGCTAGTGCCTTCATGAGTGACATCAAGAGTTCTTCAAATATCAAAAGTCGAATTACAAATCGAAATGCGATTAAATTTATTTTTGTCAAGTGCACAAAACAAGGCATTCATAACCTTTACGTTTAAAGCAAAAACCTTCTTCTCTGATTCATCCCATTCGCTTATCGGAAGAGAAGATTTTTGAAATCCATTTTTGACAATATTTCAAAGCTCAAAATCCATGGAAATAAGGAAGATCCTCATACGAGTCTTCCAATACGTGTAATCCGACCCATTAAACATAGGCGGACGTGTAATAGAGTGACCCTCTTGCATGTCGGAGTAAGCCATCTCTCTTGGGTATTAAACCAAATTTGAGAGTGAGCATTGCTCTGATACCAATTGTTAGGATCGGAGTGGCACTAAGAGAGGGGGGGGGGGAATTAGTGCAGCGAATTAAAACTCGCAAGTTTGAAATCGATTTCGTAAATGTGTAGAGATTTCGATTCGACGAAGGATGACTTAGCTAAAATAGCTTGAGTAAAGGTAGTCAAGAGTAGAGAGATGAAAACCGAATGATTTGCAGCTAAGTAAAGAAATGGTTTAGAAAATTAAACACTCACACATTCAAGGAACACCACGATGTATAGTGGTTCAGTCAAATGACCTACATCCACTTTCGAAGCCTTCTTCGATGAGGCTCCCAACTTCTACTAGCAAATCACTTTGAAGGAGAAGGACCAAATACCCCTTTTACAACCTTCTTACAAGTGGTTTACACTCTTACAGATTTTTCAAAGAGAAAGAGGGAGGTGAACACTTAAGCTATTGAAAACAAGACTTTGCTAAAGCTTTTTCTCACTTTCTAACTTATCAAAAAGGTGTTATCTCTGATGAGAATTGAGGGGTATTTATAGGCCTCAAGAGGATTCAAATTTGGGCTCCAAATTTGAATTGCTTTTGGGTTTCCTGGTGCTGGCGATGCCACCGCCTGTTAGTGTCTTACATTGATAGTGTACTGGCGGTGCCACCGTCGGTCCTCTCGGGTTCTGGGTGGTGCCATTGCCCAGTCCAACAGTGTACTGGCGGTGCCACCACCAGATCTCTCGGGTTCTAGGCAGTGTCATTGCCTAGTCTTGTAGTGTACTAGCGGTGCCACTACCGGATCTCTCGGGTTCTGAGCGGTGCCACCGCCCAGTCCAGTAGTGTCATTGCCTAGACTGTTCCAACTCACTGATTGGGCTCTAAACTTGGCCCAAATCAGTCCAAACTCGGGCCCAATTGACCCATCACCGGGTTATAGGATTAACCCTTAATCCTAACCCAAATTATATGCAAACTACGAAATTAAGACATAGCCCGAAGCAAATTTTAACCGGTAATGTCGAGTTTTCTTCCGGTGAGCTTTCCGGTGAACTTCTAGCGGACTTCCAATACACTCTCGGATTTCTTTTGGCAGACTCCCAACAGGCTCCCGGTCTTATGGTGAGTTCAACGAGTCTTTGGAAAGTATCCAAACCTTCTCGGTGATCTCCGGGAACCTCCGACGAACTTTCCGACGGACTTCCAAAAACTTCGACAAGTCTCCGATTCTTTCTCGGTTGGTTCCGGCAACACTTCCGATGATTATTCGGACTTTCGATGGACTTTCGAACACCCATCGAACTTGACTCTGGTAAACTTGCTTTATGTCTTCATGCTATCATAGTTAATCCTGCACATGTAAAACACACTTCGATCTAGACAATTAATCCTGAGCATCTAATTAAGTTGTCCGGTATGTCATTGATCCCTCGACGCTTCGTCCAATTCTTCGGCGCATCGTCCTCTCCTGCGGCCTATTGCCCAATCGGCAAGTTGACTCCGCAACTCCGATATCCTTGGCGCAATGTCCGCTCTTCTTGGCCCGATGCCCAAATCTACAGCTCGAAGCCTTCTGTCGATACGTTGACCGATCCACCGGCCCGACGTCCAATCTTCTTATATGTTCCTCTGGCACAATATGATTTTCCTGCTTTAATTGTCTCATCCTGATCGAAGCATCATACGTCACTCAAAATACAGATTAAATCATAAACACATATAAAGTGGTTTCATCATCAAAATACGAGATTCAACACATCCCGAGACTATCAAAGATGTATCGAGATTTGCATCAAGACTATAAGTGGCATGGTATGAAGAAAGATATTATAATCACCGATAATTTCTCCCTTAATATAAATTAATTACTATAAATGATGTATTGCTTTATTATTAATTTCTATGTTTGTGTACTATAATTAAGGAAATGATTAAATTTGGTTTCCTTAATCACGTGGATAAGTTAAGAATTTTACTAATTAATTAAATTATTAATTAACTTATTTCCTAATGAGTGATTTGATTTTTAGGAAGTAAATAGTTTACATTCTATTTTCGTGTGTGAACTATAAAAAATAAATATTATATTTCTTTGTTTGTGTATGAAAGCAAAATAAAAATAAATTAAAAATAAGAATTAAATTATTACTTACCTTATGAGGAGATCTAATCTTCTCTTATATAAAGGGGACTACTCCTCCGTTATTTCTCATTGAGCTTAACAATGAGAGGATTGATGAGAGACCTTCCCAAAAAGATAATATCAAGGAAAGGATAGTCGAGGAGAAATATGATCTTTTCTTTTTTTAAATTAACTTTGATTTATGTTTTAAAATCTTAATGTTGAGATTGTTATACTTTTATAATGTATGATGATGTTTTAACTTCAAAATTTCATGATTAGTAAATAATAATAATAATTGATTTATGATATTAGAATGATTATTTGATTTATATTAATCTCTTAAGCTTAAGTGAATTTTAATATTTATTTAATTATTAAAAATTTTATTTTTGAATTAACATAATAGTTCTAATTTATTTAATTAGATATATCTATGTTTAAAGAATTATGTGTGAAATTTTGTAATGTAATTAGTTTTAAATTTAAGATCATGAATTTAAATTTTTAGTTAATGGATTTGAGTTATTCTTTAATAATTTTAAATATTAAAATTTAATTTGATAAGAGAAGTCTTATTGGGGTCTGACTTGAGTTAGGTTGATCTGTTAGATCGGATCTACTCAGCCCATGTGGTCAAGTACAACCTAGCCCATATGGCCAAGTACAACCTAGCTCATGTGACTAGGCATGATTCAACCCATGTGGCAAGGTACGACCCAACCACGTGGCCAAGCATGGGTCATCTCATGCGGTTAGGTATGACCCAATCCATATTGTCAAATACAACCCCAACTCATGTGTCTAGGTATGACCAACTCGCGAGCCAAGCATGGCCTAGTTCAGTAGTAAGGCTCGGCCCAACTTATAAGTAAGGCTTAGCCTAGTCCATGAAATTAAACCTGCCCAACTATGTGATTGGCATTAGACACATTGTTGTTCCTCTATCTAGGCCATTGTACTTCAACTCAATCTATTACTTAGAACAAGTATGTGCAGTGCATGTGACCTATCCAAGACTCAAGTGGGTTGGTTTAGTTTGGGCTAGTACTATACGACATAGTCCAATTTCTCTCTCTTTATTGGTTTGAGCTCGTTAATTGACTAAATTAAACAGGTTTGATCGATTAAAGTCGATTTAGGGTGATTCCAAACTAACTTGACTAATTCAAACCTACTTGACCTAATTGAGATCAAATAAATCTAAATTAGACCGGTCTAGGGTGATGCCAGATCGGTTCTATAAGGATTTTAGGTTGGTTCTATTAGGTCATAATCGAATTGAGTTTAATTTAAGTCAATTGAGCTATTCCAATTAGGGTTTTGCTCGATTGAGGACTATTGAGAGATTGATGTTTCATGCCTTTATGATTTGATGAATTTAAATATTTTATCTGAAAATATTATTTGAAAATAATTTATGGTTTTCTACTTTCTTAAGTTTATGATATTGATATGATTATTATCATATAGTAGATGTGACTAGGCAAGTAGTTGCTAGTCATAGGTGCCCAGCAAACCAATCACGTGAGTGATGACACGTGTGACTTAACACATAATCTTTTTACTTATTATATTTTGACATTTATCACTTTATATCGACTATTGCATATATGTATATATATATTGTGATGTCCTTGGATCTATGCAATGGGAATAGGATCGTGATGAGATCATGATAATGAGACCGATTCGTTTTTAAACACAAATCCTAAATAATCTTAATCATAGGTTACTCGAGAGGGACATCGAGATAACTGGACAAACTGATGTGATATATACTCGTCCATATGATGGATACAGCTGGTCTTATAGTTGCTCATACGAGGACACTAGGGATACAATACAAGTGCTCATTGGAGAATGAGTTCACTAATTGATCCGCTTACGGAATGCTAGATGGTTGATGATGCCTTATTATCAGACAGCGATTCCGTAGTCATAGTGGTGTATATGGTCCTTTGACTTGAGACACTAAGGATGTCTTGTATGAGTGCTCCGCTCTTTGATATCGGACTTATAGGTTTGGATGTCCCAAATCTAGTACAGCCGATCATTGGGAGTGACAATCAACTTTACGAGGGCTATTGAGTGTCGATAGAGGATCATCCACTCTTGGTGTCATGAGAGGAATATCTCATGTGTTCTTACTCAGACAAATCCTTAGCCAGGGTCATTCGGATTGAGAGAGAAAAAGTTCTCCAAGAGAATCCGATTAGAGCAAGACTCAAGTAGAAACCGTATGGGTTTGACAGCACCATGCTCAATATACGATCTCTAGGATATTAGATTGATGAGAGACTACAAATACATGGTAACTGAGGATAGACAGGTCCAATGGATTGGATTCCCCTGTATCATCTAGGGACTACGGCGTAGTGGCCTAGTATGTCCGCAGTCGATGAGTCAAGTGAATTATTATGTAGATAATAATTCACTGAGCCAGAAGGAGTTATGAAATATATGACTCACGACCAACTCGATATTGGGCCTAGAGGGTCACACACATATGGTAGGCATTGCGATGAGTAGAGGTTCGGATATGAGATATCCATTAGAGCTCATATTTTATTGGATATCCAATAAGCCCTTAAATTATTGGATCTCATGGACGAGATCCAATAAAAGCCCATGAGAGATTATTGGATAGAGATCCACTAATCTAAGAGACTTGGGTAGTTAGATAAAGATTCAATACCCAATAGGGGAGGATCCATTAGGGTTAAGTTGACAGGGGACCTCTATAAATATGAGGGATTAAGTGGTTCATAGGCTAGAGCCACCATTATATTTCTCGTTTATTGTCGAGCCTGCGTGCCTATGATTAAGTTGTAATCATACAAGGAGGCAAAGAGGGAGCGTGGAAGCAATAGCGGGACCCACGAGACGGACGATCGTGATGCATGGAGATGCGTTGAGATGTCGATAGAACCGACGAGGACGAGATGGACGATCACAGGGCATGGAGATACACCACAGCACACACAGATCTTGATGTAAGTGATTAGGCTCATTAGCTCGGGCCTAATCATATTAGGCTGTGGTTCATGATCATCTGGTGTGATTGCTTATACACCTACTATATATATATATATATATATATATATATATATATATATATATATATATATATATATTATGAGACCAAATCATAGAAACCCCTCTCTCGATAATATTAAGTCGGTAAACGTGAGACAATTAGATCGACCCACATGGTCTTCCATTGTTATAGGTAGGGATCGATTCCCAGTGTAGGTTTAGTTGGTCGAGTCCCTCGAGGCTCACCTATATCGTGATTCGTTATCTTGCCTATGACATAGAGATGTCACCGATGACCTAAGGACATGGTATATTTGATCGAGTCCCTAGAGGGTATATTATCGAATCAAACTCATCTTGTAACAATAGTGTTGACTTAACCGAACATCATGGTTGGTCGAGTCCCTCGAGACCATGGTGATTCGAAGGCCGAATAGGACAGGAATCACAAGGAGTTGTGATCGACAAAAGTTGCCTACCTTTCGGGCTTAGTGTGATTGGTCGAGTCCCTCAAGATTACACTAAGATGCTGATTGGATCCTGATCCCCACTAAAAGTCTGCCGGAGACTTCCGTTTCATGTGCTGAGGGTGTCGCATGACTCGCCAATAAAATAGTGGGAGCATATTAAAATAGAAGTCCATATCTTGATTGTTTATTTTTTGTAAAATCTACATGTTATTTATTTCTACTGCATCTTTATTTTCAGAAAATATCACTTTTAAATCCCTTACATTGCATACTTGATGTCAATCGCCTCACTAGTCCAAATTTTATGGATTGGCAGTGCAACTTGAGAATTGTTCTCACAATGAAAAAATTCGCGTACGTTCTTGATACAATAATGCCTACGCCCGAGGAAGGGACAAGCGAGGATGAGATCACTCACTACGTGAAGTACATTGATGACTACACTCTTGCTCGGTGTTACATGTTGGGCTCTATGGCTCCTTAGTTACAGAGATAACATGAAAAGATGAATTCCAAATCCATTCTCCTATATGTCCACAAACTGTTTGAGGAACAGGGAAGGACTCAGCGATATGAGATATCCAAGAGCCTTTTCCGTGCTAGGATGACTGAGGGGACACCAGTTCAGAACCATGTCCTAAAAATGATTGAGTGGATAGAGAAACTCATAAGTCTAGGGATGATCTTAGAGGATAACTTGTGTGTGGACATTGTGCTTCAGTCCCTACCAGATTCTTTTTCAAAGTTCATAATAAATTTTAATATAAACAAGCTTGAGGTGACTCTCCCGGAGCTCCTCAATATGTTGAGGGAGGCAAAGAGCACTATAAAGAAAGAGAAGCCAATTCACTACACTAGTAAGACCAGAAAGAAAAAAAAAGCAAAAAATGTTGGGATCGGGGTCGGTACTAAGAGGGGGGGTGAATTAGTGCAGCAGAAAGATTATGTCTCGATTAAAACTTTGTTCGATAAAAACCATTTCCGATGAAAACCTTTTCATAAAGATCTTAACTTGAAACTCGTTTGTAAATATATTTAAAGTAGTAAGCAATTAAAGAGGTTTGCAATAAAGATAAATTACATAAATATAAATGCAAACCAGATTTTAGAGTGGTTCGGTCGTCATGACCTACATCCACTTTGCCGATTCCTCTTCCGTCGAGGCCACCGGCTTTCGCTATTGATCTTTTTTCAATGGGCGAAGATCAACTACCATTTTACACCCCTCTTCTCCTTTTCACGGGTTTAGAAGACAACCCTTACAAGCACTCACTCTCCTCTTACAGAATTCTAACGCTTAGACTAGAGGAGGATTCTCACAAAGAATTTCTACAGAGTTTTTCTACTTTTGAACTCTTTGTGCTTGTGTGCTTTACCTAGGGATGAGAAGGATATTTATAGGCTTCAAGTTGATTCAAACTTAGAGCCTAAAACTTTCCCATCCCGAGTTTCCCGGGCACGGGCGGTACCACCACCCAGTGTCAGTCTGACATTGACACTGCCCCTAGGCAGTAACCACCGCCCAAGTCTGGTGGTACCATCGCCTGGGGGGCAGTGTTGGACGGTACCACCGCCCAGACTAGCGGTACCATCGCCTGGCACCTTGCTAGGGGTGGTACAACCTCCCAGACTAGTGGTACCATCGCTTGACACAGTCTCGAAGACTGTGTCACGACAATGAGACTTTTTGGGGCATTGTTTGGGCCTCTTATTAGGCCCAACACAGTTTTTACATGGGCCTAGCTGGCCCCTAATTGGGTTGGCCCAAATCCAAGCCCAATTACATGCTAACTACGAAATCCTAAGACATTTACTAAGCAAAATAAGTCCCTATGTCTATTCGTCCAGTGAGCTTCCGGTGAACTCCTGGACTTCACGACGATCTTCTTAGCGAGTTCCGACGAGCTTCTCTGGCAAGCTCCAAGACTTCTCAGTTGGTTCCTTCGGAACTTCCAACGAACTCTCGAACTCCCAACGTAATCGCGTCCTTGACTCCGGGACTTCATTTTGCTTCATGCCTTGCTATCGTAGTTAATCCTACACATGTAAAAATACATTTCAATCTAGACAATTAATATTAAGCATTAATCAAGTTGTCCAGCATGTCATTGGTCCCTCGACGCTTCGTCCGATTCTTCGACGCATCGTCCTCTCTTGCGGCCTATTGCCTAATCGACCAGTTGACTCCGCAACTCCGATATCCTTGGTACAATATCCGCTCTTCTTGGCCCGATGTCTGAATCCACAGCCCGAAGCCTTCTATCGATATGTCGACCGATCTATCGGTCCGACGTCTAATCTTTTGACATGTTCCTCCGGCCCAATATGATTTTTCCTGCTTTAATTGTCTCATCCTGATCAAAGCATCCTACATCACTCAAAATGCAGATTAAAAACATAAACACTAATCAATTGATTTCATCATCAAAATCTGAGATTCAATAGAAAAATCCCTTAAGAAGGGCAAGGGCAAAGGCAGACCAGGTAAAACAAATGTTGCTAAGAAAGACCCGACAAAGGACAAAGGTCAGTGCTTCTACTGTGACAAAGATGGGCACTAAAAGAAGAACTGCAAAGAGTACCTTGCAGAGAGGACGAAACAGAAGCTTGGAGAAGCTTCAGATACATTCATGATCAGTCTCCATTTGTCATATTTTTATGATAACACATTGATATTGGATACCGGTAGTGCTTATCATATATGCAATTTGTTGCAGGCTCTGGCAAGACCTATGAGATTGGGGGGAGGCGATATGTACCTCAAGATGAGCAATAGAGCAAAAGTTGTTGTAGTAGCTATTGACGAGGTCGCCCTACATCTGCCTGGTGGAGCTATTATGGCATTAGATGCATGTTATTTTGTTCATTTTATTATCAAAAATATTATCTTCATTTCATGTTTGATAGTTAGTATATATAAGTTAGTTTTTTAGAACAATGGTTATTCAATATTATTAGATAATGAGATTATCACGAAAGGAACATTGCATAATGATTTATTTATGCTAGACACTACTCCACATATCATGAATGTAAGTGTGTCTAAGAGGAAACAAGATGAGGTGAACAATGCATATTTGTAGTATGCAAATTAACATGCCGTTATGGATATCTAGATCCATAAATTAGTAAAGTATGAATATCTAGATCCATTCGACTATGAGTCATATGCAACTTGCGAGCCTTGCCGTTATGGAAAATTGACCAACTCTCCATTTAGTGGAACTGGAGAGAGAGTCACTGAGCTATTGGAACTCATACAAAGTGATGTACGTAGACCCATGTCAACTAATGTCATTGGTGGTTACTCTTACTTTATTACCTTCACTGATGATTTCTCAAGGTATGGATATGTGTACTTAATGAAGTACAAGTCTGAGGCCTTTGAGAAATTGAGAAAATATAAGAATGAAGTGGAGAACCAGACTGGAAAGAGTATCAAGACTCTTCGATCAGATCAAGGAGGTGAGTACTTAAGTACAGAGTTTATCCAGTTCCTCAAGGACCATGGGATTTTATCCCAATGGATACTTTCTTATACACCTCAGCTCAATGGTATGTTTGAAATGAGAAATCGCACATGTTAGACATGGTACAGTCCATTATTAGTTTCGTTGACCTACCCATCTCATTCTGGGGATATGCCTTAGAGACCGCAACTTACCTTCTGAATAGAATTCCAACTAAGTCGGTAGTGTCTACACCATATGAGATATAGAAATGGAAGAAGCCCGATCTTAAGGTTGTTAAGATTTAGGGCTGCCTTGCCCACGTTAAAAGACACAATCCCGATAAGTTGGAATCAAGGACAGAGCGGTGCAAGTTCGTGGGATACTCCAAAGAAACTTGTGAGTATTATTTCTATCATCTCGAGGACCAAAAGGTCTTTGCAGCCAAGAGAGTGATGTTCCTTTAGAAGGAACACATTCTTGGCGGAGATAGTGAGAGCATGATAGAATTGAGCGAGGTTAGAGAACCTAGCTCAAGCACCACTCTATAACCTGAGTCTGTTCAGGTACCTAATACATAAGTTCCAACTTTACGTAGGTCCGGCAGAGTATCCCATCCTCTTGAGAGATATGTGGGACATATTAGAGGAGAGGATGCTGAGGATATTGATCATCAGACCTACGAGGAGCCTATTATGAATATAGACTCCGAGAAGTGGTAAGAAGTTATGAATTCTGAGATGGATTCCATGTACTCTAACAAAGTTTGAAACCTAGTTGATGCGCCCAAAGGTATTATACCCATCGGTTACAAGTAGTTCTTTAAGAAAAAAATCGGAGTAGATAAAAATGTAGAGACCTATATAGCAAGGCTAGTGGCTAAGGGGTATCGTCAAAGGCAAAGTATTGACTATGACAAAACCTTCTCACCAGTAGCAATGCTAAAATCTATCTGAATTCTATTGGCTATTGCAACATACTATGATTATGAGATCTGGCAGATTGATGTGAAAACTGCATTCCTCAATTGAAACCTAAAGAAGGAGGTGTATATGATACAACTCAAGGGATTCATGTCCAAGGATTGCCCAGATAAGGTGTGTAGGTTGCTTAGATCCATTTATGGATTAAAACAAGCTTCCCGAAGTTAGAACATAAGATTTGATGAGGCAATTAGATCTTATGACTTCGTTAAGAAAGAAGATGAGCCTTGTGTGTACAGGAAGGTAAGTGGGAGCGCTATCACCTATTTAGTGTTATATGTGGATAACATCCTGATCATTGGGAATAATGAAGGAATGCTATCCACAGTAAAGACTTGGTTATCTAGACACTTCTCCATGAAGGACTTAGGGGAAGCATTCTATATCTTGGGGATTCAAATCTATAGAGATAAATCCAAGAGGATGCATGACTTGTCTCAGTCCAGGTATATAGAAATCATTATCAAAAGGTTTGGCATGAAAAATTCCAAGAAAGGTCTCATACCGATGAAACATTGGATATTGTTTTCTAGGAGTATGTCCCCAAAGACTCTTGAAGAAAAGGCGAACATAGATATGATACCTTATGTCTCAGCGATAGGGTCTATCATGTATGTCATGCTATATACTAGGCATGATATAATGCATGCTCTGAGTGTCACGAGCAAGTATCAAGCAGATCTAGACTTGGAGTACTAAAAAGCAGTAAAGTATATCCTTAAGTACTTAAAAAGGACTAAGGATCTTTTACTAGTATATGGAGATAGTAGCCTCATGATTGAAGGCTACATGGACTCAAGTTTTTAGTCTGATGTCAATGATAGCAAGTCGAATTCGGGGTATATATACACCTTGAATGGAGGAGCAGTGTGCTGGAAAAGTTCTAAGCAAGATACTACTACTGACTTGACCATAGAGGCGAAGTACATTGCTGCAGCAGAGGCAGCAAAGGAGGGAGTCTGGATGAAGAAGTTCATCATAGATCTAGGAGTCATGTCGGGTAGCGAGGAGTCGATTTCCTTATATTGCTCAAGCGAAGGAACCCAGGTCTCACCAGAAATCTAAGCATGTTCTAAGGAGGTTCCACCTGATCAGAGAGATCGTAACCCGAGGAGATGTAGTAGTGGAAAGAGTTTCATCCTAAGATAACATTGCAAATCCACTAACAAAACCATATATCAAATTTTCTTTGAGCATCACGGGGTCTGATGGGGATCAAACATATAGGTAATTGGCTTTAGGTCAAGTGAAAAATTACTAGTTATAGGTACCCAGCAAACCAATCACATGAGTGATGACACGTTTGATTTAACACATAATCTTTTTACTTATTATATTCTGGCATTTATCACTTTATATTGACTATTGTATTTGCATATATGCATGTATATACTGTAATGTCCTTGGATCTGTACAATGGGAATTGGATTGGGATAAAATCACGATAATGAGTTTGATTCGCCTTTAAACATAAATCATAAATAATCCTGGTCATAGGTTACTCGAGAGGGACGTCGAAATAACCGGACAGACTGGTGTGCTATATACTCGTCCATATGATGAATGCAACTGGTCTCATAGCTGCTCGTTTGGGAACACAAGGGATATAGTATAGGTGCTCATTGGAGAATGAGTTTACTGATTGATCCGCTTACGGAATATTAGATGGTTGATGATGTTTTATTGTCAAACAGTGATTCCGTAGTCCTAGTGGTGTATATGGTCCTTAGACTTGAGACACCAAGAATATCTTGTATGAGTGCTCCACTCTTTGATACTTGACTTATAGGTTTGGATGTCTCAGATCTAGTACAGTCGGTCATCGGGAGTGATAGTCAATCTTACGAGGGATATTGAGTGTCGATAGAGGATCATCCTCTCTAGGTGTCATGAGAGGAATATCTCATGTTTTATTGCTCAGACAAATCCCTGGCTAGGGTCATCCAGATTGAGAGAGAAAGAGTTCTCTGGGAGAATCCGAGTAGAGCAAGACTCGAGTAGAAACCGTATTGATTTGACAGCACCATGCTCGGTATACAGTCTCTAGAATATTAGATGGATGAGGGACTATAGGTACATGGTAATCGAGGACAGACATGTCCAATGGATTGAATTCCCCTGTATCATCTAGGGACTATGGCGTAGTGGCCTAGTACGTCCGCAGTCGATGAGTCGAGTGAATTATTTTGTAGATAATAATTCACTAAGCCAGAAGGAGTTCTGGCATGTTTGACTCATGGCCAGCTCAATTTTGGGCCTAGAGGGTCACACACATATGGTAGACGTTACAATGAGTAGAGGTTCGGATATGAGATATTCGCTAGAGCCCCTATCTTATTGGATATCTAATAAGCCCCTGAATTATTAGATCCCATGGACGAGATCCAATAAAAACCAATGAGAGATTATTGGATAGAGATCCACTAATCTAAGAGGCTTGGATAGTTGCATGAAGATCCAATACCCAATAGGAGAGGATCCATTAGGGTTAAGTTGATAGGGGACCTCTATAAATAGGAGGGATTCAATGGTTCATAGGCTAATGCTTTAGCTTGCTTCTCCTATTCTCCTCCCCCTCTCCACCTTAGAGAAGGCTTGGAGTTTTGAGGAGCATCGTCGCAACCCTGCTGTGCGGATCATCGCTAGAGAGGAGGGCGTTTGACCTCCTTCACCCTCTCCTAGAGATCTACAAGGATTCAGGGATATACGATCTCCCTAGATAACACAATCTTTACAATACGTAGTTTTCTATTTCGTGAATTTTGCACACCAATCTTCGCACGACGACGAACATATCTTTAGGAATAGGGGATTTTGTTTTTGTTCTTCCGCTACGGATGTGATGTCGCCCCTCCGAGATTTCCCAACAGTAGTCAACATTGGAAGTAAAACCTGTGAAAGGAGCTACATGCCTATCACAATGCGGAGCCATCAATGAACATAATCTAGCCGATTTACATCAAGTATGGTCTCTCATAATATTTAATCATTTTGATTTCTTGATGTATGCATGAGTGAATGAATCGGTGTAAATGACTGATCATGGATATTTATGTATCCCTACCGAGGGCAAGCATGGTGATTCCCTTCGGAGATTAGCGGGCCGTCAAATGTGATGGTTAGACGGTTCCTTCATCCGCTATTGGGAGGAACGTATCCCCACTTGCGCGGGTGAGGTATACCACTCCATCCGTTATTGGGAGTGCGATATGGATTATCTCCATATAATATTTGGAGGAATCCATCTCTGGAATATACCGCTTCATCCAATGTTGGGAGAGTGCACCATCGGGTGATGTGCGCCTTTGTTATTATGTATGTATTGTATGTGGTTGATGAATCATTTTGTTTATTATGTAAGAAATTATCATCATTTATTTGATGTATAAGTTTTATGATGAATCAATGTATTATCATTTCTTATTAAATTATTGATATTTATTTATATTTCATGAATATCGAGGATTATTTTTATGATTTTTTCAAGGTTCCTACTAGCATATGTGGTTGTTGATATGTTTTTATCTTATATTTATTTTCATAGTAATCTAGTACTTTATAATAGATCTGAAGCTTGGGTGGAAGAGACTTGTGACCCTACCAAGAAGATATGATATTTTTTTCTAGTTAATAGAACATTTACTATTGTAAAGACAAGGATTTGAATTTAAGGATGAAAAAAAATAAAGAGTTTATTATGTAAATTATGGATAATAAAATATTATTTTATTATTCTTTTTATAAATCTGAAATGTGACAAATATAGTAGAGTTTGTCTCTAAATGTCTGAGCTGCTAATAGTTGAAGATAGAATATCAAGTACCTACGAGAAAATTAAAAAGAATTTCAATTCCTAAATAGAAGTGAGAGCAGGTAGTGAAAGTTGAGATATGTACTTGCACATAATTGAGTTTCCTCATAATAATGGTTATCACTCTAGTATATAGATGACCTCATTTGAAGCTCTTTATGGGAAAAAATGCATATCACATGTGTGCTAATGGGAGCATTTTAGCCCTCAATTGATTCAAAGAGATGTTGAAAATATTTAAACTATATATCAAAGATTATTAACAGTTCAAAGTCACTGAAAAAGTTATGCAAATTGAAGGTGAAGAGATTTGGAGTTGAAAGTTAGTGATTACGTCTTCTTAAAGGTGTCGTCAACCAAGAGAGTTATAAGATTTGACAAAAAGGGGAAGTTAGCTCCTAGATTTATTGGCCCATTTAAGATATTACAAAAGGTTAGACCTATGAAATATAGATTTGTAGTGGCCCTAACTTTGGTTAGCATCTCTAATGTATTCCACATCTTCATGCTTCAAAGATATATTAAGGATCCATCACATATCATATCTTATCAACCTCTATAACTAAAAGACGATGTCACTTTTGTAGAGCAACCAATCCAGAAAGGAAAAAGCATATTCTAAGGAATAAAATTATACCTTTAGTAAATATTAATTGGCGGTATCGTTCAGAGATAACTTGAGAAAGAGAAAAAGATGTGAGAGAACATTATTCATACATTCTTGATATAAGTTAAATTTGGAGGTCAAATTTCCTTTAGAATGAAATAAATATAATCAAATCCATAACTTAGGAATGATTTTTTTATTTTCTTTTTTGCTAATGAAATTTAAGAAATAACTATTTAACATTCCAAGTAGGGTGATATCAATTTTGTTAGAAAATTAAACAAAAATAAATATTAAATAAAATATAAAATATAAAAAAATTCCTTATATGGAAGGCTCACCTCCTCCTATTAAAATGGGAGGATTATTCTCTTTCGTTCCTCACCAAAGCAAGCATAATATTGAGAGAAACGAGGAATTGTATCATACTGAGGAGAGGTAAGTTCCCCTCCTTTTTGTGAAAAGTAAAATTTATCTTCAAAATTCCTTTAAATGTCTTAATTTATTTTTGGATTAAAATATGTTATATATAATTCTAAAATATTTTTTATTACTTTAAATATCAATTTTTTATTATTAAATTAAAATATATTATATGAAGTTTCTAAAATCTTATTTTATCTTATTAAAGCTTTAGAACTTATTTTGTGATTAAAACAAGTTGAAATTATTCATGTTATATGCAATTCTAAAATTTTTATCTTGATATTTGATTTTGGTTAGATATATATAATACTTGATTAAGAATGTTATTTCCTTTTTATATAGTTTATCTTTTTAATTTTTTATTATTTATTATGTTTTAATGACTTATTACTAATGAATAGATGTTTGATTATAATTTTATAATATCATAATTCAAAACTGAGAGAATTGGTTAGGATTTGGATTGAAATCAGTCAATAGATTAGGTCTCACCTAGGTCAAGCCCTAGCCTACATGCTAACTCAACTTGGACTACCCAACATGGATAATCATGTGCAATCCATAAATTATGGGCTAGCCCAACCTGATATGGTGCATGCATAGTCATATATATAATCAATACATGGGCTAACCCAACCTAGCTTAGTATTATGCAGTCTAACCCATTACCCTTATTTTATTTGATTTGACCCCTGGATTGAATAAAATCAGATTTGATCAATTTAGATTGATTTAGGTTGATTCTGAATTAGTTTGACTTATTCAAGTCTATTTAATCTAAATTAAACTAATTTGATTTAAATTATATCACTCTAGGGTGGTTTTAGACTGATTAAATAAGAATTAAAGAACGATTCAAATATATTTTTGTTAAATCGAGTTTAATTGGATTGATTGAGCTAAGGTTTAACTCAATTGAAGGCTAATTGATATTATTTGATATTAATAATATTTAAAAAATATTTTAATATATTATTTAATCCCGATGTAGATATGACCAATATAAGATGATGTTATTTCCTACCAGAGTCGGTTGGGCAATTCGTTTCGGGGACTAATGGGCCACCCGATGAGGTAGTTGGACGATTTCTCCATTTATTATTGAGAGAAACATATTTCTATTTTAACAAGTGAGGGATACCACTCCATCCCCCTGTTATGAGTACAATATAAGTTTGTCTTCGTTAGGAGAACACAAACGCATCTAATAGTATAAATTCTTTCTATCCATTGTTGGGAGAGTATTCTTTCGAGTATTTGATGTAGGATGATTGACTTTTATATACATTTTATAGTTGAATTATAGGAGTTTCTACTTATCGTTATTAAAAAAAATTATTTTTTATTTTCAAAGTAGTCTCCCAGTAGTAATAAATCAGATTCTGGAGAGTAAACATTTCTCTACTACTAGGTAAAGCCAATTAGATTTATTTTTGAGTTACCACTGTGTTTCTCAATAAAAACATATGACTACTTTTGACTTTTAATTTGATAAATAAATAAATTATAATAAATATTTATAAGATATGCATATTAATAAAGTGATGTTTATTTATTTAACTCTAGAAAGATATTATAATCTTGTAAAAAAAAAATTTCATATAACATAACATCTCTTCCATTTAGGTAAATTGAACTTAGCACTAAATCTTAAAAATGAGATAGTCTTTTATGTTTCCTAATTTAGAAAACATATACACCACATTACTTCCTAATCTTTCATGCTCGAATATTAAACACATATCTTTATTTTTTACTTTTAAATATGAATAAATAATCTAATATTTAATTAAAAATATAAGTTAATATTGAATAAATACTACCATATCAATTGAGATTTTCTCGTATCCCCTCTCTATATATTTGGGCAATCAAGTTTTACTTTTTCACTTATCATCGGCCTCAAAGGGATTCGACTTTAAAGACAGCATATGTGAGAATCACCGCCTTTATGGGAATGTAGGTTTCCCATAATTATCTTTAGTTTAAGGATTGAAATCATCGTTTGATTTCATTAATATTTCATAAAAATAATATTCGCTAATTTTATATTTTAAATAATAATTTTTACATTGTAGAAACTATTTTTATTCTAATTAGTTCTTATAAAATTTTATATCATGATCTAATAGTTAGTAAACCAGATTCAATGATGTTCATGTCATCATATAATAATTAACTAGTTATATGACATAATAATTATTTACAATATGATATTTAGAAAAGAAAAGAAGGGATGATTGTTGGATTAGGTTCTTGAATGTGGACCCCAATAGCACCGATCTGATTTGGACCTAACCTAGCTTTGATCTAAGGTCTACTGCAGATTTAACTTTTATCCAAGCCAATTCAATTTAGGTAGGTTCAAGCCAATCATATGGGCTAGTGGACTTAGTTTCCCTCTATCTCATGGTTCAACAAATTTGACAATTGTTTAGAGATCAATCAATTATTTGAAACCCAATTTAATATCATTAGGCATGTGTGTTTAACATGATTTTTACTATATGTATGTGATATTATGTAACATGCTTCATGCCCATGGCAAAACATATATGTATATGAATGTTGGACATTGGACACGATAAAATGCTTTTATGCTAAGAAATGAATATGGTAAATAAAGTGAGGCAAAATGCATTTGTTTTCCTTATCAAGAGTAGACAGACACATCCGACAAGATGGATGAACAGTCGGTCCATATGTTGTCAGGAGCAGCAAGTTAAGGATACAGAATAATATATAATTTTCTTCATCATTCATTTAGAGAAGAAAGAATTCATATTGTGTAAAGTCTCTTCCATTTATTAGAAGAGTGCATAATCATCTGGTATATGGTACATAGTTAAACAATTATAATGAGATATTGAGCAAGTGCAAAAGGATTAAAAGATGAATTCTTGGGTTTTTGCTTAGCCGAGACATCTCACAATGGCTTTACATGTTGTTCATCCTCTCTCTGTTGTTTGTCTTTGATCTCTCAGATCTATGAAGTGTTGTTTTCTCTGCTCGAAAAATTGTGACCAACTGGAAAAGAAGAGCGATAAAGAAGACGACATGATCCTTCCAACAAAGGTAAATTCATCCCTTCTTTTTGTTTGAGCATATGATTACTTGGGTTTCTCTTTCTCCACATGCAGACATATGTTCTAAAATTGCACACATGCTGTGTCGAGAGCCAAAAGAAAATACAAAAGCTGCTTCATAAGATTGATGGTATATCATTCTACTTGTGCATTGCTTGATCCTTCACTTGGTATATATATATATATATATATATATATATATATATACTTTGATGTTTAAGTTGGGAAAATTCTCAGGGGTCTATGCTATCGATGTCGATGCAAAAGAGAAGAAGGTGACTGTCACTGGGAATGTAGATCCTGCCATCTTAATCAAGAAGCTTCACAAGATTGAAAAAACTGCAGAATTGTTGGCTACGAAGGATGGGAACCAGGAGAACACCCAAGCGCAGAAGAAAGATGTCAAGTCCCAAGAGGGTAGTAGTGGCGGAGGAGAAGGATGTAGTGGCACGAAGCTTCCGGTCGAGGAAAGGCAGACATGTGTTCTAAAAGTGCATACATGCTGCGTCGAGTGTCGAAAGGAAATAAGGAAGGTGCTTCTTAAGATCGATGGTATGCCATTCTACTTGAGGATTGCTTGATCCTTCTCTTGGTATACTCGTACACTTTGATGTTAAGTCGGGGAATTCTCAGGGGTCTACGCTATCGATCTCGATACAAAAGAGGAGAAGGTAACCGTAACTGGGAACGTAGATCCTGCCATTCTAATCAAAAAGCTTCGTAAGATTGGAAAAGTTGCAGAGTTAGTGGCTACGAAGGATGAAAACCAAGAGCACACCCAACCGCAGAAGGAAGATGTCAAGTCCCATGCCGGTGGCAGTGGTGGAGGAGAAGGATGCAGTTATACAAAGCTTCCTGTCGAGGAAAAGCAGACATGTGTTCTAAAAGTGCACACATGCTGTGTCGGGTGCCAAAAGAAAATAAGGAAGGTGCTTCTTAAGATTGATGGTATGTCATTCTACTTGTGCATCGTTTGATCCTTCACTTTGCATATACGTACACTTCGATGTTGAGTTGGGAAATTCTTAGGGGTCCACGCTATCGATCTCGATGTAAAAGAGGAGAGGGTGATCGTCACTGGGAACGTAGATCCTGCGATTCTGATCAAAAAGCTTCGCAAGGTTCGAAAAGTTGCAGAGTTGTTGGCTACCAAGGATGAAAACCAGGAAAACATCCAGGAAGATGTCGAGTCCCAAGAGGGCGATATTGATAGAGGAGAAGGATGCAACGACACAAAGCGTCCTGTCGAAGGAAAGAAGAAGAAAAAGAAGAAGAAGAAGAAAGAGGAAGCAAATATGAATGAAGATGGTGGTGATGAGGAAAGAGTTGAAACACATGACAAGGGTGGCGAGCAATCAACCACATACCTCATGCAGCAGATGGAGCAGCAGCTGAACGATGAAGCAGGTGTTGCTTCTTTGCCACCGCCGCCACCTTATCATGAGGGAGACTGGCCACTCTGGGCCAAGCTTAGTGACGACAACCCTAGCAGTTGCTTAATAATGTAAGCTACACTAAAAATATGAATATTTCTGTTAATATTGGTGTTGGATGAGGTGGACATAATCAACAAGTCATGTTAACATCTACCCACTCCTCTTGTATCACTCTGGATTGCTAGTCTCATATCGTTACCAACCTCGAAGAAGTGCTTCAACAAAGGTGAAATCTCCTTACCAACATCGAGCCATGGAAAGATAGTAGCTTAGCGACACACTATCTTTGGGAGCCTTAAGTTCCCAATTAGCCAACAAGGTCTATTCACTATGAAAGAATAAGCTAAACATAACCATGTCGAGCAAGACCAGGGATCACTAATACGAAGATGGAGGATGACCACATTATTCAGAGTCACATTTGATGACATGCTTGCAAGTAAAAAATGATATTCTCTAGAATCAACTTTAAGATGTAATTTTCACTTACAAGAGGGATGTCATCATGATAAAAAAAAAATCTCCTATAAGCATAGTTCATATTTAATAAGTACGAGTACAACATAGAGAGATCAAGAAGAACCCAGAATGACTTCCAACTATCATCTCGACAGAATAATCCTAGTTCAAAGATAAGAAGGTTCACATATGTTTAGATTTTAACGTAAAGGTAATTTTTCTTTTTTGGCTTTTTGGTGGTCAAATAGAGACACCTCAACACATATATGACATCAAAGTTAAAAGTTAGCCTCTCTTTCCATGACAAGTATGTATATGTTCCAATTTCTCAATTTGAATGCAAATCCTACATAATTATAAAGCATCAGAGAGAATAAAATTTCCAAGTGAAGATGTGAAGGGAATAGACAAAGGAGAGCAAGTAATACATCGTCGCTCTCAAGCTCCCAAGAAGCGCCATACAATCATGCTCTAGAAAAACATTAAAATCCATGATTTCATCAAAATTAAGATAAATTGACCATGCTAATATTAATCAAGAACAAAAATATACATAACAGAATTATTCTTCCATAGAACTAAAACAAGAATTTCAGTTTACCTGAAGCTCTATACTATATCAAGAAATTACAAGCAATAGAGTCTCTTAAAATTAAAAAAAAATTCACGATGTGCAAGTCTATGATCACAGTGCAAACTTCAAAACCAAGCTATTTATGAAAAAGATAAAATTTCAACCAGCAAAGCATGCACCAGCAACCTCTGCATTGCTTGCATGTTATTCTAACAGGTCAATTTTCGTTAACAAAAGAAAAAAGATAACAAATTAGCACAACTTCATTTTACAATATAACCTTGTCATGAAAAAGAACTATGCTAAAAAAAGTACACTTGAACATGCAAGCCTTCATATGCTAAAAGAAATCTGCATATAGTTGTCTTTGGAGCCCAAGCTGTTTTAGACTTAGACTTCAACAAAGATCACCTTTCAGATCTCCGTTCTTATAATAATCATCAGGCTAGCATCACTAATAAATTTAAGCATACAACAGCAATAATGACTTGTTCAGATAATAGACTAAAACTAAAACCACTCCTTAGTAAACAAGAAGTGATTAAAACAAAATAGAAGTTCTGTTAACAAGAAAAATATATGTCGTAGCTTAAGCTTGGGCAGTGTAGGAAGGTGTAGGAAGGTGTCCTAAGATTACATTTTAAGCTTTCATCACCTGATGCATAGCCCAAATAATTCCACACACCAAAATTGTAATAAAGAATAAACTTTTTTTCAGTGAAGGACGTAAAAAACACAATTGGACAACAACTCAGAGATGTAAAAAAGAACTACAGAATAAATTGATGCTAAATTGATGTATGCACAGAGAAGCAACAAAATCCTACATTTTCTATTAGAGAAAAAACATAATTTATAAAAAAGCTAAATTGATGCAAAAGAAAAACAAATTAGAAATACAACAACCCAGAGGCCGCAAGCTTGAAACATGGTTCTGTTCTGCCAAAATGCGTCCTCAAAGTTCCACTTCAGAAGAGGGAGCTCGGAGGATAGTCATACACAAGTCCTCCAAGACAAGAAACCCACGATACTGATTTTCCAAACCTAGAAAAGAAAGCACAAACGAGGTGGTAAGAACACGAAACGCATCAAAATGGATGAAAAAAAGATGCCAGCTATTTATCAAAAAGATGCAGTCAAGAGATCCGCGAGCCGGGTTCTCCCAGCCGAAACCGAAAAAGATGATCCCAAGAACAAGCATAAAGAAAGACAATGAAACGCATGAAATCGATAAAAGCTGCGGAGATTATCGATGATAAAAGATGAATCTTGAGGAGATTACATGTCAGCGAAATCTCCACTTCAACCTACGGTGAGACAAACAAAATGAAGAACCCTCCGAACGGATCTTATAGAACGAAAGAAAAAGAAAAACACAACAAATGAAGAAACCCTCGAAAGATCACACGAAACTTGAGATCAGTCGGTGTCACTCATGGATGCAAAAGAAAAACACAGAGATTTCGTGAAAAGAACTTGGATTCAATCAAGAAAGGCATTGGAGACGGGATCAAGGGCGGTGGCCGGTTGGGAAACGAAACGAGAGTAGGGTTCCAGCGGTCTAGTAAAGCTCGTGTATCGGGTCGATTGGGCCATTCGGGCCGGGCCGATCTATTTGGTCAATAGGGTTCTTACCATGGGGCTCTAGAAGCTTCGAATTTCTCTCATTATTTATTTATTTATTTATTTTATTATTATTATTATTATTATTATTATTATTATTATTATTATTATTATTATTATTATTATTATTATTACTTTCAAGTTATAAATATTTTTAAAAATTTTAAAAAATATTTCTTTTACAGGAATGCTGTGAATTTTTATACTTATAACTTGATGATCTGATTATTGCTATATGACAGCAGATCTTAATTCTTATACAGTATACACTGCACTTCAATCAGATACAAAATGAGTGATTTGCACATCAGTATGAAGTTTTCCATATAACTAATGTTGATGAAGCCTTGATGGTAGTACTCAATCCAACCTCTGCTTAATAACCAAACCTGCTCTTACTCAGTGCAGTTAAGTCTTTGACACTTCAATTACCAGCTTTTGTATCATCATCTTGCCAAGTTGCCTGCCACTGCTTCTCATAGAAGGTTGTTTCCTGGAGAGGTCTTGTGAAGCAAGCCACTATAATTAATATTTTTAGTTGGTTCATGTATAATCTACCCTGCTAATGATATTATACTATACTCTAAAGTTCTTGCTTCTGCTGATATAATGATTTCAAGTATTAAGGTACTTCATATATAATCTATATTTTGCAGCAGCCTGGGTTTTTCTTTTTTATATTTTTGTAAGTATTTAAAATAAAAATAAAAGTATTTCTAATTTGCATCCTATGCACTAGAAATGAACTGCTGAAATAAGTAGAGAAGTATTTTAGTGTGAGTAAATTAAAGAAAGAATCATGACAAGAATATAGTTGCAAAAATAATGTTTTATTATAGTGTCCCAATCGTTCTTTCCATCCGTGAAACTATTTCTGAGTGTCATGTCTCTCTGATTCATCTGGGGTCCCTGAAACCGGCCACCTCCACCTTCTTCTCTAGCTTCACCTCGGGAGTAATAGCAAGACTCACCACGCCTGCTCTACTGTCAGTAGAAGACCTGGTGAGGAACAAAGAGCGGTTCCTGTTGGGAAAGAAGAGTCCAAGCTGAAGCCTCTAAGAGAGATGGGTGGTGGGGAGAGGAGAGCAGGAGAGCAAGGCCATGGACATGGATAGTAATATAGGAAACAAGGCAAGAAGAGAATGTCATATACGGTTACCGAGGAAAAGGATAATTTAAAATATAATAATTAATAATTAAATAATATATTAAAAATTGATACAAAATTTAATATGGTTTGAGAACTTCTATATATATATATATATATATATATATATATATATATATATATATATATATATATATATATATATATATATATTTATGAGAAAAATTAAATCTTTTATCATGTGAGATCAATTATAAAATCTTGAGTTATCTTGGCACTTAATATACATACATATATATATATATATATATATATATATATATATATATATATATATATATATATATATATATATATAATACTATTTAAAAGAGTGTATCTTCTCTTGATACCATAAAGAGAAGTCGAGATGCACAAAAAAATATTTTTATATCTTATTCTCTTTTTATTAAAATCGAGGGATATATAAGATATTAATAGATGAACCAAACCTTAATTATTATGATTTTCTTTGATTTTTTCTTGTATT
Source organism: Musa acuminata AAA Group (assembly GCF_036884655.1). Lineage (NCBI taxonomy): Eukaryota > Viridiplantae > Streptophyta > Magnoliopsida > Zingiberales > Musaceae > Musa > Musa acuminata. The sequence goes on along the minus strand of NC_088359.1, from coordinate 26,254,779 downwards.
AGGATTCATTGTCTCATTAGAATATTAGTTTCAGAATTTTTAAAATATTTATTAATCTCAATAATATCTCTCAAGTAATTTATTCACTTTATGCTTCTTGACTAGAAATTTTATTTATTCTTGTTAATATCTGACTTTGAGCTCTTTGAGCTCTTGTATCATTTTTAAAGAGGGAGAGAAAAATAAACAAAAATCAAAAAGAGAACCATGGAGATAAATAATCAAATAATATATCAAAAAATAGACACAAGATTTGACATAGTTCAATAAATTCCACTTACATCTATAGATAAATACTAGAGATCCTAGAGAAAGAATAGACACAAGTATGACTTTCTTATAGATACTCTTATATAAATTATAAATATATATATATATATATATATATATATATATATATATATATATATATATATTTTACCCTCTCTAGAAACCCTAGAGAGAAACTAAGAATACTAAAAATATTCCTTACATCGTACTCTCCCCTATCAAAATCCAGAGATACATAGGATATTTATAGAATAATCAAATCCTATTTACTATAGGGTTTTTCCTTGATTAAGAACTCCTTTTATATTATGATTTCTTATTATATTGGGACACTTAGTCTAAGAATCCTAATATACTTGTTAATCCACTTCTTGCTGAGGGAAAGAAAATTTTAATGTGGTTCGATACAAGATTAGCAATCAATGTGGTTTGATAGATACACAAAAAAAAATACAAGATTAATGTGGTTAGATAGATAGAATTTAGTCAATTATGAGATCTTTAGTTATTTCTGCTAAGCATTATATATCCTCTTACATAGATCCTCAAATAAGCATTATATATCCTCTTATATATTCATCACAACTTGTCATTTTCATTCATCAAAATCCAAAGAAACATAAGATATTTAAAGGATAATCAAATCTTGATTATTAGGAATTAAATTTTTTTTTCTTGTATTAGGATTTCTTATCTATGATGATATTAGTTTTAAAATATTAAACTATTTATCAACTAAAGATGAAGGTACAGTGGAGATTGGTTGGCAAAACCAAAAGATGGATTTGAATTGGACTTGTTAGCTTATGTGGAAATGGAAGGTCAAGCATTCCTTTCGATTCAACTACCGATTCCATCGTCATGACACTAACGAAGAGCCTTCAATGTCATGGTCGATCTTCTTCTTGCAAATGGGGAAGTTTGATTGCGTGCAATCAAGTCGATGACCGAATCCAACGACAGTCCAAAGTCACCCATTTCCTCCTCCTCTACTCCATACATTCTTAGAAGAACTCCACATTCCATACCATATTAAACAGGTTCCTAACAGTGGCTGATTCCTCTTACATCATTAAGCTATTGTCCAATCTACACTACAAGACCAACTCCAGGAAAATAACTGGAAACAAGATAGTTTTAGCTGTAATGGCAAATGACCTGTATTAACATCATTTGCATGCACCCCACATGAGCTCCAAAGGAGAAGAAGTGCTGTGCTGTAGAGACAGACCACATGATTTGCTTCCCAGTTAAGATACCTACTCACATCTGATGCAGCCCCCTAACATAAGATGACATTTTCCTGCATGTTTCCTTGGCCTCCTTTTTCCCAGAAAGCAATCAACACCACCATCATTAGCTGGACAAATATGATCACTGTTCTAAAGCAAACAGTGCCCACTCATCCTTCAATTAGAGAGAGAGAGAGAGATAGAGACTGATATCAATGGCAAGTGGAGTCCAAGGTCATGCACCAATTATGGACCTGGAGATGGCACAGGTGAGTGCAATAAGCATTAGCCTTGGTGACATTATTGATGCCAATGGTGTTGTCCTTCTTGCAGATGGCAAAACTTTCAATAATTGAGAGCTCTGTTGAAATGAGCACTGCCCCATGTGGAGCTGCCTGATGCAAGCTGTTGCACCATCAACATTATCCTCTCTCATGAGCACTTCTCTAAAATAATCAAAAGCATGGCCTTGATCACAGTCTGTGGGTGTCATAATATTAGGTTGATAGTTTAACCCCTTCCCAACATAACTTTAGGCTTCAGTATCCATTGATCTACTTAGAATAATCCAACACTAGTGCAGGAAAGGCTTGCAACTAACACCCCGAGAATGCAGCCAACCTGTTCGTCCTATTTCCGCAGTAAGTCCTCCCATGTTCCACCAACCCAGCTGCTGCTGCTGCTGCTGTTTCCGTTTCGTCAGTGAAGGTGAAGTTGACATGGGCTCAAACGCCCACAGTCCACTATGGTCAGCTTTGTCATACACTACTGTTAGATATGAAAGATGGTCAGTCGTAACACCTGCAATTAACCAGAACACAAATGGCAACCGAGCTTGGTCTTAAGCTTGAACAAGTGATCACAGTAGTATTAATTACACGAGAAACATGTTACTGCAGAAGAGTATGTGAAGAAGGAGAACACATCTCGGCTGATGCAAGAGTACTTCACTCGTACGAGTGGTACAAGCTCAGGTAGATTCGTCGAACACCTACGAACTGACTAAACGAAGGAGAGGATATACTATGAAGGCTTCCAGATTCCGACGGTCGTCTGCCGGCGGCTCCGATCACATAAGATTACAAGCGTTGGGGTTCTCGTCGTTGAACATGCTGTCGTGAGGCGGCGATGGCTGCGTCGATGCCAGTGAGCTCGGTTCCGGATAACTGTAGTACGACTCTGGCGGAGGTGGATGTGGCATGTAAACATAGCCCTGCGAAGCGGGCGGCACTGGGGGGGCGTAGTAGGCCTGACTGAAGCTCGGTTGCGCCATGTTGTAGCTCGTCACGTACGCCGGGGGTGGCGGGTACATCGGATAAGAGGGCATGTGTCCCAAGTCCGCGGAGCCCTCTTTCTGAGCCTTCTTGCCTTTCTTCTTGCCGCCACCGCTATGGGAACTCGGATCTCCGCCGGCGGATGCAGCAGCTGCGGCGGCGGAATTATCGTGCTGTTTGGTGGAGATGTCGGTCTTCGTTGCATCGGAAGTTTGGGGATCTTTTATGGCGCTTTCCTCAGTTACCCTATTGGTTTGTGATGAGTCTTTTGGGGGTTTGGCTTGAGCTTCTCTTTGGTCAGCTTCAGGTGGTTTGGCAGCGGGAGCGACGGTGGCAGCAGCAGCAGGGCTCCTCTCGGAGAGGATTGGTTTCTTCTCAGAGCTCACCGATGGCTCCTTGTGTTTAGGGACTTGTTTGCTCTCTTTTCTATTGCTGGTGTCGCCATTGCTGGGCTGTTGATTGCTGTGTTTCCTCTCCGGCCACAGCTCGGCGCGCTTCCCGGACTTGTCGAGCTTCCTTATGAGTGTATCAGCGTCAACACTGGCCTTAACCGTGACTTTGTTCTGTCTTGCGTCAATCTCCGTATCATAAACACCTGAAAAGACGAAGAAGAAGACGATTAACCTTATCAGACAAACAAAGGAAAAGAGAAGAATGTTATGGCTTTGGCATGATGTTACCTGGAATGCCTTTAAGGATTTTATGCACCTTCTTCTTGCATCCTTCGCAGTGGATGGAGACCTTTAACACCCAAGTCTGAGCCACAAAATACATCATTCGAGCATCAAGATTTGAAGGCAGAAAGAAAAATAGCATGATTCAGTAATTAATACCATGCATTTGAGAGATTCTGAAGCTTCTTCTCCTGATGCCATGAAGCTTGTAGAGAATGATGCAGTGGTTGGAAGAAGGCTAAGGAGAGATAAGAAGACTCAAAAGAGAGGAGAGATGATGAGGGAGGAAGTGCCGTGTGTTTTGATTGCTGTGGGATGAGGTCTCTCTTGGTGGCTAGTGACGGTGCGACATTGCTGTGGTGTGCACACTTGGCTTTGTAGAGAGAGAGAGAGAGAGAGAGAGGTTGGAGTGGCAAGTGGCTCCTGTTTTAGATTAGATTGGCTTGTGGACTCCTGATAAGAAAGCTTTCCAGTGTGTTTGTGCTCAAGTGGCAGTGCAGTGGATTGAGTTTGTGTTGGTGGACTGTGAGATGGAGTGTGTCGTGGACCCCTGATAGTAAAGATTATTGCTCTGGCTTGTGCTGAAGTGGCCATGTTTTGGTGGACTGTGAGGAGGAGACAACTTTGGTTGAACAATCTTCAGCTTTAGAGAGAGAGAGAGAGAGAGAGAGAAGGTTACCCATATTTCATTCTTTTGCAATCATGTGGCTCTCGTAAGTGGAAAATCTAGATATCAAAGCAAATTTGATTGATCATTTATACAGCGATTGCGACACGTGGATGATTGTTGATATTTTATTATCACTCGATCGACACATCATTCTTACAAAACTGACATATTATCTATCCTCTGTTTGATCGACAGCTCAATTTTATTCGCTCGACATTGACATTAACTAAAATTATTGACTCAATCATATTATTTTTGTCAGATGATTGTTGATATTTCATCAGGTCCACCCGATACAGTCTTACGACTGACATATAAAAGGATCGCCATTAGCTTAGATGATTTAATATCATTTTATTATAATTTAGTCTGATGTGATAAGATGATTGATACAAACCTATCACTAAGTTATGATATTTTTTATACATAGGATAACTGATGTATTAACCTAATAGACATAAATCATTAATAATAGATCTACTTGATGTCAAGATTCTATGGTTGACTCGGACCAAACCCAAGGCAACATTGACCCACGGTAGACTCTTTTAAGTCAAGAAGTCTACCTTAGTTACCAAAAATATTGATCTCATGAAATATCTCGGCTTAGAATTCAATGTCATATCTCCACCATGATCACGTAATTATTCTCATAAAAGCTACTTTAATAGAGACCGAGAAAGAGATGGAATTGGACTGGTCATTATTAAGAACAACAGTCATGCTGCAGATGATGCCACCAACTACAGACATGCACATGAAGGTCATGTCTTACACCAGTTGCTTGGTGGGGGTCTGAATCCATAAAAATCTCTTCTTCTTCTTCTTCTCTCTTACTGTTTATCTTCTTCAAGAGGCAGAGAGACATTTGATGCAGCCTTCCTTGTGCGGATGAATGGCTGAAGACAAAGCAAGCGGAGCGTTCGCCAGTTGGAATTTCCACAACTTCTCTGCAACCTTTCGGTTCACCGGAAAAAGCTCGGCTTCATGTGGAAAATAATTGCTCAACTTTGCCCTACTTATTGGCATCAATTGGAACGCAGGAAAACAAAAGACAAAGTGAAAGCTATACGACGACACAGAGGATCACACATTACGAAGACTGGGTGTGTGGGGTTTAAAGCTTGTTTTCCTGGCCAAAAGGATGAGTTGGCTGTCTCCAGTGGGCAAAGGCTGCAAGAAAGACAAAGATTCTCTCGTGGTCAGCGTTGGATACAAAGTCTACTGCGTGTTTTGTAAGACTGCGAGTTGAATGGATTTCTTTGTCCAAGAACTGAACCGTCTGGACTTTTCATCAAACAGGTGACAGACACCCACCACATCCATGCTTGTAAGGTTTCTCCTGAGCACAAGAAGTTTCCTCCAAGACTTCAAATTGGAGAATTAGGGTTGTCACCGAGAATTGATTGTGTCAAATTAAGAAAAGAATGAATTGATCAATTCGAGATTAAGAATTAAAACATGATCATCATATTCTGACCATATCAACATTACAACAAATTAAAAATCGAGGATATCTTCTTGCCTTTGCACATTTGTCGATCGATGCTACCGAACGAAGACTATGATGTTAGGGGAGATTTGTTTTAGCTTAGGATGATTTAGCCACATTCTTAATCACATGAATCCAAGTCTAGCGCTGCATATCTTCTTGGATTGTGTGTTTTCTTGGTTACCTCAAGACTCTCTACATGAGATGTTGGATAAAGAGGTCACACACAAGAAAAATAAACAGCCCTTACTAATACAATAGATTGTGTGTTCTTCTACCTTTGAGGAAGATTCATATGAGCCTCCTTTGCTTTGGTGCTTCTTTTTGGTCCTCTAGGGTTGGGCTTGGGCTATTAAATCCATTATTTTCTTTTCCTATCTCACTCTCTTTTTAGCCAATTGTTAATTGATTCATAGATTATTCTCAAACTTATTTCATCACCTTAGAGAGAGACTAAATGTGACAAAATAGAATAAAATAAATGAAGTTTTAGATAGGTAGATAACTAAATGAATTAACATATTAAGAGAATTGTTGTGTATTTGTTGTGACCCATCTAATTTTTCACTATCTCATTTGGGCTCCTATCACAAAATGATTTGTATCCACATGATTATTTATTTTATCAGGCATCTAATAATACCGTCTATTAGTCCCACTTACTACGAATTAAATATTCGAAACAATATATGATAGATTTTATATCTTACTGTTTATTAGGTTCACTTACCAAAATTTAAATTCTAGATTTTACATCACAGACATTTACTTATCATTCGTAAAAACATCGATTTTGTGATGATATACTATACCAACAGCTTGTCGATGATCGAATATTCGAAACATCATATAATATATTTTACCCATAGATATTGGCTTAATGATGGGTTCAAAGTTTTCCTTTAAGATATTAGTTTTATCACGATTTCATTAACTTATTAACTTGTTGAGATCGAGAAATACTTAAATAATACATACACTAATCACATCAACCTGTTAGAAGCGAATTAAAGTGTCAGTCAACTTTCGTTTTGGATGTGAGACTAAATTATCGAACCATTATTTCTTGTCAGAATCTAAAGAAAGGACGATAGCCGAAGGCCATATGGACGACTCGGAGATCACAGGACGACAATAAGAGAGAGAGAGAGAGAGAGAGATAGAGAGAGAAAATACTCTGAAAATTTAATAAAAGATTGGACCTTAGGAAGATGCCGAAGAAGAGAGGGAGTAGAATTCAACATCAGAATCTGCTGGGTTGGCTGCTGCCGCTGCTTTCATGACGTGACGAAGCGTACGCTACGGCGGTCATCCGATCTTGTTGTTCGTTGTCTGCAACTTTTAGGCGAATAATTGCTAATGCGCTTGCACTCCTCGTGGGGAATTTGAGCGTCTTGTCGACGATCGAAAGCAACGGGGCATCGCCAAAAGCATGAGAAGGACGAGCCATTTTAGCTGTCTTGGGGGGACGAACGAGCGAACGCGCAGCTCTACTTCACATGAATTATCTTCTGATTGCATCGTTCGCATTAGTTCCACATGATCTGTGCGATCGATCGGTCAACGGAATAGGTCGACATATTTCTTCTCTGCCATCTCGGAGATCGACATGAATCGATTCTCCCGCTGCTTAGTTCACGCATGGGGTGACATCCTTGAGGCATTCCGATGCCCTCCTCCACCACACGTGCTATCCCCCACCGACGAGTTGCCATCGCTTTCTCTCCGTCAACACAGCCTTCTGCATGCTCTCTCACATCACTAGCCTAGCAGATGTGGATGATGTTATTGCTTCCTCTATCTGTGTAATGCGGTCATGTTACTGATGAACCTCTCAGAACTCAAATCACGGTGTATATATATATATCACATATATAATGTATACATGGCTCGTACCACACTGTCACTCACAGGATATATCGGAAACCGGCAAGAGAAAAAAAAAAGGAAGGAAAAGTACACGCTATTCAAAAGTAGGAGTAGGGTTGGGTGTGCATGCAGGCAGACTACAGGTCGATGACCTTGAAGGAGTGGCGGTTCTTGACGACGATGTCGTACATGTGGATGGACTTGAAGCGGGAGAAGTCCTTGGGGAGGGAGATGAGGTCGATGGAGGAGCGCTTGTGAAACTGGAGGAGGTCGGGTTCCTCGTAGTAGCGCTCCCACCCCAGCCCCAGCAGCTCCCGCTCCAGCGTCGCGTAGGAGGTGATCACCTCGTTGGTGGGCGTGTGCAGCAGCGCCTTTCGTCGAACGGTCGACGCCTGCTCGTCTCCCGGGTTCTCCACCAGCCGCACCACCCCATTCTTGAACACCCAAACCCCAGCCATAACACAGGGAGAGAGAGAGAGAGAGAGAGAGAGAGAGAGAGAGAGAGAGGAGTGGGATGGGAGAGAGGGAGTGTGCCGATGAGGCGTATTTAAAGACGGAGTTTGGATTACATGAATTTGGCAACGAGGGAAAAACGAAATAGTCACGTGGGGTCTTTGGAGGAAAGTACATTGATAGCTAATTGCTACTTTACATGTTATGCCACTTACTATATTTTTGGTCTATCTATTAAATTCACATGTTATTCCACATAATAAATTTTTTGCCTATGCATTAAATTTACCTCATACATCTCCAACTTCTTAGTAAATAATTTATGAGGATTCCCTTCTTCATTTTTATTGGTCTACTGGCTTCCTTGTTATTATTTCATCAACTATGCTTAGTTCTTGTTTCTTTGATATTATGATAAGTTGTTTGAATTTTGATACAGGATTTTCTTTTTTCTTTTTTTTTTTTGAAGTTCAAATGGGTGCTTGTTGAACTCTGGAAGAAATGGATAAAAAAAATAATATGAAAATTGGAGTATAATTTAAAGATCAAATATTTGAACATACAACAAAAAAATGTATTATTAATTATTTATTCTCTCTTCTCCTATTATTAATTTTCCACTAATCAGGAGGGGGTTGATGATGACTAGATATCATTTCATCTTTTTCATTATTATATGACTTACAATGTATGTTATATACACCAACCACTAGATCAAAAGCCCTATATCATAATATAGATGTAAAATTTTAAACATGCAAAACTTTGTCCAAGCATGTATTTAGGGTTTTTTTTTTGTTTTTGGTCAAAATGTCATGATGCATGGTCAATTTTTATTATCCCTTCTAGAAAACAGCTCATAACCATGAGGAAAGAGACATGATGTAGCTACCTGTTAATGAGAGTTGTAGTCATGTTTAAGATTCCTAAAGACATCAAGATCACCCCCAACTTTTCTTTCTTTCTTTTTGACCATTGTCTAACAATTTTGTGGTCTCCTATTCCAAGAAGAAAACATAAGCAGTATTAGATACTTGTTTTGTGTCTCTGAGCCTTTGGTTCAGCATGTGGGGTTAGGTGGAGGAGGAAAGCAGATTCTTTGGACTCTTTTTATGTGGTGGACTCATAACACTTGCCAGCTTATGTGGCCAAACCTGCCAAACTAGTTTGACCTTTTGACTCTCCCTCTTTCTTCCTTCTCCAGCTTTCCTTCTTGCTTCTGCTTCACTGCTTTGCAGGAGGAGAGTGTGTGTGTGTGCACATGTGACTCTGCCTTTTTCTTCCTTCTCCAGCTTTCCTTCTTGCTTCTGCTGCACTGCTTTGCAGGAGAGTGTGTGTGTGTGCTGAATGCTGCCACTCGGTGACAAGAAGATCTGAGATGTAGGGTTCCTGTCATGATCATTATGGGTACACTCTCTTGACTTCATCTTGCATTGTCAGAGTGTGGTGGGAAGAAATTATGGAGTCTGATATAGGATTAACAAAAATAAAACACAAATCTAAAAGCAACACCAAAATAAATAAATAAATAAATAATGCTGAGAAATTATAATTTTTATTATAAAAAATAATATGTAGAGAAAAAAAAACCCTTTATACATTTTCACAATGCTAAAAATATAATAAAATATAGATCTAAAAATGACATATAAAATTTTTATACCTTTTGCTTACATAAATATGAGATTAATCTAATTAATCTAGACTCAAAACTTTTGTATATCTTCTCATATAAAAAATATGTTTTTCTTAGTTTCTCTGGAATTACTAAAAAATATTGATGATTCCCTTCTTTTTTTTTTTGTATGCGATACATTAAAATCTTGATATATGTGAAGTCATAATAAACTTCAAGTAATTTACCAATCAAATTTGTTTGACAAATGTTCCTACAAATAAATTGCATAATACGTTTTAGATATTGTAGAAGAAATATATATATGTGTGTGATATGGAGATTTGACAATGATACTAATGATTTTATTTACATTATAATCTTCATCTGAGTTGTACTTTCAATCATATTCTTCTTTTCATGGGCTCGATAGAATACACTCCTCTCATTCATACATTATTCTTTTATACTCTTTAACTCTTTCCCTATCAAATCGGCTTTAAATTATTCTCATCTCATTCATACATTATTCTTTTATATATTATTCTTTTTATATTCTAACTCTTCACCTATCAAATCGGCTTTAAATTATTATTAATATCCGATTGGATAGGATAACTAACTCATTAATTTATTGAATCTAAACCATCTTTTCATATGATCTTGCACTCATGTGGCTCCTATAAATTAATTTAAATGCCTTCAACATATGACGTGAGACTAAACTAACGATGTTATAGGTATAATGTTTAATTTCAAGTAAAAAAAATAGTGAAGCAAAATGTGGCACATAAATTACTTTTAGTAGTACTATCATGGCTCACTTTTGAAGTCAATATTATCCATCTTTCCTGAATTCAATAGTTCATGACTTACTTTCATAAGTCCAAAGAGTTCTTAGTAGTTATCCAAGTGTTACCCTTAATTAATTAATTGAAGAGAGGAAGAAATATTTAAGCTCAATGGATAAATTCTTTTATCCAACTACAACAAAACCGTACAAAGCCTTTTTAGCATGATCTAACCACTATCATGTGTTCTATTTTGAAAGGACTACATTTACTTTAATATCAAAAGATACTTCGCATTTTTAATCTAAGAATGTGATTCCTTTTTGTTTTACGCAAGTGATTGGTCCTCATGAACTATTTTAAATTGTCAATTTTGTCACTCATGCATGTTCAACTATAAACGTCAATTGCCATCCAATTCCCTCCATGGATTGGATTTATGCTCCAATAACTTCGCCACCAATGATGCAAAGCTTAAACATCAAGATTCACCAACTAGATAGAGCATGGTTTTCTTCTAATCTTTGCATTAAATCCTCCAACGATGGTTGTCAAAGGCGATATGGATGAGATTGAAATATTAATAATCTGAGAATAAAGTCGATGGGGAATGTTGGATCGATTCCTTCGTCAAAATGGTTAAAGTAGATTGTAAAGTTGCAACATATTTTAAGGAAGGAGGATTTATTCCATCCCATTTAGTTACCAAAGAAGAATCCATAAGCTTCTAATGCCTGATAGGAACATGCACTGTCGGCTGTACTTTTTAATAATTTTCTTTTCTTTATTATTTACGTTTAGAATAAGATGATGATAATAATAGTAATAAATAATAATAATAATAATAATATTATTATTATTATTCTATAAATGGAGAACAATAGTAAAATTGCTTCTATATAACATAAGAGTGAGTGAGTAGCGATTAGGCCACGAACATAACTTCTATATTTATTAAAAAACTATTTATATTAACCCTCCTCAGCTCCAATATTCATCATTTAACATTTATTTGGTGAATATTCAACATAATGGGTAATTAGAATTTAGATACATTTGGGAAAATCCTTTAGGTCCCATATTTGTGAGAGATGATGATGATTCATATGCTTTTCAAGTCATTAGATTATTTTCTAGTAGTAAGGTCCAAAGAGAATGAAAGAGATGGTACCAGAGTAGTGCTATGATAGTTAGTTACTTTTTAGTATTTTAGTCTCTATATTTTAAAAAAATTATATTGACAAACTTATAATTAAGAAAGTAAAATAGTTAGGTCTATTTACTTGATTTTACTAATAAAAATAAAAAATAAAAAAGTAATTTTGATGTTCCAATTGGTGTTGACAGATAATGTCAATAGTAGTGGACGACAGTGTTATTGGGGGTCGTAGGTGGCTGTTGTGGATGAGAAAAATGATAACGAGAGGTGAGGGCCTCTTTACATCTGCGTTAGTACCGATGCAATTGCCAAGCGATGCCTCTCTACATCTATGTCAGTGTTGATGTAAATGTTGAGCGACCATTTTGTTGCTCTGCATCTTCGTCGACGTCAACACAATTATCAAACGATAAAAGGGTCGATGATACGATGCCGAGCTATATCACTCGATAGCTACATCAATACCAGCGTAGATGTAAAGCGGTGCCGCTCGACATTTACATCAGCATCCCTTTCATCGCTCGGTAACTATATAAGTATCAATGCAAATGCAAAGCGACTTTCACCTCTCATTGTTGCTCTATTCATCCATAACAATCACCCGTGATCTCTAGTGACATCATCACACCACTGACTCTATTCGCTATTATCGACGTCGTTCGTCACCACTAATTGGAACGTTAAAATTATTTTTTTATCTTTTATTTTTATATTTTTATTAATAAAATTAACATTGTTATGATAAATAGAACTAAATGTTTCACTTTTATAACTATAAGGATGCTAATATAACTTTTTTAAAGTATAAGGACTCAAATGCTAAAGATAACTAATTATAAGAGGTAATATATAATTAGCCTCGTTTAATATTAAAGAAGAAAAATGGCATCATTTACTAGAATTAAGATTTATAAGAATTTAGAAAAAATATTAATATATATAACAAATTAGAGAATAGGTTTATCATATGATAGTATTCTTCAATATGAATGATAAATCTACCATCTTAGATTAAGATGATGATAGGTAACTTTTTTTTATCTCCTCTCCTTCTTCCTCTTCTCCTATTTCTACCACATTGCCACCTCTACTTTCTTCTTCAACCTATGCCTCCTCTCTTTCTTTCAATTCTTTTCTCCTCTTCCCGTCAAATTGTATCGACTCGCATGGGGTTATACCAATTCACACTGTAATTATACCGGTTCGCCCAAAGATCATCATCGACACTGCATTGAAATTTGAAATCTTGGTCAAGACAATTGAACAATAGATAAAGCCACTAAGCATGAAATTACTATTCCATTAGAACCTTAAGCCAAAAATTAAACCGGCCAATTATTAGATTAACATTAACACTGAAGGTCCACTTGAATGCAATCATATCTATCTCCAACCTAGGTAGATCTATAACAGCAATCATTCAAGGGTAATATGTAATAGTTTAAGCACTTAATCTGAAAGGTTTCGAGTGTCCGGGATTAAGTAGATGATCCAAAGGGAGAAGTCAAAACCAATTTCATCTTAATAGTCTAAATAACTCAACTATGCCTGAGCCAAACAGCAGCAGAGAATTATTACTCAACAGAAATCCAGCAGCAGTAGTAACCATAATAGCATGGTGGAGATTATGACATGACCAAGGAGAGGCAGTGGAATGACAGAATTTGAATTCAGAGTTGGAACTAGTAATGGTTCCATTTCACAACTCATACAAGGTAAATTGGAACAGAATTAGTTTAGGGTAGATTATGACACCAAGAAAGATGCAGAAAAATACATCATGACCGGATCAAAGTTGTGTAGTCAATCAGCAATCATTCAGTGAGAGAACCATGATAATTCTACAACCATCATCTAGCACAGCAAGATTATTATTATTATTTTTTACATTATGGTATCATATACTCCTGGGATTCCAAATTCAGATAGAATCCATCTATATTTTTGCCCTTTTTACTCGTGTTCTTTTCATTGCCTTGTCACAACCTCCTCCTCTGCCACTTACCATGAAAACATCTCATAGACAATAAAACACAGGCATGGACTCATCATTAAATGATAATAGTGCAACCCATTATTTCTTGCATAATATAACTAACTAGATACTTCTTTCCGCCCCAAGATGAAGTCAGATTTGGTCATCTTGCTAAGTTGAGCCAGCATAAGCTTTCTTGCTGAGGTGAACAATATGGAAAACCAAGGCATCGTAGAGTTGGACCGAGCCATCGAGGTGCTCTGTGAAAGGCTGAGGACACTTGAAGATGAATCCTGTAAAATAAATGAGTTTAAAGAGAGAGCCAGTGCACCAAAAGTTTAAAGAGAGAAGAGACTAAACAATTTTCAGTTGAGTTCTCCTTTTAAAGAGCAAGACCTGCAATGGATTGTTATCCGAATCTTATTTTTTATGATGTTAAGGCCTTGCTGATGATGCTGCTAAGTTGGTATATTGTCTTGATGATCTAGAAGCTAGTTATAACTAGCTGATGATATGTCAAGTCATTTGGTTCAACAACATGACATCATTACATTTGTGCAGTCTTGGTCCACTAGTATACTCAAATCAGCTCTCCTCTTTTAGTTCTTATTTCTCTACCACCATTTCATGCTGCAAGCTACTGGGCCAACTGGCTTGGAGCATAGCAACAAGGATGGAAACCAGGTGCACCATGACAATATTGAAACACGATGTTTTGAGCAAAACTAAATCACATTAACATCAATTCAAACAAGACACAGTTCAAGACATAAGTAGAACTGTTCCTAATCTTAATAGGAGTGATCTATTGTTGCAGGACATCCATGAGTTATTAGGATTTGGAGTTTACTTAGTATTTTCAATCATTATATTTTTAACCTTTTTTGGAAGGTCTCTAAAGTCTTTACTTATAGTTAAATTAGTATCTTAAAGTCCTAATATGAGCATATTATAGGTTATACCATTTATCATATTATTAAAAATCACGCATTCAGAATTACGGTCTTGTTATAAAATAATTTTGTGAAGTCTGCAATTAATACTCCATTAATAAACTCTTTTAATGGTGAGTCCTTATTCACTTCTACATTGTGTAAGAATATAAATAAGCATAAATGCCTATAAATTAATAAAGACAATTGAAAGCCTTAGAGGTATCACAAACTTCTCTCTAGTTCTTAACTTTCTTCTTCCCTCTTTTCATCTGCCTTTTTTCTTTCTTATATTTATTTTGTATTTTTTAGGTTGTCCTCTTCCATCAATGAAAGAAGACATTCGATAATGATACAAAAATCCAATCATATAACATCTGAGGCCCCAAACTCAACAACATCTTCTTTAGGAGTTTATCTATATAAACGTGGAGTAATTTCCTCTTTGTTTTACTGGAGATTTTAAGGGCCTGTTATAATTATTGTAAAGTTAATTTATAATTTTAGCTTAAATACAATTAGTCAAGTTAATATATCTATCCCTCTGTGTATTTCAAATATTATTTGAAAGTCAGCATCTTTGTCTTGTGTGATATCTCATGTACAGAAAATATTTATGTGATACTAATGTTATACTTATTTCAGGAAACTCAATATAAGAACATTATTATAAGATAAGACAGTGCCCTTGAGAATTCTTTTTGTCAAATGAATGATATTTGTATCATAAAAAACTTGAGAAAAAGATTTTGTGGGTTATACCACCATATTACCATTCAGTAATCATTGTACAAGACATATGATCTGCCTTACAAAAAGAAACTCAGACTAGTAATATTGATTTTGTATAGTGTTATACTGTTCTTAGAAAAAAACAAGTGCATTATTGTTGACATAAATGAAAGTCCTACTCTTATAAAGGTTGAAATAATTATATTGGTAAGCAACAAATTTTTCGAGGCCACTTGTGGTAAGAAACAAACTAGTTTGCTTGAATGACTAGTACTTCCAATGGGGTCACTTTCGTCACATCATTAGTCTTTTGTGCCAAAACAGGGAAACCTTTACAAAGTAGGATTTTGTTAGTTATATCACTATTGTTTTTTAGCACTCATGTTTGGGACAAATGGAACTCATGTAATTTTTATTATAGTTTTCAAACCATATAGATAAACTAAATTTGCTACAACATGGGAAATTTTCTAAAGATGTCGAAATGATAACATGCATAACTTGTTTTCTCCAAATCCATGTCGAGAAATTTCAGAACATTTTAGGTCGATTAGTTCAATATAAATCCATGATTTTATTGGTTTACTAGAAAAGATAAATATTCCACCTGATAACCAATTAAATTGATCATTTAAACAATATAAGTATGTAAAAAAATTATTTTGTTACAAATCTTCGCTATTTTTCCAAGAAATGAATAGGACGAAGACTCACCTCTTACAACCCGGCATCGTAGGCAGCAGCGTCGGATATCATATCCCCGACCAGAAGCCCGCCAAGCGCACCACCGAGCAGCCCTGTTCCCAATATTTTCTTCCTATGTGGCTGTACTACCGGCGGCGGAGCAGCACCATACCCGTACCCGTAACTCGCCGGCGAGTATCCGTATCCGTACCCGACAAGGGGGTGTCCATAACTAAGCGGCGGCAGTTGCTGGTACACCACTGGCGGTGGATACGGCAGCCCCGCTCCATACGCTGTGTAAGCTGCCGAGCTCGTTCCTGCTGGGTACAACATCACGGGAGCCGTGGGGTGCGCCATGAAGGGATGCGGATAGGCAGAGGCCGAGGGGACGAGGGCGAAGGCGGCGACGCACTCGCCGGGCTTGTAGGAGAAGTTGAGGACGCCGTTGGGCTTGCCGGACGTCACCCTATGGACCTGGTAGCTGACGAACTGGACGGGCGGCGGGCCACCGCAGGCACCAGAGAGGAGATCCGAGAGTGGGACGCGGACCTCGCCGACGTCGCGGTCCCGGAGCGCGCGCTTGGTGCGGAGAAGGATGTGGATGGAGTGGCGGGCGAGGTCGACGTCGACGGGGACGGTGAGGCGGATGGTGGAGTTCCAGGTTGGGTTGCGACCACCCTCGCGGTCGGGCGGGGTAAGCTGCCGCCCCCGGCGTTTTCCGGAGAGGGAGACCACAGCGTAGACGGCCATCTTGGAGATAAGGTTTACGTCCTTAAGGCCCTTGGCCGAGACCAAGGTGATCTCCAGCTTTCGGCACGCCATGGCCGAGCTCAAAGGGCACTTCTAATCAGGCTTTCTTTCCTTCCCGAGGCTGGGAATCGTAGACGAGGAGCGATGCCGATCTGGAAACGAGAGAAGAGCGTCGAAGAAACGAGATATTTATAGGGACGGTTTCGCCGATTTGGTCGCCTATTTGGCAGCAGTTCCAATGGTTACTGTTGCGCGTTCGAACCGTTTAAATTACTCAAACACCCCTTCAACCTCCTTGTGGGGCCCAGTTGGCTTGTCACGGCATGAATGACATACCCATGATTTGCACCCTACGTTTTAGCCGGGTCCCACATCACGTGGAACTGACGTGGTAGTAAAATTGCATTGGTTATGTAGAGGGAATTATCGTAATTAAACTAACGATGGAGGTGAGCCAACTGACGTGGAAGTACAATTGAATTGGTTCTGTATAGGGTATTATCGTAGTTAAACCAACGATGGAGGTGAGCCAACAAACTTCCAAGTCACACCAGCGATGACGATTAGAAGGGAGATGGATTGTAATTTTAGTCGACCAGTTGTCTCTGGTTAGCGAGGGCCATAATATGGCTTCAATGGCCCATTAGAAGCCCATTGATAGAAACAGGGACCCACATGGAGCTCGGCTCACTGTGCACGTGCCGTAGCCACCGCCTGTCTTTTAGGGTTCTTCTTCCCATCTCTTCCGTGAGAGACCCGCGCTTGCGCCGGCGACAGAGAAGAACGCGAACCAGCCATGGTTCACGTCAGTTTCTACCGCAACTGTAAGCCCTTCGATCTCCACTGTGTAGTCGGTTGATCTCTCCCTAGGGTTTGTCGTTGTTCGGTCTGATTCTTGAAAGCTAGTGTTTTATTGTGTTCCAAAGATCTTTCTTTTACCCCTTAGATTTATGATGTTGGCTTTTGATTTTGACGCCTATGTGTCGTAAACCTTATCGAATGATCTGTTTTGGTAGATGGCAAGACGTTCAAGAAACCTCGCCGCCCGTACGAGAAGGAGCGGCTGGACGCGGAACTCAAACTGGTCGGGGAGTACGGGCTGCGGTGCAAGCGCGAGCTATGGAGGGTCCAGTACGCTCTCAGCCGGATCCGGAACGCGGCCAGGGATCTCCTCACGCTCGATGAGAAGAACCCCCGACGGATCTTTGAGGGAGAGGCCCTGCTCCGCCGTATGAACCGCTACGGGCTCCTTGAGGAGGGCCAGAACAAGCTCGACTACGTCCTTGCCCTCACCGTGGAGAACTTTCTGGAGCGCCGCCTCCAGACGCTCGTGTTCAAGTCTGGAATGGCCAAGTCCATCCACCATGCTCGGGTCCTGATAAGGCAGCGGCACATCAGGTGATCAAACTTTACTATTATGCCTGCTAATGCTCCGATGCTGTAGAGATATTTGTGCGGAAAGGTCTGTTTTTTATCGTATGTGTGCTTTCATGATTTCATTTCTCGGTGATCTTTTGCCTTTCTACTTTTAGTCAGACGTGACTTGTTAAGGTGTTCTGTTGAGTTAGCTGATTGGATCCTTCCTTCTATTTTTTCATGCCACTTATTTATATTTTTCTCGTTCTAAATTCGGTGGTTGCTCAAGTAGTTCTTGTTGTTCAAAATATCCACGGCAGAACATATGGAGCAGGTAGTTTATCGATGATGTGAATCGAGTATGATTCCTTCATTCTTCAATTATTTGAGATTTCCTGAACTTAGTTATTGTTGTTGTAGAATGTAATGCATTGTGAACCTGGCTAATGAAAGTCCCAGGTGTATCTCATTGAGGGGTTGGGGTAATAAATATATTCCTAAGACACTTAGCAAAGATTCTAAACCTGTAAGGGTGAATGCATTCTCCTGTTCTCTAAGAAAATTCAAAAGTAGTTCCAAGTTCATTCTTATGAAAGATTATCTGCAAGAAGCTCTGATGTTTCTAGTTATACTAAAATTATGTTTTTTCCTCCTTTCTCTTATTATTTACCACTGAGTAGTGAATGTATATTAGGTAGTTTTATTGAGAGAGAGGATAGTGGTACTTAAATGACCTCACATTCTAGGTTGACTGATTTTACTTCTTTGTTTAGTTTTTAGATACTTCAGGGTTCTGTTGTTATTGTTTTTTCATTTGGCTTATGATATGGTTTTTATCTTGTGGGTTATTTTGGTTTTGCTTACAAGCATTTGGTTTTGGACCTACAATCTAATCATGTAGATGGATTATTTGTCATAATTGTTTTATTTTGAGATATTGGTAGAGGAAGTGCTAAAATACAACTATTAGCATGAAGAACTGTCATTTGGTAAATGACAATGGATATTTATCTTCTTTAGTATCTGCCATTGACATATGGATGTGTTACTTATTTTGCGAATATAGCTTGTGAAAATCACTGTTAGATGTTGACATTTGTGATTCTTAGAATGTTTACTAGTTTGATAAGAGCATCTTTGACATTGATGGTCTTGTATTATGATTTGTTTTACCTGTAGGTGCTGTAGTATGCTGGACTCTGTATTGTATTATTTAGTTCCTGGAAACAAGCTCTTGGTCTTCCATATTGAAGCTATCCATTTTACAATAATCTTTATTTCTTTTACCTTGGTCATGTCAAATAGATTTTTAGTGTTCATATGGTAGTTGTACCTGTCAGATTTTCCATGGAGATCTAGTGAAATCTAACTTTATTTTAAATTACTCTATTATTAATTAAATGTTGAGTTGGCCATGATTACAGAGTCGGAAGGCAAGTTGTGAACATCGCATCATTCATGGTCAGAGTTGATTCCGCAAAGCACATAGATTTCTCACTTACCAGTCCATTCGGTGGAGGCCGACCCGGTAGAGTGAAGAGAAAAAATCAGAAAGCCGCCGCAAAGAAGGCAACCGGAGGAGACGGTGACGAGGATGATGAGGAATGAGCAATATGCTCTAGTTATCTCGTTTCCATGTGTTCATCATCACATGGATGATTTTTATGTTTCTGCATTTTGGGATATTGGAACTATCTTTATATTTTGATATGCTGCCTTGATAGGAGTATTTCGAGTTTGTGTGATGATCTTTCACATTAGTATTGTCTGGTCATTGTATTTCATCCGAGTTTTGATCATGCTCCTGACTTGTCTGGCATAGAAACTATGCTGTGGATGTTAACGTGATATTTGAACGTAAATGTTACATCTTGTTCTATGGTTTAAAATTTCGGATTATATAAATCTTCGAGCTATTTGGATTAGCAAAGAACCTCAGTGATACTTACATTGTCGGTGGTATATTGTATTCATTTAACATTCGTTTATTGAGAGGGTTCAAAATTTGATCGCATATATATATATTGAAATATTTTGAGATGTCAGTTAAGGGTTAAGAACTTGGGTATTTTAGTTCCAAAAAGTTTGGCTTTTTTTTTTATCACGTTTTCCAAAAAAAATATTTTTGAAATTAAATTAAGTTCTACTTAATTATAAGATTGGCTCGAAAAAAAAAGAAAAACTTTTATTAATTATTGTTTTATTTTTAAAATAACATCTTAGTCATTTTATGAAATTAAAATTGAAATTAAATTGAGTTACGCTTGATCATAGAATTTATTTAGATTTTTTAAAATTTTAATAATAAATTAACATGAAATCTTGTAAAAATAAAAAAAATAGAACTCATCTTAGAATTATGACGAGATAGGTTGATGAAAATTTAAATTGGTTTAGTGAAAATTGATTAAGTTGTACTGAAATTAAGCTAAGTTACACCATCACATGATATATTAAAAAAAAAATCTTTAATTTTTATAATTAATTATCATAAAATTTTATAAAAAATAATATCAAGTTGATAAATTTACATTCGGAATTTAACTAATTTAATAATAGTTCCATTTCAAGAATAGTAATGATTCAATTATCATAATTTTTTATTAAAAAAATAATTCTCTTTCTATTATTTAAAATTTTGAGTTAGTTTAGTGGAAGTTGACTTAGTCACACTCGAAATTAAATTAAATTATACTCGATCACAAAATCTATCAAAAAAAAAAAAACAAAACAAAATCTCCCATTTCAATTGAATATGATTAACGAGTTTTTTTTCTATCATTTATAAAAAAAAGATACCGTTAGAAAACAGGTGAGTCTTCTCGTTCCTTCCTATCGGTCGTATAGGGTGCGCCTATGCTCTTAAAGGTTATATAATTCGAGAGGCTTATCTTATTTTTTATGTGCATTATTTTATCTTATAGATTTTACCAACTAAACATAAGGGCGTCCACAATTTCTCTTTTTCACGCTTGAGCTCGGTATGCTCCTGTTATCAGAACTTCAATATGAGAGTATAAAGATTCGACTGTCGATATTTTATTCTTTAGAATTAGATGTTTGGTTCCGTTATTTGAGATTCATTGCGGATTATATGAACAACTACGGATATATTTTTTGAAAACTCCAATCTCATCTTTACTCCTTCAATATGTGGAAAATGAATGATAATTTTCTAATACACTCTTTAGCTTATTATATATTGTTAAAATGCTTTGATTGCATTTATTTTGGGGATAATCTAATGAGTCCGATTTGGTTTGCTTGACCAATTAGATACTAATTTGAATTGGCTTCTTGAATCCATTGGGCTATAACTCATGTTCTTTGAAAGGACTAATTACATGTTATTGCTATGTTTAGTTCCCTTTAGTATCTCGATCGTTATATTTTAAAAAGTAACGTTGCATCCCTATAGTTACGAAAATTAAATATATATATCCATTTATCTTAACGTCATTGGTTTTACCAATATAATACAAAAAGAAAAGATAAAAAAATAATTTTATCATTTCAGTTAGTGATGACGGATAGCATCAATAGTGAGAGATAACGTCGGTGGTGGTGGTGGGTGATGAAATCAAAGGCGCAAGTGATTGTTGTGGATAAGAAGAGTGATGGTAAGAGGCGGTGATAAGTCGGTAATTGCATCGATGTTTACATAAATATAGAGCAATGAAAAGATCACTCAATAACTACGTCGATGTTGATGTAAATGCAGTTGCCGATGTATGAACGATGTTGATGCAAATGCTACTCGACATTGATGCAGACACAATTGTCGCTCTACATCTGTGTCAACACTGATACAGATATTGAGCGACTCTTTCGTCGCTTACAATGATATCAACACTTATAGTTACCGAACGATCCTCACATCTTATCATCATTTTTCTCATCCACAATAATTACTCATGATTCCTAGTGATACCGTCATTTGTCACATCAATACCGTTCATTATCATTAACTAAATCGTTAAAATTATCTTTTTTATTTTTTATTTTTATTTTTTGATAAAATTGATAGTGGTATAGTAAATGGGTATAGATATTTGATTTTTATAATTATAAAAATATCAATATAATTTTTTTAAAATAGAAAATCGAAATACTAAATATCGCAAACTACATAATTACTTAGGTCATGTGTAATTAGCCATCCACGAACAATCGGTACGCTTTGGTAATAACCTTGAGTCGAGACACAACTGAACCGAATCGCTCGTAACCCTTCGGTCATTGGCTTCCGCCTACGACCCCTCGATCCGGTGCCTCCTCAGGCCGCTTGCTTCTCGGACGGTCATTCCACGCCGATTCTGCCACCGCCGAACACTGCTGCTTTCTCCTCAATTGCCCTTCCAAACCCGAAATCGAGATCGAAGTAGAGTTTGGACGGGCATGGCGACTCGAGATCCGGTGATGACGCACTGGTCGCGCATGTTCTTGCTTTTCTTGGTTTTGGTCCCTCTAACTTCGTCTTCGCCTTCGTCGTGGGCGACGATGCACAACAACAATTGGGCCGTCTTGGTCTGCACCTCCCGCTTCTGGTAACCCCAAAAATAGTTACTTTGTAGTCTCCGCCTTATTCATTTTTTGATCTACACATGCAGATTCAACTTGAATGTTCTGAATTCCTTCATTGGTGCAAGTTTATAAGATATCTTAAATGGTCAAAGCCTTACAGTAGAAAAAATGGATCCATTCTGAATATGTACCTGAAATCAGAAAAATGATAAGATGCCTAGGGTTTTATTGTAGAAGAAGAGGGAGAAAAGGGATGATCACTTCGAGGAGATCGACCTCCTTGATCACTTCGAGGCGATCGACCTCCTAGGGTTTGTCAAAAGACTTGAATAAGATTTTATTGATAAGTGGAAAGAAACATATGCATCCATATTTATAGAGTTCCACCCCTGAGTCCATCAGGGCTTGGACTAAATAAATAAATATCAAATAAACCTTTATCAGACTCTTACTGAACTATACAAACTCAATAAAATATTATTCAAAGTTATAAAATAAATAGATCCTAACAATTCCTTCCCCTTCAAATCAGCCTTGTCCTCAAGGCTAAACAACATCAAACTTTGGGAGCTTCTCTTTCAGCACTTCAGTCAGAGAATATTTGCGGTGCATTACAACCCGTTGATCAAGTAAGTACAGTCTCCACTTCTTGATAATATAAGCAATAGGTCGGCCTTTCGGTGTAGTAGTCATTGCAGTCTTCTAAAGAACCCTCTCTATCCGATGGCTAGTGGCAGTTGTGACCTTACTTCCACGTCTTCCCTTTAGGATCATCTGCTTTCAATTAATAAAAAACTTTATGATTAGTTTAGAAAAATTCCAAGAAACATCACTCAGGGTTGATAGCCATTTAATTCCAAGCACCACTTCGAAGTCTTCTAAGGGTAGGAAAAATAAATCCATAAGGCCCTATATAATCAATTTTATCTTTGAACATTTGCTATCACAAGTTAAAATCCGTCCATCAGTGACCTTTACTTCGAATTTGTCACAGCCTTCAATGTGGTAGGTCAATCGGTTGACAACCTTACTGTCCATAAAATTGTTAGTGCTACCAGTATCAATCAAAACTATAACATGCTGATGTTCTAAAGTTCCTCCAACTTTCATAGTTTGCGGGTTAGAGTAGCCGACTAATGTATGCACTATATGTATGATAGGTCTAACATCTTCATCAGAATCCATGCCTTCATGATCGGAGTCCACATTGTCAGCTTCTAGCTCCTCCCCGATTGGTTCAATCATCAGAAGTTGCTCTTGTTTACATCGGTGCTCTTTACTCTACTTTTCATCACAGTGCCAGCACAAACCCTTCGTTGATCTTTCCTTGAGTTCTTCTCGGGTTAGTCTTGGGTGTTAAGGTTTCTGTTGGGAATAGATGGGGTGGGTGGCTTGCTAATCATATGTTTGTTGTCACTTCTGTTTCGACGATTCTCCCTGCTGATTTTTTCCTCGGGCAGACGTGCAAATAAGATTGTGACTGTCATAGTGCGGGGTTGGCGAGCTTTGACTTCACACCGAATATTTGGATTAAGTCCTTCAATAAATGTTCCCACCAGTTGTCGTTCGGACCAATCTCTGGCTGGATTTGATAATCGTTCAAATCTGCTATGATATTCTAGCACTGTAGAAATCTAACGAATTTTAGCGAGCTACCCATCAACATTCTCATATTCAGATGGTCCAAAGCAAACGAGAAGTCCTCTCTTGAATTGCTCTCACGAGGGGACCCTGTGGCATATTTCGTACCAATCATATTATTGTATTGCATCTTCATCTAGTTGGATTGAAGCTATTTCCACATTGGATTCTTCTAGAGCTCTGTGAAAAACGAAAATTTTTTTTGTCCTAGAGATCCAACTGGTCGGATCTCCATCTTCCCATCTTGAGAATTCCACCTTCATGCGTGGGTAGCTTGTGTCCCGTTCTTGGATCCTTTTTCCCGTGTCTCCAGATCGGTACAACGTAAGACTTGAACTTTCATCTTGCTGAAACTTGCTGAAGCTCTCCAATAGGCTCTTTTTGAAATCACTAAGGGTTTCTTACAGTCGATTCTCAATCCTACTTTCCAAGGCTTTTAGTTGGGCTTTTACTGTGTTGTCGGTAGCCATTTGCATAACACTGCAGATCTATAATCCCCAACTCCTATTTTTGATGTCAAGTCAAGGGCATCAGCACCGCCCTATTCGATGTTGCTGTTGTGACGCTAGTTGCTGGCAACGCTGTGGGAGTTAAGGGTTGCCGCGAGGATGTCGATGAAGCCCTAGGCGCTTAGAGGTTGGGAGGCAGCGATGGTGGCGCAGTTGGGAGCACGTCGCTGATGTCTCGCTGCGGTCGCTGCTGCCAAGGGCTGGGAGGCAGCGATGGTCGCTGTGGTCGCTGTGTGGAGGGATCGCTGTTGCTAAGGGTTGGGAGGCAGCAATGGTTGTGCGGTTGGGAGCAGCGTCGCCGAGGGTTCGTTGTGGTCGTTGGGAGGTAGTCGCGACGGGACGAGACGCTGGTGACCATGCGGTTGGGATGGGCGCTAGCGATCCTGGCTGAGGGCGACGAGGGGTGGTACATTTGCTGGCCGGGAAGAAGGTTGTGGGAGCGCCGAGGGTTAGAAGCAGCGACGGTGGCCCTTTCTCGCTTAAGCGGGATGGGGCGGCTACTAGTGGCAGTTGCTAAGGGCTAGGAGGCACGCTGTTGGAAGGGATGAGGAACTGTAGCGAGATGCCGAGGATTAGGAGCAGCGGCGGTGGCCCTTTCTCGCTTTAGCGAGATGGGGCGGCTATCGACTTCTTTTTTTTTTAATGACGATGGCTGTGGCGAGTGTTGTGAGAAATTGCAGCGAGAACATCGAGGATCGCTACTCTGATACCAAATGCTAAGATCCTTAGGGTTTTATTGTAGAAGAAGAGGGAGAAAATGGATAATCACTTCAAGGGGATCGGCCTCCTAGGGTTTGTCAAAAGACTGAAATAATATTTCATTGATAGGTTAAAGAAAATAGATACATCTATATTTATAGAGTTCCACCCCTGAGTCCATCAGGACTTGGACTCTTAATAAATAAATAAATATCAAATAAACCTCTAATCGACTTTTACTGAACTAGACAAACTCAATAAAACATTATTCAAAGCTTAGAAAATAAAGGGATTCTAACAAAAGGCATAATCATCACTATGATTTGGGAGAAGAAATCAGCAACCTTCTCCCAGGTTGTGGTTTGTAGGACTCATCTGGATTTAATTTGAACCATCATATTAATTGCTTCTCCCATCTTACAATTTGGTGATGTTTCTTAAGAGTTCCTTCATGTTCAAGATTTACAACAAGGTTAACATGTAAACTTCAGTTTTATAGAAGAAGATAGCCCAATTATGTTTAGCATCATTAAAAAAGGGCAGCATCCATAACACATGAGCAGTCAAGACTCTCAGGATCATAAGTTAACACTATTAAAATGATTTTTTCCTTGATCCAGAAATCTTGAATTCAATCATCAAAAAATTGAAAATGTAAACCAAGGCGTTATTCGCAAAGCTTATATAGGTTACCAACTGGGTTTTGACTGATGCCTCTTAATTTCAGTCTCCAATTGGGTAAGCATTTACCAAGAGCTTCTTGTGAATTCAGATGCCATTCATGGATAGCCGTTTTTCTAACAGTAAGTTATTTGTATTTAACTTCTGAAATGATAGTCACTACATAATTAATACTAAGCAATTAACTTTTGGAGATTGAAGCATTTGCTGTGGCAGTGGCTTTTTCTCAATCTTCCATGCTTAGGACTCATTATTCATGTGGTTCACTTATTATGAATTGTGACATAGAGCACATACCTTTTATTTTTTGCGCGCAAGCACACTTCCTTACATTCATCAACCCAACTCTTTCTTTTAGTTTGTTGTTTGATATAACAATCCTCTCATTTTTACCAGGTTCAACTATCGACATATGGCCAACACTTTATCTTTATATAGGTGAGGTGGAAGCATATACAACTCTTAGAATTTTTTTGTCTTGATCTTTATAGCTTGCTCAGGTGCATGGTTTATTCTGTTTCTCTCAGGACAGTGAAGCGTCTGGGAATACCAGATGAAAGAATAATACTGATGCTGGCTGATGACATGGCTTGCAACGCTAGAAACAACTACCCTGCTCAAGTTTTTAATAATGAGAATCACCAGCTTAATTTGTATGGGGATAATGTTGAAGTGAGTCTTCGGTTCCTTCTAGTCATTTAGTGGTTCTTAATTTGCATTAGAGAATTTTAATTACCTCTGCCATATTTGACAATTAATTTCACATCCAAATTTCATATTGATTAGTGACAGCTTGGTATTTTTCGATAAGCCAATCGGAGTAAACAGAATTTAGATGCTGTTTGACATTTACCTGGAAAAATAGAAATTTGGTAAATAAAGTATAGAAAATGAAGGAAAATAGGCTGGAAATTTATGAAAAGGGATTAAAACCCTATGTTTTGTTTCTAGAAAAAAACTTAATAAACAAAAGCTATATATTGTTTTTTAACTAACCAAAGACATGGAAATTGGTATTCCTGGTATTTGGTAAAACATTTTTCCTTCTTTCGTGCAGCCGATCTTAATACAGGAAGCAATGAAAAAGAAGTAAGCCTGGATTAGATTGCTCAATTGCTCTGCTTATAGTTTAAAAGGAAAAAAGAGAAGGGAAGCCATCAAAACAATTGCTGATACCTCAATTCACATTTAAGTTATCAAGCCCTTTTCTTTCTCTACCTCAATAACAATATAATGTTTTCTTGTCTAACAATTTGGAAATCATTTCTACTGTTATTGTTGAGGTTGATCTAGACTAACTCTATTGTTTGGACTTTTTTATTTTTTAAAAAAATGCTCTAACCTTCACTATCATAACACCTATTGCCTCCTTTCTGCAAGTTCTTGATTGATTGTATTTACCCTTTTATGTGTTTCTAGCTTCAGTTGGTGTGTCAGCATGTTCATTCACCTTCTACTAGAAGTTGCAATGATCTATATTGACTTTTAACTGAAGTTTAATAACCCAGACTTCGTAAATATTAATTCATTTTGAAGATAAAATCTCACGCCTACTATTAATCAGAAGATGGCATTAGAGATCTGAGTAGCTATGGTTTTGGACTCCGGTTTACTTGGCAATAAAAATGGATCTCACTGAAGATTTGAAAAGAGTAATTTCTAATGAATTTCCTATAATATCAGCCTGCTAATAGTATCTGCCCATCCTTTTTAAAGATGACTATTATGTCGCACGCAAGCATATGTTTGTAAAACAAAGATGGAGACTTCGTAAAATTATGGAAACTATAAATTACTAGTATAATCTGTGTGAAATTTTGAACAGATATATGATGTTCCTCTAGAAGGGAAAACAACTTTAACATGATAAAAGATTAAAAGCAACATACAGGTGCATAGAAGAAAAATAATCTTGAGCTATTGAGTGAAGAAGAACTGGAGATTTTATGTCTTTAAAGAGATTGATTCATGAAAACAGTGATGAGAAGTGAAGTTGGCAATATGATTTTTTGTTCTTCCTAGTGTAGTTGTCCATTGTAATACAAAGACTTTTAAATGCTTGCTTTTTTACCCTTTAGGTTGACTATCGAGGTTATGAAGTGACTGTTGAAAATTTCTTGAGAGTGCTGACCGGGAGGCACGATCCTGCTGTGCCAAGATCAAAGCGTCTTTTAAGCGATGAAGGAAGCCACATTCTCTTGTATATGACTGGGCATGGAGGAGATGAATTTCTAAAGTTTCAAGACTCCGAAGAACTTCAGAGCCATGATTTAGCTGATGCAGTGAGGCAAATGAAAGAGAAGAGTAGGTTGTAAATTCAAGTGCTTATGTCCTTCCAGCTAGTACTAAATTCTTTCATTTCTAGTTTCAACTTCCAAGAAGTTGTTATATTTAATAAACTTAAGTTTTCATTGTTAACATCTTACATATTGCTCGTGATATCTTATGGCTTTATTCTTGCTTCATATTGGAGTTCTCTGACTTTTTCTTTATGCTACTCTGCAAAAATCATTCACCAGATTCAAGGAGCTGCTTATAATGGTTGACACCTGTCAAGCTGCAACTCTTTTTTCTCAGGTTTACTTTGTCTCCCATGTACATTTACAGTAACTAAAAAATAATAACTAAACTTTGTTATTCTCCATTTTTGTCAAATTCCAGAAGGTTATTCCGTCAATAGGGTTATTAATCAAGTTTTAAATTCTAATGCAATCAATAATTTAACAAAGATTAGATATTTTCCAGAAGTTGAACCCATGTAATTCTCTTTTCCTGTTCCTCAAGTTTTCCCCCTTTTTCCCTATGGTTTTTCGCTTCTTGGTGGATATTATTGTTGTGTAATGGCTTGGCTGGAAGATTTATACCCATAGAATGAATTTCTTGGAATATGTGGTTCACTGTGTATATAAGTCAGAACACGCTTATGCTGACATGTCATGAACAAGTTATATGCTGGAGAAGTGGTGTTTTGCTCAGACATAATATCTCCATAATGTTCTTTTCCCAGAACTTGTCTAATATTAGGTGTCAATATTAGTGTTTGTGGTGGCCCATGTAAAGGATTTATCCAGCCGAAACAGACAAACAAATAAATCAGTAAAAATGAACTTTTTCCAGATTAGTGGGAGGGACACTAGATGTAGCTCAAAATGGAAACTCCATGCCTTTAAGAGAGTTGTGA
This sequence comes from Musa acuminata AAA Group, assembly GCF_036884655.1. Taxonomy (NCBI): domain Eukaryota; kingdom Viridiplantae; phylum Streptophyta; class Magnoliopsida; order Zingiberales; family Musaceae; genus Musa; species Musa acuminata. The sequence goes on along the minus strand of NC_088359.1, from coordinate 26,225,616 downwards.
TTGCAATATCTTATGATGTTATCCAGCCACCCTTGGTAATGGTTGGAAGAAGAAACACAGGAATTCGTTACTGTTCTTGCTTATGCCCTGGCAAATAAATGTCTCTGAGTTTCTCTTTTGGATGGGACGTGGATAGCCTAGATACACATTGAACTTTCTGCTATCATTCAGAAAATCAAAAGAAATATGTTTTAGTTTACACTATCTCGTTTAAGATTCTTGACAAAATTCTTGGTTTCTGCAGCTTCAGTCGCCTGGTGTTTTGGCTATCGGGAGTAGTATGAAAGGTGAAAATTCGTACTCTCATCATCTTGACTCTAATGTAAGACAATTCTTCTGATTCCATTCAGTTCTGTAAGAATACTTTGCTGGTTTTAGTTCAGATCTGAGCTTAAGCTTCATTCCTGTTTCTTGGTTTCAATCAACTGTATCTTAGTTTCTATATGCCTTTCACAGATTGGTGTGTCAGTTGTGGATAGATTCACTTTTTACACCCTTGCATTTTTTGAGAAGCTGAATATGTACAGTAATGCATCATTGAGAAGGTATGAATCTTGTTTATGCCTTTTATAACTCTGCATATTGCATCTTTCATTATGTATAACTTATGACAGTTTACCAATATTCTTCAAACTGTGTGGCAGTTTCTTCTTTATATTTTAATGAGTTACTTTGTAATTTTTTTATAGTTCTGAAGAGACAATCCCACCACCAAAGAGCTAAAGAACTGATATTCAATAACTTTGTAATATTGCATTGGTGTTAATATTAATGCCTGATTTGTTATTGATATCCAAAAATTCCACTACTATCATGGATCTATTTTCTTAATTAGTCAAAGAGGAACATCAATCGTCCAATTATTAAAAAGAATTTTTTTTGTAGAATGCTTATTTTCTTGCATGAAAAAAATGCAAGGCAGATATAACATAGATGCCAAAAATTTAATATGGGAAAAAGATGTCTTGAACTGAAATTGAGCTATAAAAGGAAAATTTATCTAGTGTTGGTAATAGAGCAGGAAAGAAAAATAAAGAATTAGGTAAAGAAGAATGCTGATGTTGCATACACTTGAAAACCTAAATACTGGTTTGAAGTGCCTGTCACTTCGAGGATTTGGTGACAAGCAGGACAAGATTCATGCTTCACATGCAGGGCATGTCTAATAAATATGGACATAGATGGGTTACCAAATGTCAAAAAGGTAGTGCTAGTGAAAGTATCAGAAAAACTAGTTAACTCCTTTGTTCCATGTTAAGACATTATTTTTCTTTGACACATCAGATGGATCATTGTTGACCTACACTGGACATTATGGTTTTTTTTCCCATTATTGTCTCTTTTTTTGTTGAATTTGTGAATGACTTTGTTTCCTTGTCAATTATATTGAATATGTCCAAATGAATATATTTTGACATAATAGCAATCAAGAGCATCTTCTCATGCATACTTTATTTATTAGTACCTGTTTTTGTATTTGCAGCCTTTTCAATTCATATAACCCTAGTCTGTTGATGTCTACGGCATACTACAGAATGGATCTATATCAGCGACCATCGAGTGAGGTATTTTTTGAATTAGCCACCTTGAACAAGTGGGTGCTTTTATTTTCTCTTTTGATGTTAAAGCACTTTGAATGTTTAATTGGTTGGATGGGACGAGACAGCTTGGTGTTTTGTGTGTGCTTCACCTAATTTTTGCTATGGACATGACAAGGTACCTGTGACAAGCTTTTTTGGGTCGGTCATGAAAACAGTTCACACCGATGCAGCATATACAGGCGTGTCCATGCCATCTGAAATGGAAGGATCACTGTTTATCGAAGATGGTGAGCATCACAGAATAATGCTTGAAAATGAACCTAACCAGGAGAACCTTGGCAATGAGGAAGCAAAGGTGTGTTCCTTGCGATAACCTTCTAAGTTTGAAGATTGGATACTCCTTAACAAATTGGATTCCTCAGGAGGTGCATTGTCCTTACCATGCATGGTTGAAGACTTTACAAGGGAGGTTGGATGATACCGTTGCTGATATACTCTTGCGATATGGTTTCGGGACGATGATTCTTTTGCTGGCAATATCATCTTGGTTGTCATCGTAAGCAGCATGTATGCAGCTTATCAGCTCTTATGCCATAAAGGCACCACCACTAAAAATGCTCAAGGACAGACAAAAAGGAAGGTTTCTATCTGAGACAACTTTGCATGGGTTGATCGAGCTGGGTATGTATACTCTTCAAAGCCTCCAGATACTTACATAGCTACGTCTCTGTCGGGGCTTTTCTTACTGGGTTGTGGTAGACCGAGTCATTTGGATTGGTGTTGTTAGTTCATTGTTGAGAGGGTTTTATGACTTTGAAGCCTTGTGGCTTTATATATATGTATGTATATATATGTATATATGTATGTATATATATGTATATCTATGTATATATGTATGTATATATATGTATATATCTATGTATATATATATATGTATATATATATATATATCTATGTATGTATATATATATATATATGTATATATGTATATGTATATATATGTATATATGTATATGTATATATATATATATATGTATATATATATATATACATATACATATACATATATATATATATACATATACATATACATATACATATACATATACATATACATATACATATATATATATATATACATATATATATATATATACATACATATATATATACATATATATATATATATATATATATATATATATATATATATATATACATACATATATATATATATATATATACAGAAAATAAACCATGATTAAAGCATGAAGTACGAGTGGAACTAAAGTCCTGCACTTTTTAAGTAGTTAAAGATGGAATTAAAGTCAACGTAGATATTACTTAAGATAGTTTAGCAATTAGAGGAGGAAAGAAGATCTATTCGATCATGAATTTATGAGAAGTTCTATTCGATCATGAATTGTCCGTTAATTTATGCGCTTAAATTAAAATTATTTTGTTACACACTCTGCCAAATAATATAACAACTGTGTATTTAAACTCCTATCGTGAATTAAAATCCTCACTATGATACTTCGCACATATATGATAATTACTCGTGTCTTTTCATAAGTAGGATTTGGATAAATATCTTTGAGATGAAAAGGTGTTATTTGCAGATCGAGATTGAGATTATCTTTTTACACCTTAGAGGATGCGAAGGAAGTTTCTGAATGCTTTCCTTGTCATAATGGATAAGAAGAAATTTTATGTTTTCTTATTTTAAATCTTCGTCCACGTAAAAGATTGATATTCCTTGTCATAATGGATAAGAAGAAATTTTATGTTTTCTTATTTTAAATCTTCGTCCACGTAAAAGATTGATATTAAGTGACTTGGATCTCATGTGACAATCACGTGTCAGCCGACAATAGATTCTCTATCATTTATACCTCTTGAAAGCTTGCTTCGGGAGGGGTATGAAGTGCGTCATTTAGTTCGTTCGATGTGGGAGTGTTCAGATCTTGTCTTGTGGGCCGAGTTTTCTTGATTCAAGTGTTTCGGTTGTGTTGGGCTTATGTTGTTGTCATAGCAAATTTCGCTTAGCGCGAGTCGGATTCATCGACTTGCACGCCTCGAGCACATATTGCATTGCATCTTCGTCGTGATAGATTTCTTTTGGCATAGGTCGGGTTTCTCGATTTACACGTCTCGGGCATATTAAGGTCTCCACTATAGTGGATCTCATGTGGGTCAGGTTTTATCGACTCAAGGGTCTCGGACGCATTTAGCCTTGTACCTCCGTCATAACATATCTCCTCATGCGAGTTAGGTTTTCCCAACTCACGGGTCTCAGGTGTATTTGGCCTTGCACCTTCGCCAAAACGAATTTATCTTGGCATGGGTTGATTTTTCTGACTTATGCATCTTAAGCGCATTTGGCTTTACGTCTTCATCATAGCGGATTTATCTTGGTGCGGGTCAGGTTTTTCTGACATACGTGTTTCAAACACATTTGGCCTTGCACCTCCACCGTAGTGGATTTTTCTTCACAGGATCAGATTTTCTCGACTTACGCATCACAGGCGCATTTGGCGTTGCACCTCTACTATAGTGAATTTCTCTTCACGCAGGTTGGGTTTTTTTGACTCACGTATCTTGGGTGCATTTGATCTTATGCCTCCATCGGAGCAGGATTTATCTTGGCGCAGGTCAGGTTTTCTCGACTTACATGTCTCAAGCTCATTTGGCCTTATGCCTCCGCCATAGTAGATTTATCTTCACATAGGTCAGATTTTTTTTATTCACACATCTCAGACGCATTTGGCCTCAAACTTCCGCCATAGTGGATTTTTCTTCACGTGGTTTCAGTTTTCCTGACTCACGGATCTTGGGCGCATTTGGCATCGTGCCTTCATCATAATGTATTCATCTTCGTACGGGTCAAGTTTTCCTGATTTATGCATCTCGGGCACATTTGGCCTTGCGCCTCCACTGTAGCAGATTTATTTTAGTGCAAGTTAGGTTTTTCCGACTTACGCGTGTCCGACACATTTGGCCTTGCATCTCCGTCATTGTGGATGTATCTTAATATGGGTTGGGTTTTTTCGACTTATGCATCTTAGACACACATTTGGGCTTATGCCTTCGCCATAGTGGATTTCTCTTCAAATGGGTCGGGTTTTCCTAAGTTATACGTCTTGAGTGCATATTTGGCTTTGCGCCTCTGCCTTAGTGGATTTATCTTCACAAGAGTCAAGTTTTAGCAACACACATCTCGAGTGCATTTGGCCTTGAGCCTCTGCTATAGTGGATTTCTCTTCAGTAGGTCATGACTTTTGTCATGGTAAGCTTCAAGTCCTCCCTCCATCATAGCGGATTTCGAGTCCTCCCACTAAGGCGAGCTTCAATTTCTCCCTCTATTGTAGCATATTTCGAGTCCTCCCACTGTGGTAGGCTTTATATCCTTCCTCCTTCGTAGTAGATTTAGGATCCTCTTGTCGTGGCGGGTTTCAATTTCTCCCTTCGCTTGAAAGATTTCAGGTCCTCTCGCCATGGCAGATTTTGGGCCCTCTCAGCGTGACGAATTTCTCTTTATACGGGTTGGGTTTCTTAACTCAAGCATAGTAAATCTTGGGACATTCTAACCAAAGCTATCATGATTAAAACGTTAAGTGTTTCCTAACCAAAGCTATCCTTTAATTAGAATTTCTCTTTATACGGGTTGGGTTTCCTAACTCTCGGCCGTGGATGATGTTGATTCCGAGCGACACATGGTGACGCTCTTCGTCGGAGACATTGCATTAGATCTCATCACCGATGATGGTCTTGGCAATGGACTAGAGGTCGAGTTGGTCGATGAGTGCTTGTACCTAGCTCTTCTTCTTCGAGGCGGACATCGATTGCAGCAGTCGAAACTTCACAGAAAACATCAAGGTCTCTTCCACGATGAACATGGGGTACAAGCGATCGTCCTGCATGACATAAGCGGAGATCACCTTGAGAAGCTACCTCTCGAGCTTCTTATTGTTGAGTGTGATGGGACCCTATAGGCTCTCCGCCACGATGTGATTCACGAGGTCATCGATCCGAGTGAACTTGCCAGGATCATTCATACCCAACACCATAAAGATCTCCCCTTCCCTCACTTCGCTAGAGATGGAATTCAACATCGTCTCGGAGATCACCTTCGATGGTCCGAGGCCGGTGGCAAAGTCATTCTTGCGTAAGAGCGATAGCTTCTGGTGCTTCTTCATGTTGTATGAGAAATCGATGAAGATGAGAACAAAAGAGCTAGAGGCAAAAAGACTTTCATTGTTATCGTAAATGAGAAGGAAACTTGTGATTGCCTTTATGAGAACAAATTTTTTCCTACTTTAATCTTCGTTCATACAAACAGATGGATTAAGAATGACTTGGATCTCACATTGCAATAACATGTCTACTGACAATAGATTCCCTATCACAATCTATCAATCATGCAACGGGATTCTAACTCAAGCCATTTCGACGGGAGACCAAATTAAACACAGTTTCTCATTCGCTTTGCATCATCTCTTCACATGGCAAGTTCATCTACAACTGCCATCATCGCACTTGTTTCTGCAAGCTTTAACAGCCACCACAGCAGCACGATCTTCATGAACATGGCAGACTACCTATGGCTTGTACAGGATGAGGCAGACCTCACGCTTTGTCAAGCAAGGCTCTCAGTGCATCTGGGTCGGTGACCGGAGGGCTGCACACGAAGTCCTGGCACACATGAGCGACGGCCTGCTTGTCTTCCACAGTACCCTTCGCCATTCGTGCGATGTCGGGGTTACAGTTTTCCCAAAACTCCATCTCCTCTTTGCTGCTGCGGTCTATTTGAATCACCTGCAATTTTTGAGGAATGTAAGCACCATCATGCACTATACTATATTACGCTAAAGCTGACATCGCTAACTCACCCTCTTAGGGTTGTTTCAGCATCAGCGAGTTACTTGACATCACAATATATCATCTCGTAAACTGAGAAATCATTGCTACTGTATAATCCAAAATTTTGGTCTACCCAACTTCGATCCTTATCGTTCATAGATCTCATCAAAATTTTCAATCCTCGATAAATCAGGACTTGAGATAACGAGAATTATATGCATGGTGAAGTGGCACTTGTGTGGACGAAACTAAGTGATACAGAGGCTATTTTGCTGAGAAACCAACAATACAAAATGCTGCAATTAATAGATAGAGGAGAAACATTGCTACAGTTTCAAGGAAAAGTCCTTCAGAAAATTCTAGAACAGTGATAAATATGACTAAAATCCAGTATGACTTGACCCATGACCCGGATTAAACTCCTACACAAGTTCACTTGCATCAAATGTCTTGAAGTCCCACTTTGAACTAGTAATAACTAATCAATCGGTAATTGAAATAATTTTTTTATTATTAATTTGGAACAGGTTCCATGTATAAATTCAGGAAGCTGTATTTTCCGAGTGGGCTATCCAAGCTCTTACCATGGTAACTCCATTTTCTTTAAGAACAACCACAAAAACATGATAGTTTAAGCTTAAAGACTAATAAAAAACAAAGCTGAAAAAGAAAAGAGAAGAATTTACTGTTCTATTGGGATCATATGATGCAAAAACAGCTGCCACCATGTCATCAAACTCTGCAGATGCTTTATCACCAACTAAGACCACCTGCTTCCTCGATTGGACGGCAAGCATGTCAGCTGCACAGCACATTAGTGGGACAGCGATGCCTTGATCTTTTAACCTCATCTCAAAAACAGCCTGTACAGAAAGTATTGTGGGGAACATGATGACCACTGTAGCACCCTAATTTGTATACTCCACACAATCACTAAAATTTTATTGTTTATAGCATATATCCAATCTGTATACTGGAACTAGCAAACTAACGCTGCACAATTTTGACCAACAACAATCACTATAACTAAATTTTACATAATTGCTCATACAATTTTACTTCGTTAAACTTAACCCTATAAGGATAGACGGGCGTATCCAGTGCACGAGGCTCCTGCCAAGGCAGGGTCTAGGGTGGGTCAATGAACACAATCTTATCTTTAAATATTTAAGTAGGTTATTTCCATGACTCAAACCCTGGTCTCTCAGGTCTCATAAGAGCAACCTTATCATTGTACCAAGGCTTGCCCTCCCTACAAGGATAGAACAATTAAATTTAATGTCCTCTCACCATCATTGCTGACAGTGACAGCCCTTTCACAGCTTGGCCAGGACCACAACTTTCTGAATCAAGTTCTAAAATTAGTAAATGACTGATGCCTATTTTGAACCACTTTTTTCCAAGACTTACAGAAGCTCATACTAGAGCTATGTGATCAGCAGAAAGACTATTTCCTCGAAATGAACAAAGCAATGATAACGTCAACCGATTAATACAAAAAAAAATTTACCAGAAGATGCTCAGCTGTCCGTCTATAATCTTCAGAGCTTGCACCAGAAATGATAGATGACAACCTTATCAGATTGATTGCTGCAACTGAATTCCCAGATGGTTCTGCTCCATCATGATCTTCTTTTATGCGCAATAAGACAGAAGGGTCTTCCCCTGGAGTATTATAATAGCCTCCCCCTTCTCTGTCCAGAAAGAGCTTATCCTGTCAAAGGTGCCTTGTGTTAATTTACATCAATAATGCAGCCATAGACAATATCAAGCCAAAGACAATTTACTTGCCTGTGTAGCTTGTAATTCAATTGCCCATGATAACCAGTCAATCTTACCACCAAACTCATAAAGATCTAGCAAACCATTGATCAGGAAGGCATAATCATCAAGAAAACCAGGTGCTTTTGATGGACCATTTCGGAAGCTATGTTGTAGCCTTTGTGTGCTCAAATCATATAGGTTTCTCCTAATGAAAGAAGCAGCTTTTTCTGCAACTTCGAGGTACTCATTTGGCTGCAAAGAGAAGCAACTTAACAACAATTAGTATCATAGGTTATTACTTGTTGAACAAGTTTGAATATTCTTGAATGTTGATAACACATGTAGCATGCCAAGAATGTTCAGGTATCAACTAAATTCCAGAAATGATAATGAGGTGTGCATTATTCAGGTATTTAAATCATAAAACATTCAATTGAACTGGCTAGAATTGGCATTTTTCAACATCTTTTTGTGACATAAAACATCAAGATGAAAGATTTAAGACACAGGAACTTCATAATGTCAGGCCAACGTATCATTAAACAGAAAGGTATTCAGATTTACTCTTTCACTACTCTTAAGAATATACATAACTAGACATGCTTTTAACATCTTAGAGTTCAACAAAGTTGATGATTCTTGATTGTCAAGATATACCAAAGAGTTCTCTCAACAACAATGGTTCATCTTGTAAAATGTATTATATTAGTGAACCTTCACTCTGCTTAAATCAAACAATTAAATCAAAGCTAGATGGGAGCAGACAATGGCCACACATTCCTTAATATACTGGCTCCGCTTACATGAACCTGGCAGAAGCATGTTATTTATGCCTAAGCATCAGTTGCATTTAACTATTGTCCAGTACACATTCACACTTTGGTTGTTGGTTAAAAATGGTATGTCTAGACTGAAAGCTCTAACAGTCAATAATACCAATTGGTCAGCATGAACATCTAAGTAGATCTAGATAAGTTATGCCAGATGACAATTGCTTGGAGATATGTTACAACTAATATGTCGCCTTCCTTGGTGAAATTTATCCAGAAGCTAAGAAATGACGAGTTCAAATTGAAGCAAAATAACATTAGAATACATGCATATGTAAAAGAATACTTACAACTTGACATAGAAATAACTGAACTTCTAATAAAAAAGCAGTAAGTGTCTCTTAAAAGAATATTCTCACGGCCTCATTAGCTCACTGTGTTGCATCATGCTCTCCTCTTTACTTCCCAACATATATATGAGTATGACAATTCATAAACTTAATTTATATGCACCAAAAAATTAGTTTTCAATTCGATTGTATTCTGAGCAACTGCACAAGTAGTTTTATGATCGCATGCATTTTGATATATGAAAATTACAGAACATTTATATGACAAAACCCAAGGTAACCTAGAAGATGTCAAAAGACATGAAAGAACACTAATATCATGCTGAGAAGTGACTGGAAAGAGGTGAGCTTACATCACATCCAACCACTGGAAAATAATATTTGGTTCCTTTTGGTTCTGTTCTGAGTATTCTAGAAGCTCTTGCAAACGAAGACACTGCAAGCCCATTCCATGAAACAATTACCTGAAAAATGCACCACGTTTATTCAGAAGCTTTGCTAGAGACTACAAGTTCATAGTCATAATTTCACAAATGACAAAGGATTCGAGCATGAGAAAATAAAAATCTGAGACCTTATCATCCAAATGTGGTCTTGGCCGTTTTGATCTCACATCAAATAGTTTTTTACAACATTCTGCCATAATATGACAGTACTCATCCACAGACTTTCCCCACTTTGATGCCATGGAGGGAATATCTTCTCTCTCTATAAGCACATTTTTGCCCTTAAATTCATTATGAGGATCACTCATTCTAGAAAGGTCACAATTTCCTGATGGTTTTATATAATAATGGTCCTTGAACAAATTTGCATATTCTCCAAGCAGCTCTTCAACCTTTAGCAGAAATTGAGAATATTAGTGACATAACGACAATTAAAGCAAAAAAAAAAAGACAAGTTAAACAATGTCCTGTATGAAAAAAAAGAACACCAATATAATCCATTAACATTAAAATAAATTTTTGAACCAGTCAATGGGATCTAACCTTCTACTAGTTACAAATTCTGTTAACATTTTATTCATTCAAACAAGTGCAGGTATTAGACGGTAGCAGACTCCACGAGGCAATGCTAGATCACCTGAAGAGATGGGCCAGAATTAAAAATGAATATTTTGCATCATATTACCTTATATTTGTTAGACATCCTCATACATTTCCAATTCTTTTTCTGTGCATGCACCGGGGAATCTGAATTAGGAATGTTAAACACGACAGTAAGCTTCAATGGCAACAGTTTTCCTCACAGTACCAGTTTGCAATGAATGATCTCATCAAACTAAGGGGCTATACACATTGTCATACAGGTGATATTACAGTGTTAGAGTATGTTAAATTCTGTCTAGAACCAATACAGGTGCATGCACCTGGAAGTCTGAACTAGGAATATTGAACAGGACAGCATGCCGCAAAGGTGACAGGTTCTATGCATGGTACAATTTTGCAATGAATGATCTCACCAAACTATGGGGCTGTATACATTGTCATAAAGGTGATGTTACTGTGTATTCTAGTATGTTATTCTTAGTCTGCGACTAACACCAGTCAGTGGCTGGACCATTCAGGTGCTGTACAATATATTGTTGGTGTGAGTTGGCTGGATGACCAGAGAGAGAGAGCAGAGATGGAGAAGAAGATTCTCGCAGCAAGTAGGAGGCGGCAGAGGAAGAGACAAGGAAGCAGAAGTGGAAGAAGAAGAAGCGGAAGCAGAAGATCAAAAGGAGGAGGCACTGGAGGAGAGGAGGTTGTGATGGTGGGAAGAGAGAGAGAGAGAGAGAAAGAAGGAAAAAATGAGAAGAAGAGCTATAACACCTACTAGGCATTTAAAAATATAAAAATGAACAAGGGATTCTACATCTCCATGTTACCAACAAGGAGATAGAGATACAACCTACCCAATCAAAAGCAAAAGACACAAACAGATTTACAGTGCAAGCAATCTTTATGGAAACAATGATTACCTTAAAAGGTGATATTAAGATTCCATATACAAAACAATGATAAGGTCTTGAGCACAAGGACATAGTGCATGGATTGTCGAACAACAATAACAATAAGGAATTGAACATATCATAGGAGAAATGAGCTGCAACAGTTAAAACGCAAAACAGCGTTGTAGTTTTAACTATCAAGCCCAAGTCACTTGCGACAAGACTCCTGTTTGTCAGAAAAGCACATAGAGAAGCAAAGAAATATAAGATATAACTAACAAATATAAATGGCAAATAATTGTATGAAATTCAATAGAAATAATTAGGAAAAAGCAAAATATTGCTACTGGAGAAAAGGAGGCCGTTGATGAGAAAGATCACAAAATTTCAGATATTAGCACAGGTTATCTTTAACAATTTGCCCCAGAAAATGTCTTTAGCAATTGAAAAATGCTCAATAGTAACTTCAGAAAGGTGTTTGTAATCCATAATGTGCACACTTCAATTCATGTTACTTTACTTTGTAATGAAGACAATATATCCCTAGTTTATGATATGAAGGAAATCTTGCTTGCCAGACAACCATTCAAGGAATAATAGCATTTGCATGTTACATGACTTGGCTTTCTATCATAAATCAACTGTCAATTAATCTGAGAAAATAAACAGACCTCTTGACTTGTCCAGACATAAAAAGCTCCTTCCTTCTTTCTTGAAGCACCATGATGCTCAGCACTATCAGCATCTTCTGCTGAATAAATTTCACCTGCATCTCCAATCATCTCTCTTCTCAAGTAATCCAGAACATCACGAGTAATAGATGCATAGAAGGTATCTCTTGTGATTGAAAATGTATCTAAATAGACATTAGCGACCTGACCCTGGTCATACAACATCTTCTCGAAATGTGGAACTGCATAACAAGGAAGCCATGACAATTCAGTAACAAGATACAAATATATAAACTATCTTTATGAGTGAATATATATATATATATATATATATATATATATATATATATATATATATATATATATATATATATATATATATATATATATATATAAAAAGAAATTCTAGGTAGAGATATGCATTAAATGCTACCTTTCTAATGGATGAAACCAGCAGCAGTGGGAGGTAAGCCCACCACCAGGTACCTTTATTATTATTTTTTATAATTCTAACACTTGTCTTTTTTTAATTTATTTTTTCCTATTTTTACTTCTTGCATGCTCTTCTCTCTCTCTCTCTCTCTCATCCTTTTTCACCTCAAATTCTCTATTTTAGGCATCTCTCTCAGCACAGCCACCCACTGTCACCACTGCCTTGCTGCGTCGCCTCTACTATTGCCAGTTCTTGCTCAATCTCTGGTACTCCACCTCCTCTTATTCCTTGGCTTGTCCTCTTCTGCCACCATCTTCTCCTCCGTTCCTCAACCACCTCCTCTTCCTCTTCCTCTTCTCTCTCTCTTTCAATTTGGTCCATACCAATCAGTGTGCCAGCATATCATGTGATCGATACATTGAAAAGTATCGATCTTGTACCAGTTTGGTATCGATATAGGACTTGGACTGAAGAAATCTTGCTCAAAACTATGTTCACCACCAATATGTGAGCCCCTTGTTATGCTTGTTATGGAGGATTGACAAAATAAAAGATTATAATTGGGTTAAGTATACCCCATGACCACATTGCAGGGGAGGCCAAAAGGCATGCCCTAAAAATTATGGGGGCTAGCTCTATGCTATTCATTAGAGATGGGACATACATACATATATATGTATATACACATATACATATATATATACACACATATACATATATATATATACACACACACACACACACACACACACATATATATATAACAAAAAAATTATTTTAACTAATAAATTGTTCAAAATCTTGAAAATGATGCAAAATATTTTAGGTTACCACTTAAATCCAGCATATTTTATGTTACCACTTAAATCCAGCATATTAGTATCATTGATACTTTTCAACACATGATGACACGTAACTTGCTTACTATCACAACCAATATTGAAAATGTTGCCATTGATATGATAAAGGTCGCAGGTTTAATGACGATCAGTCATTTAATTCTTTGTATCATACACATGGTAAAAATTGGAATCATTTTATAACTCAATGGAACCAAGAGACTAATATATAACAAACCACAAACCACAATCATTAAGTACTCACCATGCCAACACTCATCCACACTGTACCTATGAAATCCACCTCCAACGTGATCATGAATACCACCTCTGGCCATGCACTGCAAGGTATTACATATCATCTGCATGTTTTTATTAGCTTCACTTTGCCTACCGTTCTCCATCAACTTCTTTGACTCATATAACAAAAGGCAGACTTCCACAGGCCTAGGGAACTTTGGAGCAGAACCAAATCCGCCAAATTTTGGATCGTAGCTACTTGCAAGCTAGTAAAAGCATTCAAATGGCATAATCTGGTGTCAGAATGAATAGGACGGTATCTTGGAGAAGAATAGAACAAAGAAATGAAAATGACAAATTAATCAGTGCAACATGACAAAACAGGTGTTCATAAATAAGATGCTTCAAACAAATCTCCTCCGTCAATCTGCAGATAATGTACAATAGGATCCTTATTGTGTTTAGACAGTCTATTAACCTCGCTCTCATGTTTTGCTTATAGTGTTGTTGAAGCTGAGACACAGACTGAGACCTTAATAGTGGCTAATAAACCTAATCTCTACCCGACAAATAGTGGCCAAAGAAGTTTTTATGTTAATTTAGAAATAAAATTACTATAAAAAAAAAGACTTAACTATAGCTAAGTCAAATTTTCAGAAGTCAAGATAAAAAGTGAGTTTATGCTTGGGAAATATGTCAATTTGTTCCAAAGGTACAAGCATCTAGCATGCCTCTCCAAGACTCTGAATGTTGGATTCTTCCACCACATAGAAACTTCCTCTTTTTCATTTTTAGAAAAACAAGATTTTAACCCACCAGCTGAGTGTGATAATAACTTTTAACTATCACATAACTACTGAGCTTGCAATGACAAAACTTAGTCACTAACAATAATAAATTAAAGAAAAAAACTTATACTGTTAAAAGAAAAGTGTTGGCAGTACTACTACATGAGTTAGCTTTTGGAAAAGCTTCCTTTTGACACTGAATCACAGAGACATTTGCATACTAGTGAAGATGGCTGGTTAATAAGTATTGTGTTCCATGTGAGTTTTCAACCAAACAAATGTTTGTTAGAGAATCCTCTTGACAAGCACTGGTATTAACTGTGCCAATAATGACGGTGGAGTTGGCGGCAACAGGCATGGTGATGGAGGTATCAGTGGCAATGACAGGGTTGGCTGCTATTATGGAGTGGTATTGACAGCTAATGGTGATGGTCTTGGCAGTTATTGTGGTGGTAACAATGGCCAGTAATGTCCGTGAGACATTACAAAGACCAATGCTAATAATGATGGTGGCAGCAATGGCATTGTCGTTGGCGGTGGCAATGACAGTAGTGGCCACAATGATAATGGTGATGGAGGATAAAAATGACGCTCATGGTAGTGGTGGTAATGATCGTAGTGACCAAGCTGCACTAGCAGTTGCTGCAATGGTGGTGGCAGTAATAATAGATGACGATGGTTGTACTGGTAGCAGTAGCACCACTAGTGATAAGGTAGTAGTAGAAAGACGGTGAAGGTGAAGGTTGGTGGTAGTTGCGGTAGTAGTTGTGACCATGCTGATGACCAAGTGGTAACCAATTGTGATGATGAACATTATGGTCATAATGGTGCCGGTGGAGACAATGAATACCGGAGTCAGAAGCAATGGTGGTGATCACAGTGACAGCACCGGTGGCAGCCAACAAAACAGTGGTAAAAGCAATAATAAAAGTGGTCATGTAGAGGAAGTTGCACTTGATAAAACAAGACATCGAGAAAGTGAAACCCTCAAGACAACACTATATGACAAGCAAGCTTTATTATATTACTTCGCAAACCTAAAAGTAACCAGACCTGACTCCAACTCTTACGCAAAGACAATCAATTTGTCTAAACCATTTCAGGGCATCTACATCAATATCTTATACAACTGCTGAACTACTCAAGATGAAAAAGGTGGTTCAGCAAACTCAAGTTTACCTTAAAAAGAATAAGCTCGATCCAGAATGATCTGAACGGTAATATAAATAGCATACAAGTTAGTATGAAAACTCAGCAATCTGATTCATCTATTCCCAATTAGATCCTTGGAGAAAGTATTGGAAAAATGGCGACTTGAAATATGGGACAGAGATAATTAGGTTCAATACCCAAAGGAAAAAATGTCTTACTCATAACAAGATTAAAGATTCAGTCTCAAAATCATCAGAAAGGAAAAAAAAACTATTTTGACAATCTTGTTAAATATCAGTCTATAATTTACTAAACAGATTTTCTAACCACAAATACACACTTAATACAGGAAAATTTTCACATAGAACTAACTATATATGTCAATTCAGGTGCTTAATATATAATGTCCTGAAAAAGAATAGTGAGACAATATAAGCATACTTGCTCAACAACTTGTCACATGTCATAAGCATGAATAGTGGATGAATGATGTGATTAAGGGATTAAACCTCATGACCATTAGATATACATTTATTAACAATGCCACAAAATGCAGTCCATTTGGAAAATTATAAGCATGAGTTAGAAACTGAATTTTTACCATAATATACCTGTTGAGAACAAGTTTTTAATGAAGCTTGAGCTAGTTCATCTGATAACTTAGTGGATTTAGCAGCTGCAGAAAGTGCCTCTGAAAGTTGCTCAATTGCAAGAGTCCCACCCCTTTCAAGCATCTCACATTTAGTTTCCCAAGCTTCCTTCACCTTTCTAGGCACAAGTAACAACAAAAACTCGAGTTAAACAGGTCATGAATTTAGTGTCATTTAATCCTAACTGCAATAGACAAGACCAGGTACCTAAGGACTGTTTTGAATCCTGGTCGTCCATAATTATCATCAGGGGGGAAATATGTCCCACCCATGAGAGGCTTAAGATTAGGAGAGAGGAAAACACTCAAAGGCCAACCACCACCACCATATAATGCAGAAACATAGGTCATATATACCTGTAAAGGCATATGATCATAATTAGAGAACTCAGAGAATATAATTATTTGCATATCCACATGAGAAGGCTTTAAGCACCTAAACTGATCCTAGAAAAAACAATTATATAACTTAAGGTAAACACATCAACCACATGAAATGATCTCTTCACAACATTCTCAAAAGTGAAAAAGGGATTTGACTGATAATGGTAACTGAAAACTATTACCCATTAATTTTTTACCTTATCAACATCAGGTCGCTCCTCACGGTCAACCTATTAAAACCAATAATTAGAACCAGTATTTTACAAGATATGCAAGCATTCACATTTGGAAGTTCCTGAACTGAAGCACAACGGTGGCCGAAAGCACAAAAGAAGTAGATTGAACATATGAGACAATTGTCATAAAATAAAGTAGGTTGCACTAATGTATGAACACAACATACAGTATACTTCTTCTCCTTTTATTTTTAAAATTCATTTTATTATAATTATTTTGGATATGCTAACTTACAATTTTCACAAAAAAAGAGCATTAGATAATTATTGTATGAAATGATATGCACCTTGATGCTGACAAACCACTCATTTAGCATTTTGGCAATTTCTTTGCTCTCGAATGACTCAACTTCCATGACATGGCACCTGGAATTTTGATCAGTGAATATTAACAAAAACCAAGAGAACACATCAACAATGTTTTACATTCCATCTGGAGCAGACGAAAATAAATTTTGCATCTAGCAAATTGCAACCAGTCATGTAAGGCTTTTTGAAAGCAAGGAGGATAGAGATGAGGTTTAAACCTAGAAAAGGGCGATATTAATAGTATGTGGACCTGATGTCAAAGGAGTTTCTTGGAGAATCTAAGGGCAAGGATGTAAATTTAAAAAGCAATTACTACAAAAAGATTATGTCTTAAAAAGTTGGCAAAATTATAAGAATATAACATTGCAGCTAAAAAAAGGCACAAAAGACAAAATTCTAGAACTATGCAGTTTTCATGGTAAGATAAGTACTAAACTCTAAAGATCGAAAAAAGAGATCCTCTAGAGTCTAGATTGCCAGAGATAAAGAAAAAAACTCTCAAGGATTTAAGTGACTTTGGGTGTATAAAGTATGAAGGTCAAAGATGCTGGTTAATGATATGTAGATCAAGGAAAGATTGAAAAACCATTTCTATATATTATTTAATGAATTTCCTACAGATAATTTAGCTTTAAAGTTCGAAAATAGTGAGTCTAAAAATCACAGTTTTATTCATAAAATTACAGAAAATGAGACAGAAGCAATTTCAAAAGGATGAAAATATGTAGATATTAATGGCAGCCCTATTGAGGTTTTAAAGTCTCCTAAAGGTAGCCAACTAATTCATTTAGCAAAATTTTAAGAATGAGAAGATATTTGGTGACTTGTGAGAAAGCTTTTTGGTACCGATTTACAAGAATAGAAGGAGATAATCAAGGCTGCTCTAATTACAAATGAATTAATATAATGAAAACTATTGATGTCATGAAAGATATGAATTATAGTTTAGCACTAGAATTAGATTTGTGAGGGAGTGTAATGAGTTTTATGTTATAAGGTTGCCGCAACAATCAACTTCAAGTCTTTAGCTTTTTACATTTATAATAGATGAGCTGACTAGTCATGTATAATATGTATTATATGCTGATGAGATTAATTTTTTTGATGAAGGTCTATATAGAAACAATTTTAACTTGCATTATGAATAAACCTCAGAAACTTGAGCTTTAGATTATGCAGGACTAAAAGAGCATATGAAACTTACTTTCAATAAAATAAAGAGAATTGCAGTTGTAGATGGACAACAAGTTCTGGTATACAAAAGTTGTAGGTACCCTTGTTCAATTATTCAACAGAATAGAAGATTGATAAATATATTATCCATAGAGTAAAAGTGGGTATGTAGAAATGGAAAGGGATATCTTCGGTTTTGTATGATTATCAAGTGCCCCTTAGATATTCTAAACAAATTCTAAATAACAAGGCATAAGTCCCAACTATTTGGGGTCAGTTACATAAATCTTTTGCACCAGTGAGATCTGTAAAAAGCCATATGTTTAGTTAAGTTCAAAATACTTGAACCTTTGTTTATAGTTTCTATTTAAGTTTTTTTAGATCTTCATTTATCTCTCATCATACCACTAACATTAATTATTTTACCTTCTCTGACTACTACATTCGGAGATTATCTCAGCACATGCTCATACCATCTTAAATAATTTTCTCTTATCTTATCCTCTATCAAAACAATACCTATTTATTCATGAATAAAAGTATTTTTTTTTCAATCTTTCCTAATAACTTTACATATCCATCTCAACATTCTCATCTTGACAACATAAATTTTTGTATATGTTTTTTTTAACTGCTCAACAGTCATATCCATAAAGCATTATTGGTTTCACAGATCCATAATTGCAAGAGCTCCTTAGATAAAAATGAGAATTATATAAGACTCTAGTTTGACCAAGAAAAATTCAGTTGTTGGACAACTAACAAAAATAACATGCAGAACATATAGCTGAAATGAGAATACTAAGATAGATATAAGGTGTTCTAAGATAATTAAAAAAGATAATTTCAACTAGGTGTAATCTCTATTGAGTATTAAATTATAAAGAAACAATTAATATTGTATGAGTATATTCAAATGAGGCCTAAAAATTTTGTTAGAAAAGATGAGTTGATTATATTTAGTATTTCAAGAGAGGGAGGGAGATTTAAGAAGACTTTATTATAAACAATAAAAAGAGAATTGATTGCTCTTAATTAACTAGAGATATTGTATTGTACACAACACAATAAGAAAAGATTCAATATAGCCCACCCGAAATAGTTGAGATAATATGACTTTTTGTTGTTGTATGCATTTGCTCTGAGGCTTAAGAGATTCATATTAGCTCTTGCATAAAACAAAGACACCTCTTGTAAAGATCTTATCTTTCTAGCTTGGAGAGGAGGTACCAAGGGGATTCAGAAATGTTTTAAATGAACACGATAATAGAAGATTGGAAGTCAAGGATCTACCAATAATTATGACTAGACCACGACAAAATGGCATGCTTTCTCTCTCTCCCTGTGTTAGTTATAGTTCTCCATATTGTGTTTTTAAGGAACATCTATTTAAGTTCCCTTATGGGTGTTTGACATAATACTTGTAAGAAATTAAAACAGCCCTGCAGATGATTCCAACATAACACATCATGCAGTGTGCAAGGCGCGCTGAAGACACGAAGACTGCATATACAAGAAAACGGGGAGGACTGACAGCAGGATGAAAAAGCATACCAGTGGCACGTGCTGTATCCAACTTCAACCGAAATGTCCAGGTCAACGCAAGTAGATGAGAAGATAAACGCAACAGGACAAATATGTTAAGCAAGATAAGAAGATATACTGATTTTTGACCAAACAGAAATCCTAAAGATGCAAAATTTCTCAGAAGATTTAAAGTTAAGTGCACACACTTGATAGAAAGATGGGAACGTTTCTTTTACGAGCATTCTCAAAGGCTTCCTCCCCCCATGGATACCAATCAACCTTCAATTGCAGAAACGAAAAGAGAATCAGCTGTCAAAAGATAATTCACCAAAATAATTTCCAACGGTTGTTTTACTTGGTTTCATCCTTGAAGTCGACAATATATGCACGAGCATTATCCATGCAGAACGAATAGACATAATCTATGACGTCAAAGCGAATCAAATGCAATCACAAGTAATCACCGGAATGCTCGGATCTCCAAGAAACCAAACATATCATATGAGAACAATGTTTGATTTAAAAGGAAATATCATTTGAGGACAGCGAGACAATTAGGCTCCGGCGTTTTAATTATGTCCACGAGGAAATCAGATAGAGAAGTACCGATTTCGACCACAAAAACATCAAATTCGACAACCACCTCGAGCAAACAACTCAAGAAGCCGTCAAATTGTTTCATTCACCGACGGGGTATAGGCGGAATGATCAAACGTAATCAAATTGGAAGACAGAAAGAGTGAAGGAAGAGGAACAGAGTATAATTACGAGCGAAAAAGGTCCTGTGGGTAGAGGGTACCGGGTTGTGGGCGTGCTGGAGGAGGTAAGGGCTGTGCTCGGATGCGAGGCGGTTGGTGTGGCGATGGGGCGCGGCGGAGGTCGAGGACCCGGCCATGGCAAGGACTCTGATGCAGTCGATGGGGCGGCGCTGGCGGTACGAGCGAGACGGCGAGATGTAGCAACCGAGCGGGAGGGAGCGGAAGCGGAGAAGAGGACATGCGGCGGTGGCGGCGAACATCACAGAAGAGTGCAGCGGCGGTGATGTCGAGGAAGCGCCATGTGGACTTTGGACATGGTACTCTTATATCTTTGTAGATGATAAACGGCAGATATTTTTAGCTCTCCGCAAGAAGACTCACCATCAAATCCACGTGCCTGCAAAGAGGCAGGCCCCACGGTGGCCCCCGTTTGTCGCCACATTCTTGCACCGGCAGATGGAGGGTGCGTAACGCTTCAAGAACGGTGAATGGGACACAAGGGGAACACGTGGCAATCAGGACGGCCGCCCCCGCCGTCTCCTAACGTTTTGGAGTAGTAGGTGATCAGAGTCACGTGCGTTGCACCTGATATAGTTGGCACGATTCAATTTTTCTTTAAAAAATGAGAAGGTATATTATTAATTTGGAATATTTTGTATTTAAACCTCCACTCGTATGTATTACAACTATTATTCATAAAATTTAAACTTCGAATCAATACAAAAATAATAAACTTCTATGGATTCGCATAAAAGAATTATAGATACCCTACTAAAATTAATAAATGTTACTGAATGCCATTCCAAATTTTCATGCAGAATAAGCATTTAATGACAACCAAGATAATTTTAATTTTAGTATGATATATATTAAAGGATAATTTTAAAAATCTTATTTTGAGAAATTGTCAAGTTAGTGTCCTCTTTTCAAAAAAAACTTTACAAAGTATCTCTTTTCTCTCAAAAATAATTTTATCCATAGAATAAGTGAGGGCTACGGTTGAGAGCACTCAACCCCCTTGTTGTCTTCATCATCCACATCGTCGATCTTGATAAAGAAGGTCACGAGCAAGAATGACAATGATAAAACGTGCAAGTGAGAATAGTGGTGTGGGATGGAGTCGATGATTAGTAGGGTATGGAGACAATGGGACAAAGATGATCGCGATTGAGTACAGAGGTAAAAATCACTAATGGCAAACGAGAATGGGGCCCAACATATGAAGGCGACTAAGAGTCCAATATAAAAGCATAGGTGACCAATGGTAGGAGTCAAGATAGATATGACCAGAGACAGACAGAGATGAAGGTGCTGGCGTCCAAAGGTGGAGGTTGTGGCTTCCGGAGCAAAGGCAAGGAGCAAAATTATCTTTCAGGAAAAAAAAGCTCTACCAAGATTTTTGAAAAAATAGATGTTAAATGAGAATTTCTTAAAATAAAAAACTTTTATTTATAAATTACCCTATATTAAAAAACACATATTGAATAAAGATCACCTAATTTTGATTCTTAAAGCTAAACCAGTTGATACGAGAGTAGATACAAAAGAAGTTAGATAAAGGTACAAAAAATAAAAAGTAAAATTTTTCTTGAAATTTTGGTAGTTAAAAAAAAAGATATTTTTGGTATTTTTTTCTTCTTTTGTTTATGTTTTCGATAAAAGGTTTTATTTGATGATGTTATACCCATTGTAACACCCATATTCTGATGTTTAATCCTCTCTTTCCCCGTTTATGAAGTTGTCCTTGTCATTGTTATGCGTTGCATAACACATATATTTCGTCAAAATTAGCTTAAATTGATAGTACTCTCATCCATAATTCCGTTATATTTTTATTAATTATTAGTTTATTTACAATTATGTATATTCCATTACGTGTATCTGCACTCCCACTGAAACCTCACGTTCTGTTGCCAATACTTGATAACAAAGAGCTACGATGCATCGACCTCTTTCTTCGGATCCGCTCTCCTCTCCCCAAATAATTCCCCTCCCTCCTTCCCTCTGACCATCTTCTAAAGCACCTTAAACTAAGGAACGATGGATATGACTTCCTCCTCTTCCCTCCTTCCATGTGTTTGGTCTGAGAGCTCTACCCGGAGCCCCAGCCAGACCTCCTACTCTTCAAGCGACACAAACCCATGCATTTCCTCCTCTACTACTCTGTGTAATAATCTTTTCTTCAAGTGGAAAAAGAAAAGATTAGGATTAAGCAAACAAATCTGGAAAATGATGGCAGATTAGCGGAAAGCATATTGACGGAGGAGGAAGAGGAGGAGGAGAAGAAGAAGAAGAACAAGAAGAGGCGAAATTGGAGAATGTTTCAGGACGACCAACTTCCCGAGGATCGGGAGTCCACCAACCACAAGCCCTAGTAGTAGCGGCAAGCCACCCGCCATCACAACCTTGTCTTCCCACCCTATGTCGGTTCTCCCCACTGACGTCCCTGATGGCGCACTCGCTACCCCCGAGTCATGCGGCGACCTCCCGTCCGCTGCCACCGCCCCGACGGACCTCTTGCCCGCGGACAGCGAGGAGGAGATCTACCACGCCGAGCGCGTCCTCGCTAACGGAGACTTCTACTCTGGGCAATGGTTCGGCAACCTGCCCCACGGCACCGGCAAGTACCTCTGGACCGACGGTTGCATGTACATGGGCGAGTGGGACCACGGAAAGACCATGGGGAAGGGCACGTTCTCGTGGCCCTCCGGCGGCACCTACGAGGGGGAGTTCAAGTCGGGGTTCATGGAAGGCTACGGCACGTACACGGGCTCCTTGGGCGACACCTACCGCGGCACCTGGTCCGTGAACCTTAAGCATGGCCACGGGGTGAAGTCCTACGCCAACGGCGATTACTACGACGGCGAGTGGCGCTCCGGCGTTCAAGATGGCCATGGAAGGTACGTCTGGAAGAACGGGAACGAATACGACGGGCAGTGGCGGGCGGGCGCCATTGACGGCCACGGAACCCTCGTCTGGGCGAACGGCAACCGGTACGAGGGAGGGTGGGAGAATGGACTCCCGAAGGGTGACGGGAGCTTCCGTTGGGCCGACGGAGGCGTTTACGTCGGGCATTGGAGCAAGGAGAACGGCAGCCTTCAGCAGAAGGGCGTCTACTACCCTTCGCCGACCGCATCTTCCCCCACTGCCCGGGATCCCCATGGAGTTTTCTCTGTCGATCTCGGAGATTGCAAGGTCTCCACGGGCGACAATGCATCCGCGCTTCCTCCGCAGAAGGCAGTCAACCGGTCGGGCAGATCCGACTTGCTGCAGAAGCAGGCAGCCTTGAGGTTCTCCAAGTCGACAGATTCGCGGCCTAGGAGAAGAGCCTCGGTGGAGGTCGTCTCGACAGGGGGTGTGCCGAGATGTTCAAATCGCCATGCAAACACTGTCATCGGTACGTGGAACAACAACGGGGTATGGGACACAGACGAGCTTACCGATTGTGGCGTCGAGAACGACGGCGGAATCGAGGGAGAAGCGGAGATGTCGGTGGATGACATTCTTGGTGGCCTTCGATTCGACGACGCGGAGTCGAAGGGGGTGGGGAGAATCCAGCAGCCGATAAAGTGGACGCCCAGGGAGATGAAGAAGCAGGGGGAGGCGATCTCAAAGGGGCACAAGAACTATGAACTCATGCTCAATCTCCAGCTTGGTATCAGGTACTTTGATCTGAAATGCTTTATTGCTATTTGTTTAGCTCATAATCTTGTCGTCTTTGATGTCTTCATATCATGACGACTCTGTCGTTGGCAGGCATGCAGTAGGGAGGCTACCTGAACCCAAAACACTTGATCTGAAAACGTCAGTCTTCGATCCAAAGGAGAAGATATGGACGAGGTTTCCTCCCGAAGGAACGAAACAAACACCCCCACACCAATCTTGTGAGTTCAAGTGGAAGGACTACTGCCCACTGGTCTTCAGGTCTCTTGCCATGGCTTCTCTCTTTCTCTTTCGGCTCACGTGTGAGCAAGCTCATCTTTCCCCTCTTGAACATGGATGTTCAGAACGCTTCGCCAGCTATTCTTGGTTGACCCAGCCGACTACATGATGTCGATCTGCGGAAACGACGCCCTCCGCGAGCTCTCGTCCCCGGGGAAGAGTGGAAGCTTCTTTTACCTCACAAATGATGATCGATACATGATAAAAACGATGAAGAAATCGGAAGTGAAAGTGAGTGCGTGCTCTGCTATTCTGAGTGTCAGCAATGTAGGTCTGTCTTATCTACGCTTGTTGCAGGTGCTTCTCCGGATGCTTCCAGCCTACTACAACCATTTCCGAGCTTTTGAGAACACTCTGGTCACCAAGTTCTTCGGTCTGCACTGCGTAAAGCTAACTGGGGCTGCCCAGAGAAAGGTTGGTTTCAAGTTCGATGTCAGCTCAGTGAAGCCAAACCTCTAATGCCTCGTCAAACCAAATGTATTAGGTCCGGTTCGTCATAATGGGCAACCTGTTTTGCTCGGAGCACCCTATTCATAGGCGCTTCGATCTCAAAGGGTCCTCCCATGGACGCATGACGGACAAGCCCGAGGCGGAGATTGACGAGACCACCACCCTGAAGGACCTCGATCTCAACTTAATTTTCCGGCTGCAGAACTCCTGGTTTCAGGAATTCCACAGGTGTTCATGTCTGGTGTGCTGATTCCTCCCATTCACCTGGTCTTCCATTTCTTTGAGCCAGCTTACGCTCTCCTCCTGCAGGCAAGTCGATAAAGACTGCGAGTTCCTGGAGCAGGAGAGGATAATGGATTACAGTCTTTTGGTGGGAGTCCATTTCAGAGAAGCATCGACCTCGCAGGAGACAACTGATGGTCATTCTCAAACTCAAATTGGTGCTCAAAAGCTTTCTCTGTGACTGATGAGTTGATGCTAACGATGTCATCTTTCTTTCTCCTCTTTTTCCTGACAGCTTCCTCTGAAGTCGACGACACGAACGATGCAACCCTCCGCCTGTCAAGAGTAGACATGGACGAGTTTCTTTGGGATTTGATACGGTATGATGCGAGGACTTGTCGATCATTTTGTGTACATAATAAGGTTTCAGGATTCTTTTCATCCTCGTGAAAATGCAGATTGCCTTCAACAAAACTAGGCGTAAATATGCCAGCAAGGGTTGAACAAATAGTGAGGAGTGAGGGTGAATCCTTGCTAGTTATGGAACCAACGGGCGAGTTCTATGATGTGATTCTGTATTTTGGCATCATAGATATTCTGCAGGATTACGATATCAGCAAAAAGCTCGAACATGCTTACAAGTCCATTCAGTATGATCCAACCTCGATATCAGCTGTTGATCCGAAGCAGTACTCCAAACGCTTCCGCGACTTCATTTACAAAGTATTTTCAGAAGACACTTGATCATATTTACGTCCAAAACTTCCTCCCCTGTAACATGTTTGGCCTTTGCTTGCTTTGCATCTCGGCATGTATGTATATATATAGTTGCATCGACACAATTAAATGTGATGCATCGCGGCCAGACTTGCCCACCGGATGATCCGTGGGCGATCTAAGTTGTGTTTGGCTTATGATTCATTGATTCAGAATCGATTACATGTAATGTTCGAGCTAAGTGCCTTTCTTGGTTATTCTTGATTTATTTCTCTTGTAGATCAAAAGCTGTACTTTTGTAGATGATTTTTAGCTTTCAGGTCTGCTCAAGAGAGGAGTCCTTTTGTAATCATTATGTTTATTATGCATCAGATATTGATAAAGAATTGTGGCTTGTCAGTCGTCAAGAAATACTGGGATGATTCTCTGCTGTTGCTCCCCTTTATATATATATATATATATATATATATATATATATAATCTTTATAATAAAATCTTTATTATATAACAATATAACAAGTTGCGGAAGCCGCATGCAAAAGCGACCGATGTTTCAGGGTTAAATAAGGCGAAGCGTTTCCTTCGCGACAGCATAGTATACGACGTGGCGGTTTCTTAGGAGTCGTAGACCAATTTGACATCCCATTGATTGCCACGTGTTACTCAGGTGTAGACTGGAACAACCTATTGCTCGATTTAACCGACAAACAGAAACTGATTCGTACACATCGCTCTTTTTGGTTCCACGAAATAGAAGGGGAAGGCAAAAGGTTAGCAAATTGATTGATCGGAAGAGATGAACGCGGCGAGCTTGTTGGCGTCGGCGGGGATGAACATAGGGCTGGCGCTGGTGGTGCTCTCCCTCTTCTCCGTCCTCAAGAAACAGCCCTGCAGCGCCCCCGTCTACTTCGCCCGTCGAATAGCCCGCCGGGAGGCCCTTCCCCTCTATCCTGCCTTCTCCCTCGCCCGCCTCCGCCCCACCGCCTCATGGATCAGCCGCGCCTTCCGCGTCACCGAGGACGAGGTCCTGCGCATCCAAGGCCTTGACGCCCTCGTCGTCCTCCGCTTCTTCAAATTCGGGTAACCAGTACTAAGCTCATTGCTGTTTATCTTTCTTTAGTGAATGTGCCATGCCCAAGATAGGTTATGCGGAAGCTAATGAGGGTCCAGTTCACAGCTGAGGACGCCTATCGTTTGCTCCTGAGTTCTTGTAACTTGCCTGTAGTGTCCTCTGGAGCCCATATCTCAGTTGTCAGGGCGTTATACCTGTTTTAGCAGCAACAGGCTGCATCAGTAGTTGTTGGAATCATAGACAATATAACTTGTACTAGTATTGTTGTTAGTTGTACCAAAAGAGCAATCATGAAATATACACTCGTGAGAGCTAGGTAGTCATGAACAGAAATGGTTTTGTCAGTGTCTCCTTAGACATGAAGGGTAGCTGGTTTTGCTCGTTGCTTACATCAATGGTACTGCAAATTAATGTTGAAATTTGGATTCCACTATTGTGAAATATGGAGTTGTTACAATTCAAACAACCATAGAGAGGTGGCAACAAAGGCCCTAAACTTGCTGACATACTGTTTGTGAACGATAGTTTCTTTAGTAATTCAAGCCCCTTGGGCCCAATCAGAATAATGACTAAAAGTATAATTCAATTCAGTTATCGGAAGTGGCAGAAATTTTGTGGTAAAAGGATATTTGAAGACTATATGCTGTACTCTGTCATCAGATTAGTGACGGACAGAGCAGAGGGGAGCATTGCATTTTTTAACACAATCTAGAAAGCCAAGAAAAGGGGGGTAATTTGCTCCATCTAGTCTCAATAAAAGACTTCTGACTCTAGGAGAGACTCAAATATCTCTAGAGTATATCAGTTGGTTCGAAGGATTGGGAGCTTGAGGAGCCTGCAGCAGTCACATTATTATTAACGAATGGCTGTTGGTCAGTTGGTGAGCTATGTTTTGGTACACCTGTAGGCAAACACAATCGTTCTTTCATGTGAAGAGAGAAGGGTCATGATGGGGATATCTTGGTTGCAGAGTAGGTATGGTGTGCAATATAGTTGAACTATTTCTTAAATGACCTTTCCACCCAACGTTAACAAATGTTATGCATACTCGACACTAGATAGCATGTCCTGTTGGAAGCTGAAAAGTGCAGCAGACAAGATCATTGATTTGCGTCTCGTAACATGGATTACTTGTATATGGGGTTTAATGCACTTAGGGAACATTTTCTCACAATCCATAGTGAAATTGTGGTTTTTGAAAGTTAAAAATGGGTTGTGGAAGGTTTCGGATCTTCTTAGACTATGTCATGCTTCTGTATATATTCTTGGCTTCTTGCAATTATGTCTCGGATGATCTTATGCCTTTATACTCCCAAATGTTTTTGGATTCAATGTTGTTAAAATAGTGGAATTGCTTTTTAATCTATATGATTCATTGCACTAATACATCATCTTTCTTACTTTGTAGAACTAAACTTTTCACAGTTTGCTCAATAATTGGGTTGCTGATACTTGTACCTGTGAACTTTACTTGTCAAGATGGCCATTCTCGAAGTGAATTTTCATATTCAATGGATGCTTTTACAATTTCTAATATTGGGAAAGGCTGTAACAGGTAATGCTATTTCTGTTATTTAATTGGTTCATTGTGTTTTAGTACATACATATATGGTATGCTGTTTTACAGTATCTGCCTATCTGGTATATCCTACTACAATATGTACATATTATCGGTTTGTGAACTTTAGTTCTCATTTGCAAATGACTGCAGTGCCTGGTGTTATAAGATCGTACAACATGGAGAATAATAGTGAAACATACATTAATTTTATGGCTAGCAGGCAGAGAACTCTGCACACATTTTCTACCAAGATAGTAGTGAATCAAAACTTACATCTTTTTTTCCTTCTGTTGTCCGTCCTCTAAGATGAAGTGGGATACATTGTTAAAGTCCATAGAGCTGTTTTGCTTTGTATGAGGACTTAAAGTGGCCAGTATATGGAAGATATTACTAAATGGAATAAGAAGTATAGTCGTTGCTACTTTTGTACAAAGTTTTTTATATTGGTTCAATAAGAGTTTTAATAATCTGTTGGATAGGTATGGTATCGGTATACCGGGTAGTGGATGCCAAAGTTCTCAATTTCGTTTCGTACCAATGTATCGAGCCTTGCTCGATACAGTACATATCGAGGTATACCAATGGTACGCCAGGTGTACCAACGATATGCCCAAAAAAAAAAAAAAAAACTTCCAAAAATATTTGTAGGTAGCGGTTCAAGAATACCGGGGCGTGCCAACCGGTACGCCTCAGTAACAATCGAAATCTAGGTCGTACCGACTGGTACACCTCGATAACGGTTGAAATCCGGAGCGTACCGATCGGTACGTCTCAATAATGGTCGGATTTCAACTGTTATCGCCCGGTACAGACGTCGTATTTCATGATACGAGGTCAAAACATTGGTACCACCCTGTAGAGGGCCGTCCACGTACCAATATCCTCTCGGACCGATACATACTGCCCGTACCGGGTGGTACACATTGAAATTGAGAACCCTGATGGGTACTATACTGATCTGTACTGCTTGGTATCATTGAATTAAGAAAAAAAATTCGAGCTTAATATATCATGTATCGAGCTTTAGCATTTCAATTTTAGTATTTGGTCGAACTGGTAACTTGGTGTATATCAGCCTAACTGGATTCTAAAACATTGGTTCATACTCTTTGGGACGAAGAAATCTGAGAATTTCTCAGCACATAGCCCCACCCAAGGATTGTCTTAATCACTAAATAATTGAAAATGCTAAAATCAAATTTGCAATGCAGATAGCTATGGAAGATATTGAGGGGAATAGGTTGATTTTAATGCCATGATGAATACCTATAAATGCATCTTCTAGATTAAATGTAGTTCTTAACTTCTAGTAATGGTTTTTGTGGCTGTTGTATTTGTATTGTGACATGGCACAATTGTAACTGTCTTCATTGACTGCTATGGTAACTGTTTAGTACATTAATTTGAGTAAAGAGATAATATACCTGATAAAAACACTTGATTATCATCATGTTTGCACATATCGAGTCTTAGGTTAATTACCTTGTTCAATCTTACCTTTTTATTTTTTATATTTTGTCTAGAAAACGTTGACCTGTGTATTGGGCGTTACGAAACAACATATATAAAAAGTTTATATTACTGAAAGAGAATGTTGAGATGGATGTATAGAGTTACTAGAAAAGATTAAAAAAAAAAATTATTTGTAAATCACTAGGTATCGCCTCAATAGAGGATAAAATGATAGATAATCATTTAAGATGGTATGGACATGTGCTTAAAAGATCTATAAAGACAGTACTTAGAAGAGTTAAAATGATTAATGTTAGTGCTATGATGAGAGGTAGAGGAAGACGTAGAAGGACTAGTAGAAATCATAAAAAAAAAGATTTATATACTCTGAACTTAACTAAACATATGATCTTTTATGGATCTCAATAGTGACAAAAGATACTTGCAACCAAACCCAAATAGTTGAGATTTAATGACTTTGTTGTTGTTTGTAAATGTTGATTTGTCATGCATTTGAAGTTTTCAGTTATGCAAGAATTATTTTAGGCAGTCTAATGAAAAGTTAAGTATTAGGGTCAAGTTGTGGAAACAACCACTTTATTAGGAAGGTAGGACTGCATAATTAACCCTCAAATCCCACAACAGCTGGAGCATTTAGCACTGGGCTGCCCTAGTATGAGTTACATTATTGTGTGTTGGCTCAAACATCGCCAAACACGGTAAGAATTAATGATTAGTATTTTGCAGTCCAAGCATGTCCTGTCCAGTTGGCATGATAAGATTCCATGCTGATCACATCCAGGCATGTGCCAAGACACATTGTTATGGAAGGATGGGGTTGGATTTTTGACATGGGTAAACACTTATTTACCAAAGCTTATTTTCTTTGTACTTATGCATAGACTAGTTAAATTTAAATGCCAGAAAAAAAAAAGGTTCATCTGAATAGAAGACGCATCAACATGATGCTTGCCTAAATAATTGCAAGGTTGTGCTTGGGTTTTATGTGCCACTAGCAGATTAGCAATTTTGTGAGATAATGGTTGCCGCCCAAGTCACTATTTCCTTTTCTTTCCACAGCATAGTTTTTCCTGTTGGTGAGAAACTTTGACATGAGTGTCTTCTTCATTTGATTGACTTTCTTTCATGAAAGGATTGTCATATTATATGGCATTGAACTTCACCTGCTACCATCAACTATTAAATTTTCATGATCAGAAAATTCATAACTTCTCATGCTGTTTTTGTGTGTGCAATTTGTAGCAACAGTTGGTATTCTCGGTTCTCCTGAAATTGGGATTAGCATTTCTAGTCATTTCTTCATATGTCAGACACATTTTAGAAAGACTGAATTGGTAGTTCTAATTTTCTGTTTGCATGAAAAAGTGTCAAACTGATTTCAGAACCCCTCATTTTGGAATATGTCCTTTATCATTTTGCCAGGAAGCTTTTTTAGTTCTTGTTATTTTGTTCTTGCATGATCATCAATTTCTTTTTATATTCTGACAGAGATTTTGGCATTTTCTTTGGTCTTCTTCTTTATTGAAATCTTGGGTTACCTTCTATTTACTGACTAGTATGATAAAATATTCAATGAGATTTTGGGACTTAATGTCTCACAGAAATTGGTCACTGTACCTAATCAACATAAATTAATATATTTTGGACTTTTGCTATATATATCAACATTTTTTCTTCTTTTACATGAGGCAAGAATTTCTTATTGATCATCCTTACTCTTCAATTTCCCTATTGATTGGTTAATTATGTTATATGCATCTTGTCATGCGGACATTTTTCTTCCGTCTTAATTCATATACAATAATTCAAATTCAAAATTTCACATTGAGCTTAGTATTTATATTTTTTGTTACAGGCTTTGGATCCATTTTGCATGCCTATGCTTTATATCATTTTATATCCTGTACTTGCTGTATATGGTAAGGTTCAACAAGTTCATACTACTTTACAGAAGCTGCACGTTTTTAGTTTTATTCTCACTTGTAGCCTTTCTAACATTTACATCATCACCTGGAAGGATCCTCATATATTTTTCTCCAAGCAAAATAGATATTGCTTACATAAACCTTGTTCCATTGTTGAAAGTGGATCATCGTTAGCCTTGTCTTATTTTATAAAGTTAATCAGAAGCTAAAACATTCTTGGGTGCATAGTGTACTTTTCTTATTTTAGTTTTTCTAGCTGGGTTCTTCTTTAATGATTATCCATTAACTAAGGCTACAAGCTGTTAATTATTAAACTATAAGTAGGTGTAGCAAAAGTTTCAAGTTTCGGCTAGGACATTATGATACACAATAGAGTCTTAGTATTCAGTTATGCAGAATAGTCTACAGAGGACCAGAGAAAAGGTCACCGGAGGATAGGATTGAGATTGATGATAATTCTTTTATAGTTCTCTATGGGTTTTTTATGATAATTTGAAAGTGATAAAAGTGGGCCTTTTTTGGTTCTTTATGGACATTGATACCAAGAATTGAAGTATCAAATATAGATCTATATATTGATTTGGTGCAGTATATTTTAGGCTATCATTAGGAAAAACAATAATATATATGTTAAAGTAACATTAATTATGCTATTTTATATTGCATATCTGTAGATGTTTGCAGCGGTGACACACTTCAAAACTTGTTCTAAATATTTTAAATATAAGTATGTCAGAGTGCAGAGTCTACATGTACAAGTAAATACATAAATTCTTGGGTGTTACTGCCATCTTTGGGTGACACAGTGAATTCTTGAAGGTTGAAGAGAGTATGCAATCGAACTTTCACCTTCAACAGTGACTTGGCAGACAATTCATTGTGAATGGTTGAACGTTGAAGAGAATATCTAACAGACCTTCTACCTTCTCTGTATCACCCAAGGAATGTTGTTTCAAGTACCGGAACTGTATTCCCTGATCAAACCAGTACATACCGGTTGATACTGGTGTAGCAACACATGCTACATTGGTAAGAATCAGTGTATCGAAGAGAAAGAAGAAGGAGAAGAGAGAGGCTTGGTCAAGGAAAAGAAGGAAAAGGAGGAAAGGGAGGAAGAAGGAAGAGGAAGAAAGAAGAGGAGGGGAGGAGGAAGAAGCAGGTGGAAGAGGAATAAGGGGAAAGGAAAGGAAGAAGATGTAGTGGAGGAAGAGGGAGAAGAGGAGGAAGCAATAGAGGAAGATGAAGAGGAAGAGGAGGAACCATACTCCTCGGTGGTGCATGGTGAGTGGCAGACAGTGGGTAACAACGGGTGACATTATGTCACGGACTTAGTTGGAATTGTCTAAGTCGTGAGGCACCCTTGCGGTAAAGACGCGAACTTAGCTTGTGTTTTCTAAGTCGCAAGGCACCCTTGCGGCAAAGACGCGAACTTAGTTTGCGTTGCCTAAGTCGCGCTTCGCCCTTGCGATTTGCGTCTGCAAAGATCAACCCACTTGCAACCTAGGTCCCGAAGGACCTGTAAAAGAGAAAGTTGATTAGTTCGAAGAACGAGCGACGAACAAGTCCCGACGTCTCGCGAAAAGGAGAGGCTTTACAAGCAATTCAGCGAGCACCTTGCGTGCACAAGAGAAAAGAGGGAGAGGAGGAAAACATGGACTTTAGAGGGTTGAACGAACAGCTGCAAGTCCACAAACGACTGCTCACCGGGTGCCGGGCGCGACAACAAGTTCCCGTCAAGGTAACGTGCGAACTTGCGAAAGGTTGTTCAACGCCCGACACTATACCGAAGCCCCATCCCCTATGGTGCCAGGGTGCTGAGATGGCTGACGTTTCACATGCAGTAGCGAGCAGCAGAAAATAGCCCGTGGCACGCGAAAACGGAGCTGTTTTGGGGTTGTTTTGCTTAGTTCGGTGAGCGATTGTACTGTAGCACTGCAACTTGTTCGAACTTACATTTTTACAAGTAAAAGGACTTAAAATCAAGTCAAAACATGCTGCCAAGCAGCTGTACATGTAGATGAGAGCGACGAACGGTTCGTTGAACGAAGTTGTTGCGGGTGCGTGATGACTGTTCGTGACATTCTCCCCCACTCAAACTGTCGACGCCCTCGTCGACGCGTGTTGGTAGTTGTTGATAATTGTTTCTTCATGTCGCAGGGCATCTTCGGGCTCCCAATTGGCTTCAGTTCGGGGAAGCTTTCGCCACTTCACCAAGTACTCGGTCTGCTCAGCTCCATTTGGTAGCTTTATCTTGCGATCCGCTAAAATAGTTTTAACTCGCTTCTCGTAGGAGACCCTGGTGGGGGGTAGCCGAGTTGGAACACTTTGGGAAGCATCTTGCGGATCCGAGTGATAGGCTTTTAGGTTGCTGGCGTGAAGAACATTGTGAATTTTGAACCACGCCAGTAGCTGCAACTTGTAGGAGACGTTGCCCACCCTGCTGATAATTGGGAAGGGCCCTTCATACTTGCGCACTAATCCTTTATGTACTTTGTTCCTAAAGAATTGGAGTGATGCTGGTTGGAGTTTTACCAACACCAAATCGCCGACCTTGAACTCTTACGGTCGCCTTCCCAAGTCTGCCCACTTCTTCATCCTTTTTACCGCATTCTCCGAGTAAGCCCGCGCAATATCTGTATTTCGGTGCCACTCCTTTGCGAAGTGGTTGGCTGACGGACTACTCCCAGTATACCCGATTGCCATGGTGTGAGGAGTTGACGGTTGTTGTCCTGTAATGATCTCGAAGGGACTCTTGTTGGACGCAGAGCTCCGCTGCAAGTTGTAGGAGAATTGGGCAATGTCCAACAACTTCACCCAATCTCGTTGGTTGGCACTCACGTAGTGCCGAAGATATTGCTCAAGGAGCGAGTATATCCTTTCGGTTTGGCCATCCGTCTGGGGGTGGAGGCTTGTGGAGAAGTATAACTTAGACCCCAACAATTTGAATAGCTCGGTCCATAATCGTCCCAGGAACCGAGCGTTTCGATCACTGATGATATTGTGCGAGACTCCCCAATACTTCACAACATCCTTCATCATCAGCTTGGCCACCTCCTCTGCTGAACAGTGTAGGGGAGCAGCAATGAAAGTTGCATACTTTGAAAATTGATTGACCACCACGAGTATCGATCCGAGTCTCCCTACTACAGGCAAGCTTGATATGAAGTCGAAGGAAATGTTCTCCCATGGCCTTTCTGATACGGGCAACGACTCCAAAAGTCCTACCGGATTCCGTTGCTCCACCTTGTCTTGTTGGCAAGTGAGGCACGTTCGAACATATTCCTTCCACATCAGTCCCTATCTTCGGCCAATAGAAGGCCCTCTCCACGAGAGCCAAGGTTCTATGAATGCCTGGGTGTCTAGCCCAAAGGGAATCATGACACTCTTTTAAGAGTTCACGTCTCAGATTGTCCACTCGAGGAACATAAACCCTATACCCTTTGGTGTAAACGAGTCCCTCTTGGACCCAAAACCGTCGTGCCTTGCCTTCTTTAATGAGCTGTATCAGGGCTTCTACCTAGGGATCACTGTACAGTCCATCCCTGATCCTGGAAAGGAAGTTGGAGTGCAACTGACTTGCTTGGCCTCTGCCCTCCAATTGTACA
This sequence comes from Musa acuminata AAA Group, assembly GCF_036884655.1. Classification (NCBI taxonomy): domain Eukaryota; kingdom Viridiplantae; phylum Streptophyta; class Magnoliopsida; order Zingiberales; family Musaceae; genus Musa; species Musa acuminata. The sequence continues at coordinate 26,190,269 of NC_088359.1, read as the reverse complement.
GCATTCACACGCTCCACTTTCCGACTTAATGCATCGGCCACGACATTCGCTTTTCCGGGCTTGTACTCCATTACCATATCAAACTCAGCCAGGAAGTCTTGCCATCGTGCCTGCTTTGGGGAGAGTTTCTTTTGAGTTTGGAAATAGCTCAAAGCGATGTTAACTGTCCTTAGTACAAATCGCGATCCAAGAAGGTAGTGTCGCCAAACTCGTAGACAGTGGATCACCGCGGTCATCTCCTTCTCATGCACCGGATATCGCCGCTCGGTCTCGTTGAGTTTGCGGCTCTCGTAGACCACCGGATGACCCTCCTGCATGAGTACTCCCCCAATAGTGAGGTCTGAAGCATCTGTATGGACTTCGAAGGGCTCCCCATAGTCTAGCAATTTGAGCATCGGTTCTTCCAATACAGCAGCCTTTAGATCTTGGAATGCAATCTCACATTTATCAGACCACCTCTAAGGCTACTCCTCCTTCAGCAACTCCGTCAATGAAGTTGCACACTTCGAATACCCTGCTATGAAGCATCGATAGTAGTTGACGAAGCTAACGAAGGATCTCAACTCTGGCACCTTCTTTGGAGTTCACCATTCCGCAACCGCTTGCACCTTCGATTTGTCTATCCGAATGGAGCCATCACTGATTCGATGCCCCAAGAATAAGATCTCCGTTTAGCAAAGTAGCATTTCTTCCTTTTCACGAACAAAGTGTTCTCCCTGAGAACCTCGAAAATTGTCCGAAGGTGCTTGACATGCTCCTCGAGCGTTTGAATGTAGACGACGATATCGTCTAAGTAGACGACTACGAACTTATCAAAATACTCCTTGAATAGCTGGTTCATGAGAGTGCAAAACGTGGTCGAAGCGTTGGTTAAGCTGAAAGGCATCACCAAGAACTCAAACGCTCCATACTTGGTCACGCAGGTAGTCTTCGCTTCGTCGCCTTCAGCAATGCGCACCTGCTAATACCCCGACCGAAGGTCGAGTTTTGAGAAATACTTGGCTTTGCCCAACTGGTCGAACAAGTCCGTGATGAGCGGGATGGGATACTTGTTCTTTACCGTCACTTTGTTGAGGGCTTGGTAATCGACGCATAGTCGAAGGCTCCCATCTTGTTTCTTCTGGAAGAGAACTGGAGCTCCGAATTGTGCTTTAAAACTGCGGATAAGACCACCGCTTAGCAGTTCACCTAACTGCTTTTTGAGTTCTGCCAACTCTGGCAGGGGCATGTGGTAGGGTGGTCTCGCTGGAGGCTTCACTCCTGGCTCCAGCTCAATGTTGTGATCCACGCTTCTACATGGAAAAAGTGTCTTCGGCAACTCGGGTAGCATAACGTCAGTGAACTCTTTTAGGACGTTCGCCACCACAGCAGGTTCATGAATGACCTTCTCATTGAGTGGCTCTAGCTTCATAGCAGCCACGAATGTTAATTCACATTTTCGTACCCATTTCTTCAGTTGTAATGCCGATATATGTTAGGGTTCCCTGGCTCCTCTCTGAGAGACGGGAACCACACAGGGGTCGCCACCTCCCATCACACATAGGGAGTTAAGGAACGACATTGGCACCAACTTCGCCGCGTGTATAAATTCAATTCCAAGAATCACTTGGAAGTCATCTAGTGGCACCGCCATCATGTTTGTGTTCCCGCTCCATGTTCCGATCTTGATGGGAACTCCCTTTGCCAACCCGGAGATTTGCTTGGCCTCCGAGTTCACCGCCTTCATTCGACTTGGGCTCTTCTCCAAGATCAGCCTAAGTCGCTTTGCTTCTCGATCGGTAATAAAGTTGTGGGTGGCGCCCGTGTCCACCATTGCACGGGTCGTTTGGCCATTGAGCTTGATGTCTACGTACATCAGCTCACCACTTCCTGCTTTTTGTAGCCTTGTCTTCGTGTTCTCCCCCACTTGACCCCGCATGGCGTTTAACAAATGCATTGCTCCCATCCCGGGTCCTTGCGACTCCTCACCATCGCTGCTGGATTCAGAACTACTCGAACTAAGAGCGACAGCCTTGCCTTTCTCCGATCTAGGGGGGGTGGATGGAAGCTGTTAAGCATTGAGTGCCTGTTTTTGTGGGCACTCCCTCACCATGTGCGGCCCTCCGCACAAGAAGCATCCGTCAGGTTTCGGGGCCTTGCCCTTCAGGCTTGGCTCTTTGTGGGAAGTCTTCTTCCTTTGTTCGTCCCCGAGCTCCTTCCCTCGAGAATATTTTGGAGGGCGATTGCCTAAAGGTTGTTTCCTTCTTCCCGGGTCTTCAGAGGAAACAAAGTCAGTGAGCCTTTCTGCGGCAGCAATTGCCCCGATCACATCGGCAACATTCCTTCGATGTAGTTCTTGTTGAGCCCATGGCTTCAAACCATCGAGGAAGCTGAACAACTTATCCTTCTCGGACATATCCTGTATGTCCAGCATAGCGCAGAAAATTGGTTCATGTAGTCTCGAATGGAAGTACTCTGGCGGAGTTGTCTCAACTTCCTTCTTGCGACGAACTCTGTGTTCTCCGGTAGGAACTGAGTTCTCAACTCCCGCTTCAAGTCCTCCTATGTGTCAACTCGACACCGACCTTGTTGGATCTCCTCCTAACAGGTTCGCCACCAAAGTTTTGCATCTCCGTTCAGATACATTGTTGCTATATAAACTTTGGTTTCTTCAGAATCAGGCTTCGTAGCTCGAAAGTATTGTTCCATGTCGAACAGGAAATTCTCGAGCTCTTTGGCATCTCTGGCCCCTCCATAAACATGAGGCTCAGGTGCCCTCAAGTTTTGTGGCGGCGCAACGCGGGTGTTGCTTCCTCCCGCATTTAGTGCTCTTGTGAGCATGGTCACCCTTGAAGTGAGTTCCGTCATAACTTCCTGTAGGTGTTGCACGGAGTCTTTGGTGTCATTTGATAATCGGTCGACTAAGGCCTCAACCGTGTCGATCCTAGACTCTGCTTCTTCTTGCGCTCTCTACCCCAACATGCCTTCGTTGGCCATTGTAGAGTTCCTCCAAGCTCGCTTCAAGAATATCCAAGCGGGTTTTCGTCGTTGTGAGTCTCTCCTTGTGACTCTTTTTTTTCCGTTGGCGCTCCAGATTACGATTCCTCCGCTCGCGGAGAGTAGCCAACTTCTCGCTCATCATGTTCGCTGCCGCGCTCCTCTTGAGCGGCTCCAACAGCATCAGCGCGAGTGTGCACTTTCTGCCCACCTGCGGCTGCTTGGGGCAAGGTTCTGGCTTGCCCTGTCTTGCTTGATTAGCCACGATGCTTTGCCATGTCGAAGTTGCGAAGTTCCTTCGCTGCTCGCTCGAAGTGCTTGTCCGCTCTGATACCACAATGTCACGGACTTAGCTGGAATTGCCCAAGTCATGAGGCACCATTGCGGTAAAGACGCGAACTTAGCTTGCGTTTCGTAAGTCACGAGGCACCCTTGCGGCAAAGACGCGAACTTAGCTTGCGTTTCCTAAGTCACGAGGCACCCTTGCGGCGAAGACGCGAACTTAGCTTGCATTGCCTAAGTCGCGCTTCGCCCTTGCGATTTGTCTGCAAAGATCAACCCACTTGCAACCCCTCGCAGGTCCCGAAGGACCTGTAAAAGAGAAAGTTGATTAGTTCGAAGAACGAGCAACGGACAAGTCCCAATGTCTCGCGAAAAGGGGAAGCTTTACAAGCAATTCAGCGAGCACCTTGCGTGCACAAGAGAAAAGAGGGAGAGGAGGAAAACAAGGACTTTAGAGGGTTGAACGAACAACTGCAAGTCTACAAAAAGTTGCTCACCGAGTGCCGGGCGCAACAACAAGTTCCCGTCAAGGTAACGTGCGAACTTGCAAAAGGTTGTTCAACGCTCGACATTATATAGAAGCCTCATCCCCCATGGTGCCACTCGGGTGGTTCCAGGGTGCTGAGATGGTTGACGTTTCGCGTGCAGCAGCGAGCTACAGAAAACAACCCGTGGCACGTAAAAACGGAGCTGTTTTGGGTTGTTTTGGGGCTGTTTTGCTCGGTTCGGTGAGCGGTCGCACTATAGCGCTGCAACTTGTTCGAACTTACATTTTTACAAGCAAAAGGACTTAAAACCAAGCTAAAACTTGCTGCCAAGCAACTGTACATGTAGATGAGAGCGATGAACGGTTCGTTGAATGGAGTTGTTGCGGGTGCGCGACGATCGTTCGTGACAATTAGGAGGTGAATACGAAGAGGGCTCGTTTTCAAGTGAAGAGGGCTCATGAACATGAGCCCTAAAGAGTATTAATTAATTAATTTTTTAATGGGTTAGAGTGGACCATCCTAAATAGGGGTGGTCCGTGCATTGGTGCACGATTAGACCGTTACATACCATTTATTTCTTATTGGTCTAGGCGAAACGATCGTTCATGGTTGTAAGCAAAAGTTTTGATGTATGTAGATCTTGTGAAATAGTTGAATTTATTGAGATTTTATTATTTCGGCCATTTATTCCTTTTTGGCCTCCTAATGCAACAACAATGAACTTTGAAATTGTTTTAACTTGAGGCATTATCACCTGTAGGTTCTTCGTTTTTTTTATACAAGTGGTGTATATGTTGAGAAATCTGGGGCGACATCATATGCACAGCGGAAGAACAAAAACACAAACCCAGAGTTCTCGCAGAAAAGAAGGCTTCATCGTTATGCAAAAGTTAGTTCGCAAAAACCCACGAAACCGAAAAATTGTGCGTAAGAGAATTACCTAGAGAGATCGTATATCCCTGAAAACCTGTAGATCTGTGGGAGAGGATGAAGCAGGTCAAATATCCTCCTCTCTAACGGTGATCCACATGGCATAAGCTACGAAAATGCTCATCAAATCGCTGTCCAAAACTCTTCCTCGCGTGCACTATGCAATCAAGAAGGGGCTGTCTTTTCTTGCTGTCCACACGCCCCAAATAGGGGCTGCAATATGAGGAGAGGGAGAGAGGAGAATATGAGGAGGCAACTAAAAAGAACCTCTAGCCTATGGGTCTTTGATTCCTTCCTATTTATAGAGACCCATTGTCAACTTAATCGTAATGGATCCTACCATATTGGGTACTGGATCTTCATCCAACTACCCAAGCCTCTTAGATTAGTGGGTCTCTATCCAATAATCTCTTATTAGCTTTTATTGGATCTCATCCATAAGATCCAACAATTCAGGAACTTATTAGATATCTAATAAGATAAGGGCTCCAACAAATCTCATATCCGAACCTCTACTCGTCGCAACGCCTACCATATGTGTGGGACCCTCTAGGCCCAATATTGAGTTGGCCGTAAGTCATATATGTCAGAATTCCTTCCGGCTCTAATGAATTACTATCTCCATAATAATTAACTCGACTCATCGACTGTAGACGTACTAGACCACTATGTTGCAGTCCCCAGACAGTACATGAGAATTCAATCCTTTGGACATATTTATCCTCAGTTACTGTGTACCTCTAGTCCCTCATTTATCTAATATCTTAGAGACCGTATACCGGACATGGTGCTGTCAGGCCCATACAGTTTCTTCACGAGTCTCACTTTAATTGGATTCTCCGAGAGAACTCTTTCTCTCTCAATCCGAATGACCCTGACCAGGGATTTGTCTGAGCAAAAACACATGGGATATTCCTCTCATGACATCGAGAGCGGATGATCCTCTATCGACACTCAATAGCCCTTGTAAGGTTAGCTACCACTCCCAATGACCGGCTGTGCTAGATCTGGAACCTCCAAACCTATAAGTCCGGTATCAAAGAGTGGAGTACTCATACAGGACATCCCTAGTGTCTCAAGTCTAAGGACCAGATACACCATTGGGACGACGGAATCGCTGTTTGATAATAAGGCATCATCAACCATCCAACATTCCATGAGCGGATCAATCAGTGAACTCATTCTCTAATGAGCACCTGCATTAAATCCCTATTGTCCCCACATGAGCAGCTATGAGATCAGCTGCATCCATCATATGGACAGGTATACAACACACCAGTCTGTCCGGTTATCTCGATGTCCTTTTCGAGTAACTTATGATCAAGATTATTTAGGATCCATGTTTAAAGGCGAACCGGTCTCAATATCATGATCTTATCATGATCTGATTCCCATTACACAGATCCATGAATATCATAATATATTCATACAACAGACAATATAAAATGATAAAATATCAAATAATAATAATATTAAGCAAAAAGATTGCGTATCAAGTCACACGTGTCATCACTCACGTGATTCGCTTGTAGGATACTTATGACTAGCAGTATATTCTCCACGTAGGGTATAAGATCACAAATCAGAAATGTCTATATTTGATTTTCTACCTTTTCTAAGTTCATACCTTGATTCTTCATTTGTTCTGATCGAGAAATTGTTGGCTCACATTATCCTAAACAAACACTATATGACCACGTTACATGTACAAATTCAATAAGTGGTTGTCAAAAACAAAAAAGATTAGTTGGTCACGTTTCAATTTTGTATTTATATATTCATCTCATTATTAATTCCCAATCATCCATAGTATCTTTTAATGTTTAACTAGTATTTAGTCAATTATCCAGAACAATAAGAGAATAAATAGAATAGATTTCACAACCATTTTCTGAACTAAGATATTGAACAATTGGAATAGAAACTTGGATAATTGTCTGAATTGAGTATTGTATAAAGATTTTATTGACTAAGTTACACTGTTAACGACATAGTTATATTCTAAAATTTCACATGCTTAATCAACCAAGACATCCTGCACCTTTCACTTGCTCTCGTGGGAGGGGAACAAATGTTACAAGAAAAACCTATCATAGATAATAGGAGAACTCACACATTCTTTATTAGCAGGGAAATGGTACTCAGGTACATCGTACTGTGACATATTAACTAGTATGGGCGGTACATATCGATCTAATAGGAGACTGGTATGGGTGGTATATATCGGTTTGTCGGTACATCCCACCATACCATGTGTGGATATATCAATAAATACTGTACTGATAGCCGATCGGTACACCTATACGAACCAATAAGGTGGACCATGAATGGTACTATGGGGAAACACATGAACTACATGGATATATGGTTTGGATCTGATATGGGAATGATTTAAGCTTCACTCTAAACATAGACATTAGACTAATTAAACATTTGGATTTGATGTGGGAATGAACAGGTTTCATTTGAAACCAGGAGATTTATAGTTGTAGTGTGCAACATTTTCATGTTATTAATTTCATTATGATGTTCAAGTGTGGACACTTTAGGCTTTATGCTTTTTACCGTAAAACTATTGCCAAAGCCAAAACAACCTAGTCATCGATTTGAGTTCTTTGTGTTTGTTCATGATTTTCACTAATCCATAAAGAATCCATAAGTGTTGTTTAGGTAGCAGGTGAATAAGTTGTTATATGAGTTTCATCATATATGTAATGGGTGATTAGTCCAATTGACATACACTTCTCAATACAAAAACAGAAAACACAGATAAACAATTAGCGTGAAGAGAGCATACCTTGAACTTTGAAGTTAAAACAGCATATGCTCATGACAACAATAGGTCGAAGAAAAGATTTAAAAACCAGTTGGATGAGTCTGCACTGATTAATATTTACCAGTTCAACTAAAAAACATAACACAGACATAGTCCAGTAAGAAACAAGGGTTATTGTCTAGTAACCCTTAATAAACCACCCTTGACATTCAGGGGTACTGGATAGGAAGTCTTAACACTGATATTCACATCCTTCTTTTAAGTTTTTGATGACAACTAGTCCTCTTTTTTTTTTTCTTTTTTTTCCTTCCATTGATCCTCTCTCTCCCTATCTTCCTCTTGATGATTTCACTCTTCCCTCCTCTCCTTCCACTGCCTCATCATGTCACCTCGGCATCCACTGTGCTATGTTAAGGGCCTAAGACATCCTCTTCTTATATGCCTCCTCTTCATCCTGCTGCTGCTCCACCACTTCTGTTCTGCCACCTTCTCTTCCTCCTTTTCCTCTGCCCTTCCTCCTCCCACCTCTTTTATCCCTCTTTCTGTTCGATCTGTGCCGACCCGTATGTTAGCATCCTGTGTGGTACAACATTAAACCTGTATTGATCCAGCTAATGACTGATATGGTCTTGGACAGAAAAATAAGGCTGCATTAAATGCTAGAAAAGAAATGAGCGATCTTGGCTTAATTTGTATTACCTAGAAAGTATGATAACTTTTCATTTCACTGTGGATGAAAAATAATATTTCCATCTTTGCTGGGGATGATCTGATATTAACCTGTTCATAAGCATTGGCAAGCATCCATAGCAATCATGTCACACTTGCTATTCCCTTGTATACTTTGTTCTAATAATGGGGGGGAAAAAAATCCATTGGTGTCCTATATGTTTCTTGCATATGAATTATTTTGCAGTCTCTCTGTTGATGAGTGATAGGTTCTTAGATCTGATGTGGTGAGCAGTGTATAACAATTTAATTGCATATGAAACTGAGCTTTCCAAACAAAAGCTGTATCTGCTTTTTCCTTGCCCATCCTTGAACATAATTGATCACTTCTCTTTGTATATAATGAAGGTCAATACCCCAGCGTCCCATTCACAATTCATTGAAGCCCCTTCTATTTAACTTTACTTGTGTCAGAGGACTCAGAGCTCAAGCATAATTCAAGAGAATCAATGTCATGTTATATCACTTTATACTTATTGGTGTGCCTTTAATGTAGTTCAAGACTATATTCTTCTGAATGAGGGATGATTGTGGTGATGATTTCAATATTGTTGTGGTAGCTAGAATTGCTTATATAAGTTATTTGGTGTTACTTTAGTCTAATTTATGATTGTTTTAAGTAGAGGACTACTGTGTAGTTGTGTTAATGTTCTGTTTCATGATTCCATAACTAGGAATATAAGGTGATACTAGTTCTTCGACTTCAACATATTGGTAACAACAGGCAGCGGCCTGACCAATTCACTGTGCTAGTTAGAGGAGTTCCACTTTGTATTGAACACAAGGCTTATGGATGCTGTGTAGACCACTTCTTCTCCAAGCATCATCCATTCACATATCAATCATACAAAATAGTCCATGATGGGAAATGCATTAGAAAGCTACTGGTAAGCTATTACTCAATATGCTAGAATTTTGAATCTTACCTATTATGCTCTGCATTGCATACTATATATACATATGATGCATTTTGCTCCTACCATTTGTCTCTGTTTCATATCTATTTGTATTTTCTTTTGTTATTCTATCTGTTCTAATGACTAAACTACCTTTCTGGTTTCATCTATAAGATGTTACTTATGATCTTATTGCTGATAAGATTGTTGTTACATGGACATTTTATTTTCTATGAGCCTTTCTGAATCCTCTTTTTGCCAGAAAAAATTCTGACCTTGCATATCATTTTTTGCTCAAAATTTCTTTTGATTAGAGTAGATTGCTTGTCAGACATCATGAGTACATTTGAGTTATTGCTCGCATAAAGTTCTCTACGCAGCTCTGCACTGTATGAGGGGGTCAGGCTACATTCTAACAATGTTAGAAAAAGTAATGCAGTTATGATATTGCCACAGACTTAGAGTCAAGATTAGTACATCTTATTTAATGTTTTTGAGATTTTTCTGTACCATTTTCTTATAGAAGTTAATATTTTGCAGAAATTGGCATATTCACTTCAACACAAAATTAAGGATTTGCATAGAAAAGCTGTTGAGAAACCCATGAAGTGGTTGTGTCTTTGTGATACATTTTGGTCACATATTGGAGACCCAAAGATTCATGAGGAAAGTCTTCAGGAAGTACGCCAAAGAATACATCTGCTACAACATGAAAATATCATCAACAAAAAGGTACTAAGTACTAACTACTATTCAATTCTTCTATTTATGAATGAAACCAAAGATTAATGAATGGAAATGTGCAGTAGAAATTTGAACTTTGAAGTAATGTCATGTTATACAATTGCTTTAGTAATGAATGGAAATATTGGATCATTGGGGGCTACAAAAATTGAAGCATGTGCCATATATCTTTTTTGCTGACTTCAATATATCATCTGTCTACTGATTGGTTCCTTTCTATTATTGCCTATTACATATTGTTGGATGGAAGTAGTTACACTGTGCTAGTACTAACACTTGTGAGTTTGAGATGCATGGTTGCATTAATAACCTTTTTGTTAAAAGAAGCTAAATAATAAACAAGCAAGATTAAATTTACTTGGATGGGCTCATGGGCATCAGTGATGAACATATTCTTTCGATAGAACATTTTAAAGTGATGATTTTAATATAGACATATTCTTTCCCACGTTTCTTTTCTAAAAGTGGTTAGTATTCTCAGTTTTGGACTTTTAGGATTTCACTACCTATTGTATAGGAGAGAAGGACCATCGTATCGTGTCAACCGGTGGCATAGGTCCATGGGCGAATCAATATATACCGGTCGATACTGACATACTGATAGTTCCTGAAAAAAAAAAAGCCAGAAATTCACAAAAAAAAAAGTTTAAGGTTTTTATCCTAATTTAATGATATTTTTATTATATTTAATTAAGAATAGTATATATTTGAGGCATAAATAAATGTATAAGGCCATGATTAACCCTAAATACCCTGAATTTGGGCCTAAATGTAAGACAATAGACCTAATTAGGACTAACGCAAGAAAATGATCTTAATCATGTTTAATCTTTATAAAAATTCCATTAGATCCTATGTTTGAATCCCTCTTTTATCCTAATCAATAGCTTGATTACCATTAATCACCAATTAGGAACTTTAATCACATGTGAGAGTGTGAGAAAGAGTGAGAATAAGAGTGAGCAAAAGAGAGGAGCATGCGAGGATTTAAAGTCCCAAAAGAGGCCCCAATGGTCAGTTTGATCATTGGGGTTAAACTTGATCCGATTTGGGTTGGAATTGATCAAATTTCAATCGATACTGACCCATATCGGTCAATATATCACTCAGCCAATACTTGACCCTTTTCTTACTGTCCTGGTTGGTCAACATACATAAGTGTCAGTTTGTGGACCAATAAGTTACACCCATTTTGTACTGTTTCAAACAGTATGTCAAACATTGAAAGAAAATACCTTTCCTAAATAGGTAATACCTAGGTTTAAAATCTCCATCTAGTGCTGATACTGGTTCGTGGCTAGACTAGTACAAATCAATGTATCAACTCTTGGTATGGGTCAATGCCATTAGGAAAGAGATGAAGAGAAGAGGGAGAAGGAGAAGGGGAAGGAGGAGGGGGAGAAGCAGAAGGAGAAGAGGCAATGGCAGATTAGGAGGAAGAGGAGGCAAAGGAGGAGAAAACACTGGATAAGAGATGAAGGAGAAGGCAAAAAGGCGTTAGAAGGATGAGGTGGTGATCTAGATGAGGAGGAAGCGGTGACATGGTGGTGCAGAGGAGGGGATTGAGACATAAGGGATGTGGCATAGGAGGGTTGAGAGAGTGGTGAGAGAAAGAGAGAAAGGACAGAAAAAAAAAAACAATTGTGACAACTATCAAAAATAAATAAAACTAACAGTACTGATAACAAACAATAAGCAAACTTACTCCTTAATATCATTTAGCTACAGGAGAGGAAGCAGGGGAGGACGAGGAGAAGGAGAAGAGGAGGTGGATTAGGACGAGGAGGTATAGGAGGATTAGCAGAGGAGAAAGTGGAGGATAAGGAGGAGAAGACAGAGGCGGCGCTAAGAGGATCAGATGGTAACCCAGAGGAGCCAATGTAGCTTTTTCATCTTCATAATTCTTGGTAGATTCAAATACTCATAGTACTGCTCGGTATGGACTGGTATTTAACAGTCCAATGGCTAATCAGTACGCGGACTGGGCAACTTCTGAATTAAAGATCCTGGTTAAAACTCTTGGAAAATCTTGGAGCAGCACATCAGTTTCTTAATACCAACTTTAGGCCACCGGTGGTCGCCCTGGAACCAACAAATGAAACAAAAGAAAATTCTCTCTTAAATTTGCAAGGGAACTCACTGTTTATTACTTACCCAGTACCACAGATTTAGATCTAAAGTAAGGACCCAAATGAGCTGCACTAATACCTTATTTTAAGTTCAAGTAATCTCATGTCTAATGTATTGCTCCTTCTTTAATGAGCTAGGATCACTAAAATGTCTATAAAGGCTGAATTGTGTTGCATTTTGGCTGCATCAAAATATTGTTTTTCTGCCTTTTGTTGACCAACTTATATGGCGTAGCTTGTTGCACAAGTACATTGAGTCTTGCAGTGTGATGTGACAAGTTTTAGAAGAGACCTTATGATAATTTGAGAACTTAATGTCTATTTTTTTTGCTACATAGATGTCTGTATTTTAATTTAAATCTACAGCATGCATTTTTTACAAGTAATCTGGTCAACCTTAAAATATGAGTTCTTTTAGGTTTTTGAGATCTTGTTATATTTTCCAGGAATTACCTGTTGCCTTCGTCTCATTTAAGTCTCGATGTGGTGCTGCCTTTGCTGCACAGACACAGCAGCACATGCATCCACTATTATGGACCACAGAAGCTGCACCAGAGCCAAGAGATGTCATATGGAAAAATTTAGCTATCCCTTGTCATCTTTTGGCACTATACAGAACTGGAATTTTCATTGCAGCACTTTTACTCACAGTTTTCTTTGCCTTGCCTGTGACAGCAGTTCAAGGAATCGCTCAATTTGAAAACTTAAAGAAGTGGTTCCCTCCTGCCAGAGCTGTACAGATAATGTAAGTGGTTCTTTGTTCTAGTTTCTCATTAAAGTTTGTTCGTCTTTGTTGTTGATTCTGTCTGTCAGCTAGAAAAAGCCAATTTTTCTAGTGAATAAATGTTGTTAATATTGTTAACTGTTGGGGTTGGTAAGTATTTTTAGAGTTCTAAGAGTATTCAAATTATTTGGATGAATCCTAACTCAATTCAAACTTCTTGGAAGATTAAGATTAGAATTAGGGATTCAAGTAGGAAGATGAGTCCTCGGTGAATTAGCTTTTGTTGTTATAAATACGTTGTGTAGGTTGAGGCAGAGCAAGATGTGAGAAAATACATTGGGTGCACCTAAGTTTTCTGAAGAGGGTGAGAGAAAAGGTATGAGAAATTATTCAGAATTTATGTGGAGGGCTGTACAAGCTGATTTATGCTTGATTTAGGTTAATTCAAGGGTACTTGTAATTGAACTCACATGATGAAAAATTAGATATTTTCTTTATATATAAGCAAAGGGTGTCAAAATCTTATATTGGCTTTTTAGTATATTTTTTATTAATGATCTCTATAATCTTTGTTTGGTTTTGGAAATCTTCTCCCCGATGAAGTGGTATCAAGTCCAAAAGATCTTGTGATTAGAGTTTCAATAAGGATGACTGATGAAGATTGAGAGGAGTTTGAGGCAAAGTATATTCTCTTCGGGAGGGTGGACAAAATACTCACCAAGGGAAGATTGTTGGGGTTAGCAAGTACTTTCGGAGTTCTAAGAGGTTTCAAATTCGTGGATAAAACCTAATTTGATTCAAACTTCTTGAAAGATAAAGATTAGGATTAGAGATTCAAGCCTGAAGATAAGTTCTTAGTGAATTAGGATTTGTTGTTATATATACATTATGTATATGAGTATATCTAGGTCTTGATTGGGAGTTAGATATAAGAAAATAGTTAGAGAAAATACTTTGTTTCTATTTATGGTTTTTAGGGAAGAAAAGGTGAAGCATGAAGAGAGACATTGCTGAATGTCTCCAAATGTTTAGTGTGCCAATAGGTAAATGTTGGAATAAAAAACCTGTTGGGAAATTACAAGACTTGCCTATACCTGAATGGAAATGGGAACACACGACTATCGACTTTGTGTCAGGTCTATCTAGAACCCAACGAGAGTGTGACACTATTTGGGTGATAGTTGATTGCCTAACAAAGTCAGCACACTTCCTTCTGATAAAAAAGAATTACTCTTTAATCCAATTAGCAAAATTATATGTCAAAGGGATTATTCGATACCATGGGGTACTGGTCAGTATCATTTCAGATCGGGATCCTAGATTCACTTCGAGATGATGAGGTAGCTTGCAAAAGGCATTGGGAACATAAATTTAGGACAACCTTTCACCCCCTAGACATATGGATAGTCTAAGAAAACTATACAGACACTAGAAGATCTTCTTAGAGCTTGTTCTATGGATTCTAGTGGTAGCTGGGATGAACATCTACATTTGGTAGAATTAACTAATTCTCTAGACTTTAAATGGTTCCTTTTGAAGCATTATATGCGAGAAGATATCAATCTTCCATTTATTGGGATGATGTGGGAGAAAGAAAATTGTTCGATCGATTCAGCAAAGAGATATGAAAATTGTTCAACCCTCAAATGAAATAAAGAGGTGTGAAAATTGTTTAGTCGATAAGTAAAAGATTGCTAACAACCCAAAGTCAACAAAAGACTTATGTTGATTGGAAAAGGTGAGATTTGGAATTCAAAATAAGCGATCATGTTTTTCTTAAAGTGTCACCAACAAAACGGGTGATAAATATTTTGGAATTAAAGATTATTTAAGATTGAATGAGAATAGATCATGATTGTTAATCATATTCTTATATAATTAACTTGAAATTATGATATAAATCAATTATTATTAAATTCATTAAATATTGATGAATTTTTTTTAATGGTTTTTTATTGTTATTTAAATTTTTGTATTTGAATTGGTGTACTAAAGCATTGCATGATATATGCCCACATGATTACTGATATTTACTGAGGACGCTCAAACTCTCGGGATGGACAACTTTCCAACAACAATGGAAAGGGTCCATGTCACACTCCCATTGAGGTAGTATCTCTCACTAGCCACAAGTGGAGATATGTCTCTCATATCCATAGTAGGAGATCGTTAGTCGCCATGTCTAGTGGCCTGTTAAATCACCGAAAGGATTCATCGTACCAGTACTGATTTGCCTACTCAATATCAAGGACCAATGTCTTCAGTAAACATTAGTAATCTTGTGGGCACATATTATAAAATGCTTTAGTACATCATTTAAATCCAAAAATTCAGATAACAATGAGAAACAACTAAAAAAGATTCATCAATATTTAATGAATCTAATAAAAATTTATTTATATCATAATTTTAAGTTAATCATATAAGAACATGATTACCAATCATTATTTAGTATTATCTGATCTCAGAAAATGTTAAGTTCAAATAATGGCATATATCATATGAAAAGGTAGGTTAGTTATGATATATAGATTTAATTTGAATCCAACTAAAGGTCTAAGGTTTGAATTATGGTAAGGGCATCTAATTTTTATTTTGTTTTTATATACACCCGAACCTAGCTTGGGTTGGGTTCACAGAGTTGGGCTACCTTACGTGTTAATTGGGCTGATTAAATTATCAATTTTTGACTAATCAATTTGACATCGTAAAATTAACCAATTGATATCATAACATTATAACTAAATAACAACATTAATCAATAGAATAATAAATAATAAAATAACAGAATAATAAATACTACCTAATTTTCTCTCTCTTATTTTCTTATCTTGCTGTTTTATTAAGGGTATACATGTCTTTTTATAGGGTGATGAGGTAGTGGAAATTTTGAAGGCAGTGATGAGAAGTGGTGAAAGGTTGAGGAGGTGGAAGAGGAAAGGATGTGTATGGAAAGTATAATTTTACATTTTAATCATTGAGAACATTAATTACAAGTAGGTCCCTAGACAATTGTCAAATTAAAACTTTACATTAGTGTCCTCGGTGTCAAAATGGCATTTTTACATTTTAGTCCCTTAGATGCCTATAATTATAAGTATATGTAAATCTTTTTATTTACTGATAGGTAAGGGATAACCTGGCAAACACTTGGCAGACACATCAGACGTTATATGACGACACGTGGTTTATAGACCGATCCTTTTGAGACCCACCAATCGAATGTGGCCGATCCTTTTATGCATTTTTTGATATTGGTTATTTGAAGTTTTAAACTGCCACCACGCCATTGTTTGTTTTGTTTAAATTTAAAGATAACCTATCGTCGTTCATGTATATGATTGTTTTCTTAAAGAATCTGTCTGTTGACGATGAAAATCATTCACACAGATTGTGCAGTTTATTTTCATTTTCAGCTTGTTATTTTGTTTCCTTTCTCTATCTTTATCCTTTCTGCTTTTCTCTTGTTTCCCTTCTTCTTTATATCTGTCCTTTTCACTCTTTTGCCACATCTTCTGATGCTTCAAATTTATCGAGTCCATAAGGATGTTCATTAAGGAGAATGAAATTCTTAATTTCTAACCTTGTATGATCAAATATCCACTCAACTTGTGGCGCCTGCATCTGTTCATTTAGTAGAAGGAAATTTATGAATAAATTTACTATGTTAGTTTCATTGACTTTCCTTTCTCCTTCTTTTCGGCATAACTTTTATGTCGTTTAACTATTAAACAAACGTATATTCTATTGAATTGTAGACCAGGGTTGAGCTCTTTCCTGACTGGCTATCTTCCAAGTGTGATTCTTAATAGCTTCATATATGTCATTCCCTATGCAATGGTCTATATGGCCTCATTAGAGGGTTATATTTCTCAGAGCAGAAAAGAAATGAGAGCTTGTAGCATGGTCTTCTATTTCTTGGTTGGGAATGTTTTCTTCTTAAGCTTGTTATCGGGGTCATTACTGCAACAAATTGGAGAGTCATTCACTCATCCAAAGGATTTTCCTAGTCATCTTGCAAGTGCTGTTTCAGCTCAGGTAGCTTTTAAAATTAACAGTTATTAAACTATATTCAAAACAATATCAATTTAGCTGCATGGGTTGATGAGATGCTGCTCTTTCTTTTTATTTACTAGAAATATTTGCAAGGTTCCATATTGATTTGGAATCTAGTTAGTATGATAACTATATGCTAAGAAAAAATATTATGAAGTGAATATGGATGCAGAAATATTGTTAGCTGACCAATTAAAATTGGCATGCCATAGATCCATTAAAATGAAGATCTCAAAAATGTGAATTTATAGTTCTGAAGTCATAGTTCCAGTATAAGTATCTCACTGATGATTAAAAACATACCTTATGGAAGAAATTTCATTATATATGCCAAGGATTAAAATCTAGGTCTAGTTTCGACACGATGTGGGTCAATGATGGTATGGTACTGTGCCAATCAGACTAGTTCCACCCTATTAAAATTGCAAAAAATAAATATTTGTTTTGTTTAGTTTAATAATGAATTAAAATGTTTTAAAGTCTCTAGCAAATCATGTATTAGGAGAACATATGAAAAATGCCTTGTAAAGTTAGTAGTGAGGACACATGATACATTTATTTGACATTATAGACAAGTAAAAAATTAAAATTATATATGTCATGCATTATTAATGTTCTATTACCATGCTTTTTAATATCGTCTGGTATGATGCAACATTTATTGGTCTAATAATCTATCAGTACGTGAGCCAGAGTAAACTGGGTGATTTAAGCTCGCTTTAAAACATGTCGCCCTGAACAGGGACTTGGTATAGGCTTGTACCAGGTGATAAGCTTATCCTCCTTAATATGACTACCCAATTAGCCATTGGGTAGCCCTTGGGGCCTTGTATCAAGACTCGCCATGCCAACCACATTGGCATCACCTTCTTCCCCCCCCCAACTATTCGTTGCCCTTTTTGTCACCACTGTCATTGGTCTCTTCATGAAAATTACCATGCCACATCCCACCTAGCCTCCCCTCTTGTACCAGTTTGTATGGTATGGACTATAAACCCATATTGACGTATAGTGTAGCTTGGTGTACCATACTAATTTGGTTGATAACCATTATAAAATGTAGTATTACTAACGTTAACTTAATTGATAACCAATGGTACATTAGTTTCTAGATCAGGTTTTTAATCCTTGGTTTGCCAAGCGAGATCCATGAATGACATTTTTGCTTCATAAGAAATTATATTTCTTTTCTTATGTAGGCTGTGAAAGCTGTTCATCAGACATCGAGAATAATCATGGTTCATAACTTCATATCCTTAAAAGAAATCAATTTGGAAAATTTTGAAATTCTGCCTTGATTTCTTTCAAATTAAGAGTTTTTTCCCCAACATTTGATTGTACTAAAACGTAGTAAATATTTCAGTTCCTTCAAAGCCTGAATAAGAATGTTACTATTTGCAAAGCAAGGGTTGAAACCTTTTCGATTGTAAGGCTTTTGTTCTCACCTACCGTAGACTTGATAAGTTAGCAAGTGTGAGAATGGTAGTAACCTAACCTATTTGCCATCAAAGCACTGTTAAGTGTTAACTATGTGTAACATGTCTTTTTTAGGCCTATTCTTTTGTTCATGGTTTCTGAAGGAGCAGTCAGCGAGATGATCTTGTGGTTATTGTATTTTTCTTGCAGTCGGATTTCTTTATTACATACATTTTGACAGATGGATTATCAGGATTTTCGTTGGAAATTCTGCAGCTTGGTTTGGTTACTTGGCATGTTGTGAGGACCTGTTTGTTTGGTCAAAGCATAGAGAATGATTCTTATCTTTTTGGGTTCCCTTACTACAGAGTTATTCCAATAGTTTCACTTGCAATATTGATCGGGATGGTGTATGCTGTCATTTCACCGCTGTTGCTTCCTTTCCTTATCATTTATTTCTTACTTGGTTATGCAGTTTATGTAAATCAGGTATGCTGTCTTTCCGAATATTTCCAAAAAGATGGCAACATATTTCCTGCTAGTAACCATCGGTACTGTGAATGCAATTGTTGCATCGCCTTTAATTCTTTATGTTTTCATATACTTTCTACATTGTTATACAGTATTTGAGTTAGCTCTTTGCTAGTCTTTTCATTCTTTTAGACTTTTCGTAAGGTATGACAATATTTGGCATCATGTTTGTGTTTATGCACATTTGCTCACATTGATAATCAGTTTTACTTTACAAAAAGTCATGTTCTTGCACCTCTTTCGGAGAGTCCTTAAGAAGACACACATCCTAGTACTTTCTTATACATGAGTGATATTTAGTTTTAATGCACTGCAAATATCTTTTTTAGTCCTTGTTATCAAAGATTCAGATAGATTGTTATCCATGCTCTTGATACAGCCACATTCTGCATTTGTCATTCTGGTGTGAGGATATATCTCGAGGCCTGTTTTCGAGACTCTTCATCAGAAATTATGGCCTATCTGAAGCTCTGTTGGTGGTCCATATGAATTGAAGCAGCCCCTTACTATGTTTAACATCTAAACTGTAAAGTGCTGCTTCAGATGTACATTAAATAAAAAGTTGCAAATTGTTAGGATTATCATGAGTCAGTTTTGATACATTTCTATGAAGGAAGGAAAAAGTCAATTTTTTTTCTTCAACTCTGATCGATTTGGACCAAGTTTTGAATTGTGCATTTGTTTGATCAAAGTGTGAAATTTGTTGGATTTGTTAAGGGGGAATTCATAGTCAACCATGTCAACTTTTCCATCATTATCTCCGTATGATCTACTTAAATTTACACAACAATTGATGAGTGCGCCAATATTTTGGAAGCAGTGTAGATCTTGAATGGGGTTTGATACTAAATTTATAGGAGCATCACTTCTATCGTTTACATTGAATGCCTTCTTTCTATTAAGGGGAGAAAGAGATAGAGGGAGATGAGATAAATTAAGGGGAGACAAAGAAGATGAGAGAATAAAGAAAAACTAGAGAAAATTCTCTTTAGATTAGTTGAGACTTGCTTTAGGAGCTACATCCATGATATATAGACTGCCAGGAGTGGGGACTTCTGTAACCTATTTAAGTATTCACACTATTTCGAAAATATTCCCTCAGGTGATGGCTTATTGACCTTGCCAACTTCTCCTGGCATTCGTGGGTGTTCGGCCATAACCAAAGGGTTGACAGCTGGTCGGCTCTCACCGTTGAATGCTGTCTATCTGCATTACAAAAGGGGTTTAAATCCTTGTCTCTTCCTTTTTGGTGAGATTGAATGGATTAGGACTAATATGAGAAATGGATTAACCTGAACTACTACAACTAGGAATGATCTCATTAACTTGTCAAACGTCGACCAAAGTGGATCTAATTTCTGCATGAGTTATAATAGACATCCATGAAGATGTCCAAGCATGCTCAACTTGCTGAGGAGGTGCTATAGGGTTTGACTCTTGCTTCCTGGATGCTCTGGGTAGTTTATACCGATATGCAAGATTTCCATAGCCTAATTGGGAAATTGCTGGGTCATCACAAAGAATTTATAATTGTGCCAGTGGGTAGAATAGTTAATAAGGGTACATGATTTTATGAATAGTAAATACCAGTTAGTTGACACTACTACATGCAAGGTAAAGATCTTTCTGTGCTAATAGTCCCATTGTTGTCTACTTGGGTGACACTATATGACATTACTGTTCTATTCTCCTCATAACTACCACAAGTATCATGGAGAAGTACATATCAACGAGTATTATTAAACAAACTCCTGAGACAGAGATGTATTACATCATCTAATTGTAATGAGTTACTAATAATAATCAATTGCTTATTGACTATCATGGATTTAGTGGTAATTTATGGTTGTGGTCTCATCACTTTTTGTATGGTTTGTTGGGGTTACATTTGTCTAATTCATTGGTATCAGTAATCTGTATATTTAATTTTGGATACTCCCCTTGCAGATGCAAGATGTGTATGATATCACTTATGATACATGTGGACAGTACTGGCCACACATTCATCACTATCTGTTCATCACCATTATTCTCATGCAAATTACCATGATTGGTATCTTTGGTTTGAAGTCTAAGCCGGGAGCTTCAGTTTCCACCATTTTACTCCTACTCATGACTATATTGTTCAATGAGTATTGCAAAATTCGATTTGTGCCGACATTTTGTCATTGCCCGATCAAGGTATTTTACATTAATGGTCATCGTGATGTCATCTTCCTGTTTAACTAACTTGAGCAATAATCATTGGTGGTTATATTCCAGTAAGTTTGATGCCAATCGTGCTCTTTATCCACTATGGGTGTCTTATTTATTGTAAGTTGCAAACTTGTCAAGTTAGTCATCATTCATCCCCTTTTCTGGGAGACCAATGATATTTAGATTGGTGTGGCTCATATTCTAGCACCACTCCAGGTGAAGTACTATGGCTTGTCCAGCAATCAGATGCTCTGTTTATTTTTCCTGGCAATACTGTTAGATGATTTCTGGTGCATCATCTCCTTGTTTTTTATTATGTTTGTGCATTTCATTACTTTTTCGATTCACTTTGAAATTGATGAAAACGTCCCCTCCAAGACAAGGTGGCTAATTGCCAAGGTTTTTCTTTATTGTTAAGATGTTTCTTTTCTTTTCCCAAAATTTTGGCCGATCAATCAGTAATTACTTTGTTGTACCCTGTTCTTCCGAACTAGAAGATGTTGATGTGAACATGAAAGTAATATTAGTTCAAGATCTTGGTAGCATCAACTTGTTTCTAGCATAAAATTTATTATCCATGTTTCAATATAGTTCTTCTTCTCAGGGTCTACTGTACCGCCCGATATGGGCGGTACGTACCGATCCGATAGGTTTTTGGTACGCGGACCGACGGTTACGGGTTCGAGTGTACTGTAGCACTGTAGCAGTGCTACAGTACTCGGTACACCTGGGTGTACCGGTACCGAGCCCAGGTCGAAATATCGGTACGGTACGGTATTGCAAACCTTGCTTCTTCCCCTTATGTTCTTATGAGACCATTCCTCGTTCCTATCACAAGTCCCTGTAGGAAACTTGGCTTGTTTTCTTTGAGAAGCTAAATTTCACAAATCTACTCGGCCGTCTGCTGCATACTGTCTTTCTCTCTCCATTTAAGCAATCATCTTATACCAATTAATGAGCATTCTCACCTGAGTTTTCATTTGCTGATAAAAACTGCTATGATCCATGTGAACTGGCTCCTTATTCGTTTCTGCTTGATCAATATGCGATTTGTCTTCAGGACAATTTAATTTATCTTCTAACATAAACGGAAAATGATTTATCTCCATTGGAAATATTTGACAGAATATGACAGAAATATAATCCGATTTACTACACTGTTTGGTTTGTGTGAATGCAATCTTATGGTACTTGTGCATGTACCTTACCATATTATATGGGTGTTCCAACGCAACTACTATCTGGTTGCACTAAAGCAGCTTCGGGTGATGGTTATCCTGACATGTGGTCTGCATTCTCAGGTTGCGAAGGAGAATGATGATTGTGATGAAGGGGAAGGTGAGCTCCAAGCCAACCAGGAGATTGCAATCGATGCTTACCACCCTCCTTGGATGCGCCCTGTGAGCTTTGCGGGAGATGCGGCTTACATGAAGCCCCTGGTTTCGTACTCTTGATGTTTTTGTTCCTTATCGCATTTCTTTTGGTCGTTCACAGTAACTGCATGTTCATTTTGGTAGGATTCTCTCATATATTTACTTATGGAACGGTACCAAGTGTTTGCTTCAAGATGATCAAAATCTAGATTTATCCTATTTGATTCGGTTTTACCTATTCACCAACTGGCATTCTAATTTCTGCTTTTGATTTGGTCAAATGTTTTTATTATTATTATTTATTTGTTGAGGGAGGTGAATGGTCGAGATGCCGGATGAAATGGGTCCGGCGAGCCCACCGCCGGTCGTACAGCAGTGGGATGCAGACACGTCGACTCCATAGGAACCCACCCCTGATCACCGTCCGTTGACGCCGCAGCCCTCATGGCCAACCTCGCCGACGACTTCTCGCCGCCGTCGTCCTCGTCGCCGTCCTCGTCTTCCTCCTCTGCCGCCTCCCTTTTCAAGAAGCCTTCCTCCTTCCTCCGCTCGTTCAGCTACCACCACCGCCACCCCGCCTCAAAGACCTCCTATAAGCGCTTCGCCGATGAGCCGAAGCGCCCCAAGGTAATCCTCTATTCTACCTCACTCCGCGGCGTCCGGCGCACCTTCGCGGACTGCTGCGCCGTCCGCGCTATCCTGCGCGGCTTCCACGTCGCCGTGGACGAGCGCGACGTCTCCATGGACGTCTCGTACCGCTGCGAGCTGCAGCGCTTGCTCGGAAAGGGCCCGCCGTTCTCGCTGCCCCAGGTGTTCATCGGGAACAGGTGGCTCGGAGGGGCCGACGAGGTCCGGCAGTGTCATGACGCCGGTGAGCTCGGGAGAATGCTCGAGGGGGTCGTGGCTCAGGACCCTGCTTTCGTCTGCGGCGGCTGTGGCGGTGTGCGTTTCGTGCTGTGCTCAACCTGCCATGGTAGCCGGAAGGTGTTCGTCCAGGAGGAAGGCAGCGTGCGACGTTGCGACGCGTGCAACGAGAATGGATTGTTACGGTGCCCTCATTGCTGTTCATGAATTCCGCCACTCGTAATTCGGCAACGACGGAGGGCTTCTTCTGATTCCGTTCCATCTTCTTTCGGATGGAATCAGTGGGTCGCTCGAGAGGAATCGTGCCAATTAAGATGTAGCTCGATGGTGTAGTTGAAATGCCATGTGTTTGTTTTATTGGATGGTTGAATGTGTAGTGGATTTATATCCTCTTCTGCGACAATGTTCTATGAGATGTGGTCTTCTAAGATACTTGACAATTAAGAGAGGTGTGTTTAATTCATTAAACTGAGCCCAATATGTACATGTTGCAATTTATTCAGCCTTCGCAGTAAAAAGAAGACGCAACAAAGTTTTACCTCTTGAAAGGTCAACAAACAAATGCATGCAGTTAGGAACTCGCATGTAGATGATGTATCCTTTAAAGGTTTAAGCTTGTAGATGTAGTAATAATGGTGATCAAAAAATTTAAAACAAGTGGTCCTATAATTCAAAACTTGTACTCGTTATATATTTCCGTGAGGGAAGCTTTAATCCTACAGTTTAGCTATAATTCCTATAGTTTACATTTATTATGTAAATCAAACATGATTCATTTAGTTATAATCTCTACAGTTTCAATGTTTTCTTTTCATCCACTTTACGTCCCAAAAAAAAAAAGTCAGCATTGGCATAAAGAAAATTAATCCTGTCACACCTAACTAGTTTTTATTCACATTTCTTTTTACTAATATTAGTTCATCCTCGAATAAAATATTAAGGTATTACATATCTTATGCATATCATATAGATTCCTCTGAATGTATAGTTTTACTTTTTTATGTATATAAAATTTTATTTTAATTTTTAGAAAATGTCCTTGGTTTTAAGAAATTTTTGGTAGAACATTCTCATTTTCGAAATTTTTTGTACAACACATTTTTTTATATAAAAAAATATTTTACCCTTGCATCTTCACCCATGGTCGCTTGCACTTTCGTCGATGGCCACCTTCATCCTAATCGCTTGCACCTTTGCATAGGTCGATTATATTTAGATCATTAGTCTCCTACGCCTCTACCATTAGTTATCTTGAGCTTGAACCCTTAGGCGAAGATGACGAAAGAGAGGACATGATGGTTGATATCGAATGTGTCCGAGGCCTTTGCCTTCTTTAGTTAAGGTCTTTGACTTTATAAGAGGTGACGAAGGTTACCCCCACTATTTAGGGGTCGATGCATAAAGGTAGTTAATAGTGGGTCCGCGAGATCTTTGGATTATGTCACGAGTGAAAAACCTAAGGGTAAAATCATTTTTTTACGAAAAAAAACGCTTTGCAAATATTTTTTTTTAAGGGAGTGCCCTACGATTATTTATCAAAACTAGATTTTTTTTTCAAAAATATATCCTAAAGATATTATATATATATTACTTAATTATAATAAGAAACCACTGATAGGAAGCAGCAATATCTGCATTAGGTTCTGCGATCGATGTAGACAGCCTATGAAGTGTGCAGTTGTCAGAGGCGCATGCATGCTACATTGGATGCCTTGTCCTATCCCACCATCTCATCATTCATAGAACAATAATAACATATATGCATGAAGATACAGTTGGTGGCGTCTCTGATTCGGTCTCTATTTTTATACGAGCATAAACGATGGAGACAGCCGAGAGCAGATGGGATGGCATGGAATATTGTCATCCAAATGCTTTTTATCACCTGCACTCATCTTGAGGTAATTGGATAAAGACGAATGCGTTGGCGTTTCACAGAGCGAGGGAGAGAGGAAGAGCGAGAGATGGATGGGTGGTGGCTTTGCTTGGGATCCAATTCAATGATAGAGTAAAAGCCTTCGGATCTTCGCTTTCCGAGAGGTGAGATTTTGGTGGGTTGGAAGGTGGTGTTTCACTGCTGGATGCCGGAAGACTTGGGAAGGTGAAGAGAAGAGAAGACAAGAGACCCTCTCGACCAAACAAGACGCCAACTTCGGCTTATTCTACACCCGGTTCCTGTCATCTTCATCGCTCGCTAAGAGCGTGGCGGTGTCGTCGGAAGAAAGGAAGACAACAATGGCTGTCGCTGCGGAGGAGGCACAGTTTCATGTACTTGCTGTGGATGACAGCCTCATTGACAGGAAGCTCATCGAGAGGCTCCTCAAGACCTCATCATCCTGCCAAGGTAACGACGACACTCCTTGATAGAGTGGAGCGAGAGGGGGGGGGGGGATCTAAAGGCATGTGTTGGTGCTTCAGTTACCACAGTGGATTCCGGGAGCAAGGCTCTGCAAATGTTGGGTCTGAGAGAGGATGAGGAAAGCACATCACCTGTCCCAGCAGATAAGAACGTGAGATCTAGATGATCCCTTGATTGTTTGCGGCATGGATTTCCTTATCCTGATGAGATTTAGATGGTGGTTTTGGTTGTAGAAGATTGAGGTGAACTTGGTCATGACAGATTATTGTATGCCTGGGATGACAGGGTATGATCTGCTCAAGAAGATTAAGGTGATAATGATGGCTGTTCGATCTCTCTCTTCCTAACTATGTTTCAATGTTTTTATGAGTTTGCATTGGTGTCAGGGATCATCATCCTTGAAGAACATTCCAGTTGTGATCATGTCCTCTGAGAATGTGCCATCCCGGACCACCAGGTAAAAAACATGAATCGACTGCTCGTTTACTACATGGATTCTATTCTATCAAGTTCTTGCATGAGATATATCACCATAAAAATGACTAGGAAGATTCAAGTGCGGATATTGACCATTCAATGTCGGAATCAAGAAAACTGCATATCCTTCTCATTAGATGTCGGAACTCGACGAAGGGAAAGCTCAGAATCTTTCAATCTTCCTCTCCTTGTAATTGCTAGACTTGCTTAATATTCTGGAGTTGATGCAATCCATAAAGTGGAAGTGTTTCGATGTGCCCCTACCAAACAGATGCTTGGAGGGAGGAGCAGAGGAGTTCTTCCTCAAACCAATAAAACTCTCAGACATGACGAGGCTCACACCTTATCTTCCAAAGGGGAAGTTGCAAGACCAACAGCGAGAAAGCAGCAACGACAACAATTACAGCAACAAAAGCAAGGATTTTTGCCTGAGAAGACAAGGCCGAGACTCTCCGGTAATAGCTTGACGGAGGGGCAAAAGAGAGTGTGTGTCTATATATATATATATATATATATTCTAATTTGAATCAATTGTCATGATTTAAAAAAATAAATTAATTTATGTTGTAATAGTTTATGATGGTGTTCAATATGGATATATTAGAAGTTTTGAATTGATTGTCCTAACTAGCATGAACTCACATAACAAAAAATCTAACGTGTAACCCAGTTTTAAGTAGCTTGATAGTAAAGCTAATCAAAGATATATTAGTATAAAATATGTAATATGTTATATTAAATATGAAAATAATTTTTTATGTCGAAATCAAATAAAATTAAATCTGATTTTACAATGCGTATCTTTTCATATCATCTAAAAAAAGATCTTTGTGTGATTTGTAAAAATATCGTCTTTAGATCTAAGATCGTTATCAATCTAAAAGAGATATTATAATATTTCAATTGAATCATCTATTGAGAATCTCTATCATCAAGAACATCCCTTAAGGAATCATATTTTAATATGAACTTCTTTTCTATTGATCAATATGTTTTATCAGTATCCAATTAGTTATATTATATATCTTATCTAATCATAAAATTTAACAAATTACTATATAATTAATTAAAATCAAATTATAAGTTAATAACGATGTAAAAGAATTTATGACTTTTTTTGAGGAAAAATCATCAATGATATATGAAAAATAATAATAATAATAATAATAATTGCAGGTCGAAAAACTGTTGAAATGAATTTTTGCCTATTAAAAAACACTTGCTTTTGAAACTTTTTAACATTTCTCGGAACTCTTATAACCTTAATTAACGCGTAATGAATAAGCAACGAGTACTGTTGTGTGTTACGAGTTGCAAGTCGTTACTTGTTCTTTGTGTTGTTATTTGTTGACCTAAGTGAGAGTCGGTGAGATTATTTGTAGTTGGGGATCTTTTGTCCCGCTTTAACTCTTTGTAGTAAATAGAGACCTTTTACCATAAATTATCATAAAGATCGATTAAACATAAGATGAATGTATATAAAAAATATTGATATGTTCTTTAATCATTTTAATATTTTACATCGTATAATGTTTAACCCCATGCATGATAATTTAAATCAGCTTCGATTTAGACTTTATGAATTAAAAATACACAAATCTATCATTATATGTGTTCATTAAAGTTGTTGTTACATAGGACCTAAGTTCAAGTCCAAATATGATATGTTATTTGATGTAATAGAAATTTCTTCTAATTTTTAAAAAATATCTACTAAAAAAAAGAGACTAAACACAAAGAATTTAATGTGAATGGTGTTATGGTAAAAATGACAAATGGTAAAAGAAAAAATAAAAATGAAGGGCATAAATAAATGCCTTTAATGATAAAATAAAATTGTATAAATTGGAAGGCTTAGAACTCAAAGAACTCCATTAGGATTGTTTTCTTAGGTGATGTTATGATTTTTCTAAAGTCAAATTTGAAATGTTCCTTCGTTTATTTTGCAATACCTGACTTATTGTTGGGTCGACAACCCATATTCAGCCCACAGCTCACCCCTTCTTAACCCAATTCTAATTTATATTATATTAGGGGGTGCGGTGATTATAAAAAGAGGTAGAAAAAGACAACAACGTGGTAGTTTATTGTAGCTACGGGAGTCTAAAGAAAATGAGGAGAACAAGACAGAAAATGAAGAGAAAGAAAGGGAAAAAGACAATGACAACACAGAGAAAGTGTTCTCAATCATGTAGTAGTGCTTTCATTAGATCAGATCTACAGTAGATTCTTACTATGATTACTTGGGGAGAATTAGGGAGGATTTATATATTGTATACAGTGACGTAATCCTTGTATCATAGTTATTCTCTTGTGATTGTTACTAGGGTTTTGGGCAAGAGATTAAGATTTGTATATTCATTATTCTTATAGTGGATTATCTCTAGTTTGCTCCGTAATTTTTATCCTTTATATTGGAGGGGTTTTCCACTTATATCTCGGTGTTATATTTGATTATGATTTCATTTAATTCCGCTGTGTATTATAGCCTACTAGTATTTATTCATATACAAAAATTTTATTTCATTTTATATCCCATCAACTATCTTAATCTTTTAATTCCGAGGAGAACTCTGACATAAATTATGATTTCATTAATTTTAACTACTAAATCAAATTTAAATAGATTCACGTTCAAACCCTATAATTGATAGGGTATAGAGTAATCCTTGGCTTCAATACGAGGGTTGGATGGTTTTTCTAGAGAATATTTATTTTCTCAAATAATATTTTCTCTTTTTTTTAATATAGTATCCTTAATTTATAAAATATTCAAATTATCCCTCGTAAGTTTCGATCTATTTTTGACATGACATAATATTTTGATAATCATAATAAAAGATACTTTGAAAGCTACTTATAATAAACATTATAAATAAATTAAATACAATTAAAATATATTAAAAAAATGATGATATATCATATTACGAAATAAAATAAATATTTATGATAGTTTAAAAATAACATCACTTAAATAAAAAAAATTAATTGATCATAATGTGATGATCACCATAATAAAAATACGGTAAACAAATCAAATAATAATAATAATAATAATATAATTAATTAAGAGATAATTAATTTATTTTTTAAATTAAAAAATATAAAAATAAAAATAAAAATAAAAAAAAGAAGGTACCAATTGGGAAGAGGTATTTTCTAGAAAAAATGCCCCTCCATCTGTTTTTAAGTATTAATTTCATCTCATTATTCCTCACCCCTCTCCCCCTCCCTCTCCCGCTCCCTATCGATCGACGTACTCACCGTGGAGCTCCGAGGTCAGGGTTTCTTCCTTCTCCCTCTTCCGAAACCCTAGCGGTTCACTACTTCGAGATCTAAGGTACGATCATCTAATCTTTCTTCTATCACTCTTCTGATCTCTCGTTCTATTCGCCGTTTGCGATGGGTTCGGGAAACCCTAATCCGTTCCCTTGCGATCGCGAAATCTTGCAGAGAACAGTGTCCTTGTCGAAAATTGCCAGGCTGCATCTCGAAGCCTAACCTTTTTCTCCGGTTCCAACACGAGATGGGCGGACGAGCGGTGGTCTCCGATGAGGAAGGTCCGAAATTGCATCTCGTTCGATGTGATTTCGTGTGTCTTAATCAAGTGACTTTCTTAGTTCCTCATCTTTGAGTTTTTTTTTCTTTTTTTTCGTTGCGTGCAGATGAGGTCGAAGAGGATGAGGAAGAACGAGCCATGGAGCAGGACGCTGATGACGTTGGTGATGGGGGCAACGATGATGAGGAGGAAGAAGAAGGTACAGTTGGGATTTCGACTGATCTTTTTCTCCTGTGGTGGTCAGAGGCCCTAGTTTTTTGGGTGATTGGGGTAACAGTCTTTTTAGCGTGTAATAAGTTGTTTTTTCTGTCAGCAGAAGAGGGGCAGGATGAGTACGAGCAAGATGGATTTATAGTGGACGATGTGGAAGAGGAGGAAGCAGAGGAAGAAGAGGAGGAGGAAAAACAGGAGAGTGACGAGGAGAGACATAGAAAAAGGAAGAAGAAGAGAAGGTAATGCATCTTGACTTCCCTTGTGGCTTTTTTTAATAGGTGAAATCCTCTTCATATTTATAGCTGTATGATCTGCACTTCAGGGATTCAGAGAAAAATTACGTTCTTGATGAGGATGATTATGAGTTACTTCAAGACAACAACATAACCGGATTCCGTCGACCTCAACCAGTATGTCTCCTGACCTTGCTTCTCACTGTTAAGACCCTTGGGGATTTTTGTGTGTTTCCTCCTCAAACATGGCTATGACTTGTTTGAGTTGTTATTGGGTAATCGCATGTAGAGTAGCAAATTTAAGCGATTGAAGAAGGCTGGAAGGGACAATGAAGTGGAGCGGTCTGGGTTTTCAGATGATGAAGAATTTGATAGGGACAGTCGTGGTGGCCGAACAGCTGAAGAAAAACTTAAGCGTAGCTTGTTTGGAGATGACGAAGGTAATCAACTCGTGTAATTGAAGAGATGATTAGTTTGTGGAAATTAACTATCCTTCTCTTTCATCATACAGTGGTGCCATTAGAGGATATCGCTGAGGAAGAAGAGCAGCCCGAAGAAGAAGAAGAAGCGGACATTATTGGGGAGGAAGATGAAATGGCAGATTTTATCGTGGATGAAGAAGATGTTGATGAGACTGGTGCTGTTGTAAGGTCTGAAGAGATACCTCTCCTCGAACTTTTCAATATGCTCCGTTGCCACGTTTACTGTTCTCTTAACTATTTTGACCATTGAATGACTTCTTATAGAAAGAAAAAGCCCAAGAAAAAGATGTCACGCCAAGCCCCAGGAGTTTCATCATCTGCTTTGCAAGAAGCCCATGAAATATTTGGTGATGTTGATGAGCTTCTAATGCTACGGAAGCAAGGCCTTGCAGCTGTTTCTGCTGATGGCAGTTGGAGTGAGAAGAGACTGGAGGATGAGTTTGAACCTTTTATTCTCTCAGAGAAGTATATGACCCCAAAGGATGACATTATCCGAGAAACAGATGTGCCTGAGAGAATTCAGGTAATAACACAATTCATCATCTGTTTATAAAATTTAAGATGTAGCATATGGTAGGTGGACTTGTAAATTACGAAATATCTCTTGGTGTTGGTATATTCTTTTCCCTTGCAGGTGTCTGAGGACAAAACTGGGTCACCTCCGACCGATGATAAAAGCATAGAAGACGAGAGTACGTGGATATACAGCCAACTTACTAGTGGTGGTATTTCTCCTCTAGTTGGTTATGATCAAATAGTCAAAGAGATAAATAAGGAGGAAATTGGAAATGTCTTGACAATGATGCATGTGCAGAAGCTTGATGTAGGGACTTCTTTGATGTATTCAAATATGTTTATTAAGGTTTTATAAGGATATTGATCAGTAATTGCTGTTGTTTCTCAGATTCCTTTCATTAGCATGTACCGCAAGGAGTTATGTCACAGTCTTTTGAAAGATCCTGATGCCAACATGGCAGATATTGAAGAAACGCCGAAGATGAAGTGGCATAAGGTACTTAAATTCTCCTCTACTAAATCCTAGTAAGTCTGTTGCATAATTTTCTTTGGTGGTGGGTGGGCTATAGCATATTCTGTGGAGCAATCTCAATTTTCCTAGTAAACCTATTGTATAACTTTTTTTTATAAAGAAATTATAGTGGGTGAGTAAAACATATTCTTAAAAGCAGTCTCAATTGTCTTCAGGTGCTCTGGGCTGTTCAGACATTGGACAGAAAATGGTTGTTGCTTCAGAAGAGGAAAAGTGCCCTCCATTCCTACTATAACAAACGCTTTGAAGAGGAAGCTCGAAGAATTGATAATGAAATGAGACTTGCATTAAATCAACAACTTTTCAAATCAATTACGGAAGCCCTGAAGGATGCAAGATCAGAGAGAGAGGTTGATGATATTGATGCCAAGTTCAATTTGCATTTTCCTCCAGGTGAAGTTGATACAGAGGATGTTCAATTTAAGAGACCAAAGCGGAAATCATTGTACAGTAGTTTCCACAAAGCTGGTCTCTGGGAGGTTGCTAACAAATTTGGTGCTAATTCTGAGCAGTTTGGGCTGCTTCTCTCATTAGAAAAGGTGAGTTTTATTCTGGTTTTATTTTGCCCAAGAAGTTAAAAAATGTTATTAGTTTTTAAGAAATAGTCAACGTTCATAGAATTGGTGATTTGCCTTTGGTATCACTCACTAGTATACATACTGGGGCTGTATATGTGGTATGTTTCGAGCCTCTAGCCTGTTGTTTCTGGTGAGTTTTTGCTCATTGTCATACTAGGAATTAATGTTCTGAATGCTGTTTTACCTTTTTATCAGATATCAGATGAATTTGAAGATGCAAAAGAAACTCCTGAAGAAATTGCAGCAAATTTTACATGTGCTTTGTTTGAAACACCACAAGATGTGCTTAAAGGTGCTCGGCACATGGTATGTGTGTTCTGTATTCATCTTTTTCTTCTTAAAGATTCTGTGTGGATGTAATGTTCTTAGTCTCAAGTTTTATTGATCTTGTCGCAACTTTGACTTTGTTTTCTTGCAGGCAGCAGTGGAGATTGGATGTGAGCCAAATGTTAGAAGACATGTGCGCAGTATCTTTATGGAGAAGGCTGTCGTGTCAACAAGTCCTACTCCTGAGGGAAATATGGCAATTGATTCCTATCATCAGCTTGCAGGTGTCAAGTGGCTCCGCAATAAGCCGTTATCCGAGTTTGTGGATGCTCAATGGCTACTTATCCAAAAAGGTGAAGAAGAGAAGCTGCTTAAGGTCACGATCAAATTACCAGAAGATATCCAAAAGAAATTGTTAAGTGATGCTTCCGAGTATTATCTGAGTGAGCGTGTCAGTAGATCTGCTCAGCTTTGGAACGAGCAACGGAAGATGATATTGGACGACTCATTTCTCACCCTTATTCTTCCATCAATGGCAAAGGAAGCTCAATCACTATTGACTGCTAGGGCCAAGAGTTGGCTTCTTATGGAATATGGAAGACAGTTGTGGAATAAAGTCTCTGTTGCCCCTTTCAAGCGGAAGGATGCAGACAATGATCCGGAGGATGAATCTGAATCAAGGGTAATGGCTTGCTGTTGGGGACCTGGGAAGCCTGCAACTACAATTGTTATGTTGGACTCGGCAGGAGAAATGGTGGATGTGCTGTATGCTGGTTCTGTTAGTGTTCGATCCCAGGCTGTTGCTGATCAACAGAGAAAGAAAAATGACCATCAAAGGCTTCTGAAGTTCATGACAGATCATCAACCTCATGCTGTCTGTGTGGGAGCAGCAAATATGGCCTGCAGACAACTGAAGGATGACATTTATGAAGTATGTGCTGTGTTTCTTTCCTTTTATTATGTTCCGTATACCATTGAAGTCACCGGGCACCTGGGCGCTTGCCTAGGTCCCAGTGGAGGCCCGAGCGCCCTCCTGGTTTAACTCAGTCCAGGTTGAGCCTGAGTCAAACCAAATGAACGCAAGTGAACTGGTTCAAATGAACCAGTTATCTGTCGCACGAAACCCTTCTTCTCGCACACGAGAAGAACCCTAACGCAGAACCCTCTTTCCCGTTTCTGCACTGCAGCAGCATCTCCCTCCGGAGGCTGCAGCGACGCTTTTATCCAGCGGCAGTGGCGGCTGTTTCTTCTTGCTGTAATGAACAGCAGCTGCCCCGCTGCCTCCCGTCTTGCCTGTAGTGAACAGCAGCTGCCCCTTCCTCTGTGAACAGCTGCAATTATTGGAAGAGGAGGAAGAAGAGGAATATAAATCACCTACAGAGGAAGATGGTGACAAGATTGAAAATGATGAACTGGATTTTAATATATCTTTAATTTTGTTTTATTCTGTCATTTTTGTTATTGATATAGACAATGTAGTTTGGTACTTTAAATGAATGCAAGTTTGATGTATTATTTTAGTTTTAGTTTATTTTTATTAATCATGATATATAATTTTAAATTATAATATTTAAGAGCGCCTTGCTTCGCTCGAGCAACGCTCTTTGGGCACTTTGGGTCCATGGCACCTTTTGGTGCCTAGCACTTTTGACTACACTGCCATATACATCTTTTTTTATATTCTTGATTGCAACTTTGCACTTTAGTTTATTAGGTTTGCTATTTGCACTTAAGTAACAGAGCTTCTGAAGGGTGACATTTATGAAGTGCGTGCTGTGTTTCTTTCCCTTTTTTATGTTCCATATACATCTTTTTTTTGTTGGAATTTTTGGTTGCAGTGATTTAAAAAGCGCTAGGCGCTAAAAGACGCTATGGTCCAAAAACGCCTAGCGCTCACCCGAGCGAAGCGAGGTGCTAAAATATAAAAATATATAATATAATTAATAAATATAATTATTTAAAATTTTAAATTAAAATATGCTATTAAATTAAGAAAATCTAAAATACAAAATCACAATGTCACATTAACAAAAAGTTTTAAAATTCAAAACAATAAAATTTTATATTAAAGTCATTCATCATAATCAATATTATCGTCATTTTCACATAAATCATCTTCATTGAATCTTTTTTTTTATGCCATTGGAGACTCAATTGAGTTGCTCTGTACACTTGTCATTTATCTTAAAACCTAGCAATGATTTCAAATAAATAAAAATTAACAGTATTAAAAATTAAAATAATATATTATTAATCTTTTAATAGTATTAAAAATTAATAATTTCAAATAAACCTAATAATATTAACAGTATATAATATACTGTTAACAGTATACTGTATACTGTTAACAGAAGGAGAAGAAGGAAGTGTAAGGGGGTGCTGAGCCTGCTGACTGAGAAAAGAGGAAGCGATAGCGGAGTGTAAGGAGGCAGCGGCGAGCAGCGGGAGGCGCAACGACAACGAGGGTTAGGGTTGGGTTGTCACTGATATCAGTTTTAGTTGGTTCGATTGAACCAACTAACCATCGGAGACCGAACTAGGACCAAACCAGACCTAAAATCCTGGTTCGGTCGCCTTGGTTAACCCAGGCGCTCGCCCGAAGCGCCCAGCGCCTGGGCTCGGGCGAGCGCCCAGGCGGCGCCTTTTTGAAGCGCGTCGCCTGGAAGATTAGCGAGGTGCTCGGACCTCGCCTCGCCTCGTCTGAGCGCCTAGGCGAGCACCCGAGTGCCTTTTTAAATCGCTGCTTGGTTGCAACTTTTGCACTTTAGTTCATTAGTTTTGTTGTTTGCTGTATATGAAATTCTGTAGCTTCTGAAACTGTGGCCTAAGATGCAATTACTGATACTTCTATCCAGCTTTGATTTCTCAATATCTGCATATTTATACTAAGCTGGTTAAGATACTGATAAGAGTATCATTACTTGTTATTTTCCTGTTGTGTTCAACTTTAGTTGTCCATGTCAAATACAAGCAGCGTCTTATTGAAGTAATAAGCTTTTTTCTTCTCTTGTGGTTTGTGCTCAATTTTGGTTTCTGACTTTACTTCAAAATTTTACCATTTGTTAACATATGATGACTACTTTGCAGTAAGACCATTTTTTTGGCTGTGTTCAAATTAGGTGTCAGTTGGTTGCCAAAATTGTAGTACGTACTATATATTTCTGTTTAGGCCTTAGTTCAAAAGAAAATATTGGAGGAAAGATGTGGAGAATGGATCTTTGGGAGTTCAAGAAGCATGATTGTCAGCCTGAATGGAATTACTAGGTTATGGATTTTGTCTAAGGATTGGTAAGGTATCAAGAACTTCGTGAAAAATGGTTCTGCAAGGAATTTGTGTTTGATATGTAAGAGAATGATTTTCTTTTTCACTTTGGGGCCTATTGGGAAGTAAACAGATCGACCAAGTTGTACCAAAAGGTAAGCCTACACCTGTAGCACAGTACAGGTATCTTGTTTTTAGAATCTTGTAGCGATCCATGTTTTCTTTTTTCTGTCTCTCTTTTGCTTTTTTTGTCCAAAGTCTGAAACCAAGCAACTGCTGGGTAAGCTCATTATTCTGGACTTACTAGCAGGGAACATACTGACGTTATGGTTACCATGCATTAAGCCTGTAGCTTGATGTCACATCAGGTTTTTAAATTCTGGCAACTATTTGGGTTTCTTACATCCTAACAGTTGGCAATCTTTCTCTCTGCTTCTCTCTTTTTCTGTTGCCTCCTCTTCCACTTCGTCGTGTCGCTGCCACTGCCTCCTTGCTGGGTCGACGTTGTCCCCTCGTCAAGATTGTCACCTCCTTATGCCAGTACTTGTCCTTGTCTGCCTCCTCTCTTCCTCTTCATCTGCCTCCTCCTGATCCCCTCCTCTTCTCCTCCTCTGCCCATATACCCTCCTCT
This sequence comes from Musa acuminata AAA Group, assembly GCF_036884655.1. NCBI lineage: Eukaryota > Viridiplantae > Streptophyta > Magnoliopsida > Zingiberales > Musaceae > Musa > Musa acuminata. The sequence goes on along the minus strand of NC_088359.1, from coordinate 26,154,050 downwards.
TTTCTCTGTGTTTTTTTTTCTCTGGTCTGGGTGGTACTGACTCATATTGAGTGTCGGACACTGCTCTTATGAGTTACCATATGAGTTTGGACACCAGCCGGTATCAGTATTGGACTGAGATTTTAATACATGGGTTTTAGATGCATCTTACACCACTAGCGAAGTCCTTGGAGAAGCAATAGGTGCAACAATGCTCAAAAGAAAAATCCAGTACCAAGGAATTGATGTTGGATGATGAAATAATTCAGTTTAGGTTCTAATGATCAGGAATGCCACATCCTCTAATTCTTGGAAGACATGCTCAACTTAATACCTCTTTTTCCATTGATTGCTGACATATAGTCTACTTTCTACTGTGGACTGCTGATATATAATCTACTACGGCTTCATGCTACAAATACTCCAATTTATACAGCTTATAATGGCATGCAATTTGGATGATATGAAGTAACTTGAATAAAATTACTATGTAATGCCTCAGAAAACATGTTGATTGTGAATGGATGACAAAGAATGGTTGTTTTGTAGTTTATAATTTTCTGTTTTTGGGAATGAATTGATTAATTCAATAGTGAATGCTGCATATATTACTTTCTGAATACAATTATAACTTTACAAGTAATCATGCATTTTTAAGAATATTAAAGACTACTTGGTTCATGCATATACAATTGAAGAAATATATATCCACTTGATGACTGTTTGATGGATATTAGTTATTCTGAGAATTTATTAGGACCTAAGACTTCCCATATGTTATGTTTTGTAGGTTATTTTCAAGATAGTGGAAGATCATCCAAAAGATGTCAGCCAGGATCTAGAATATTTCAGTATTGTCTTCGGGGATGAATCCTTGCCTCGCCTATATGAGAATTCAAGAATTTCTTCGGATCAACTCCCTGGTCAACCAGGTAAAGGTTATTTTATTTGAATAATATACTAATTTTATTCTTGATCCTTCTGATGTAGTTTTCCTTGAAGGTATTGTGAAACGTGCCGTGGCTCTTGGTCGATATCTGCAAAACCCTTTGGCGATGGTTGCTACACTCTGTGGACCAGGGAAAGAGATTCTATCTTGGAAACTTTGTCCCCTGGAACATTTTCTTACACCAGACGAGAAGTATGAGGTTGTTGAGCAGGTTATGATTGATGCAACCAACCAGGTTGGTGTGGATATAAATCTAGCTGCAAGTCATGAATGGCTTTTTGCTCCTTTACAGTTCATTTCTGGTCTTGGACCACGGAAAGCATCTGCTTTGCAAAAAGCATTTGTTAGGGCCGGATCCATTTTTAATCGTAAGGAGATACCTATGGGAAAGATTCTTAGAAAGAAAGTTTTCATTAATGCTGTTGGATTTTTGCGTGTTTGCCGGAGTGGGGCAGCTTCTGCTAGCAGTCACATTATGGACCTTCTGGATGACACAAGAATTCATCCAGAGTCGTATGATCTAGCAAAGAATCTGGCCAAGGATGTTTATGCTGAAGATGTTCCGAATGAACCTAACGATATGGATGATGATGTACAAGAGATGGCAATCGAACATGTGAGGGAGAGGCCACATATGCTTAAAGTGCTCGACATCAATGAGTATGCCAAAAGCATTTTTAATCAGTATGGGACCAACAAAAGGGAGACCCTGTATGATATAAAGATGGAGCTTCTACATGGTTTCCAGGATTGGCGGACACCTTTCAAAGAACCTGGTGCAGAGGAGGAGTTTGCTATGCTCTCTGGTGAAACGGATGATACCATTTCAGAAGGGAGAATTGTTCAGGTCACAGTGCGCCATGTACAAGAAAATCGTATCATTTGTGCTTTTGATTCTGGTTTGAAAGGGATGATTTTCTCTGATGATTTCTCAGACGACGGATATGATCCTGAGAAGGTACATGAAGGTGATATACTTACCTGCAAGATTAAGCAGATCAATAAGAATAGACTTGTGGTTTACCTGACAACCAAGGCTAGTGATTTGAGGAGAAGACCTTACAATATTCGTAATCGTGATCCTTATTACCATGAGGATGAGATCAGTTTGCAGAGTGAGATGGAGAAGGCCCGAAAGGACAAGGAACGTGCAAAGAAACATTTCAAACCAAGGATGATTGTTCATCCCCGTTTCCAGAATTTGACAGCTGATGAAACAATGGAGGTGTGTTTTTTTGACAAGTTGCACCCCTGATGGAATTCAGTATTGCCTCTTACTTAATGCCCTCATATTTTGAGACTAACTTTTAAAATCATTTATTGCAACAGTACCTATCTGATAAGGAACCTGGTGAGAGCATTATCCGACCCAGTTCTAAAGGGCCTTCATTTTTGACATTGACACTGAAAGTTTTTGATGGAGTATATGCTCATAAAGAAATAGTGGAAGGTGGAAAAGATCACAAAAATATTACCAGCTTACTTCGACTGGGAAAGACATTGACAATTGATAAAGATACATTTGAAGATCTTGATGAAGTTAGTGCACATATATATTATTATATTTTAATTGCATTTGCAGTTTTTCAGTTCTCAGTAATGATTATCCTTGAAGCATATTGTTTAATATTATGAAACACACTAGAGAACATATTAAACATTGTAGTAAGAGATTTTGAAATTGTTTGGTTTTATAAAATGACACAAAATCACCATGCTTCATGGATAACAGTTATCATAAGTTTTTTTTGTATGTATTGCTTGAAAACTCAGTATTTCCTATTTCAGCTTGTATTATATAGCATCTAAATTAAATATTTCATGAGACCATTTCTACTATTTATGCATTTTTCATTATATATTGCAATTGTTGAAAGCTTGCCAAGTGTTATGAAAGAGTACACAGTTTCAATTTTAATATGGACTAAGTAATATGATTTTGACTTTTTTTAAAAGCTCAGGAAAAGGTGCTTAGATTAAATATTTGCAAGTGATAAACTGTTTAATTAACCTACTTTTAGAGGTTTCCCACAGAACTTGTAAAAATAATACAAAATGCAATTGAAGGGTATTTTTCTGACTTCACTCCTTGGTCAAAGTGAAATCTTTTTAGGTACTTATATATATATTTTTAACATTCTTTAAAAGTAAAGCTAAGACGGTATATCAAATCTTTTTCCAGAGTATGAAATAAATCCTCTTAAAGCTTTTCTCTTTCTCTCATTTCAAACTTTCTAACCGGTAGTGGAAAGGACAAAATCATAATTGTTGTATTTTGCACTTATATATGTACGATAAGTGTTAGGCTAACTTTTTTTCACAGAACGAAATAAAGATTTATTACGTTGAAGCTCTATTACATCCCATACCATACTCTTCTGATTGTTTGGATTTTCTGTATTTTTTCAACTTTACATTTTTTTTTTGTTGCCAGAATTTAAGTTTTGGTAATTTGTTACAGTTCTCATCTTAATCATGTTGATTGTCTATATATGATTGCTTAACAAAGAGGGATTTAATGCACAAGTCTTTTGATTCTATTAATAAACATTTAGGTGAGTTGACATCTCTCAAGTGGCATGTTGTTTCTTGACTTCCAGGTTATGGATAGATATGTTGATCCATTGGTCGCTCACCTGAAAATTATGCTTTCTTATCGCAAATTCAGAAAAGGAACAAAGATGGAAGTTGACGATTTGTTGAGAGCAGAGAAGGCAGTAAATCCAATGAGGATAGTCTATTGTTTTGGGATTTCTCATGAACATCCAGGGACATTCATTTTATCCTATATCAGAAGTTCAAATCCACATCATGAGTATATTGGGTTGTATCCAAAAGGTTTTAGGTTTCGGAAAAAGGATTTTGATGACATTGATCGCCTGGTGGCTTATTTTCAGAAGAACATAGACAAACCACCACCTGATGCTGGCCCATCTTTACGAACACTTGCTGCAATGGTACCAATCAAAAGCCCTGCATGGGTTTCCTCTAGTGGGGGATCTGTAGGCAGTGCCTCAGCAGGCAGTAATGATGGCTGGAGAGGTCATGCAAATTCAGACCGGGAAAGATCTTCCACGCCTGGTTCGAGAACAGGTATGTGATAAAATATTATAATTGAAATGTGTTGTTCTCAAAGCTGAGTAAGGTTGTTTGTTATTATTTTTGTGTCAATATAATTGTCAGTGCTATTAATCTTGTATCACCGTTTCTCACCAACCATGCTTTTGAAAATAAAAAAATTGTTGTGTTTTTTACCTGTCAATTTAATTGTCTCATTGTTACTAATATTGTATTACCGTCTCTTACCAAGTTCATGTTTTGAAAAACTAAATACACTCCTGATGAGCTATCTGAAAGAATTTGAACTTCACTATTTCCTTTAAAATTTTGTTATCTATCAAAGAACATGTCAGCTACCTTTTGATAATTACTTTTTTTGTCTGTGTTATCCATCTCGGGGATTGTCCTTTTGTAGCATGATTGTGCTGATATCTTTTTGGCATGGTATGATGCTGACTGGTACGGATGTTCAGTTTGGTTTTGCATATTGTGACAATTTTGAATTAAACAGGCCCCTTGTTCTTAGCTGTCTGAAACTAAAACTGTTCCTAAAATCATTGAAAACCAAAGTCAAATCAAATTGAGATTTTTGGTTTGGTTATGTCTAGTTCATTGAATTCTATAAATAATTGTTCTTACATTTCGTGTATTCTCCTGTGGCTCGCCCCAAGTAGCTGTGTTTTCATTGATAAAGTCCATTATCGTTATAGTTGTGTCTCATACTATATTGGATAAGAAAACTAAATGGTACTATGATTGCTTTACCATAAGAAGTAAAAGTAGCCATACTATATTGATTTCTCATGCTATATGTGGAATTGTTTAATTACGATGCTGGGAAGAAATATTGTTGGAGTTGAACAGAGTAAATTGGATATCCAGCAAATAGCTTACTAAATCTCAAATGAACTGATTTTATATGTTTATTTATGAATATAAATTTAGTTGACACTTAAATTGGCTTTGATGAGAATCCCCAAAAGGAGTCAAATAACTAATACTTGGTCATTCCATATTAAAACAGGGTTTGAGTTGACATTGATCTTACGTATGAAGATTCATCAGATCCATTTTAAATGCATTTCATTGTCATGGATCAGTAGTGATGGCTGGTTTATTATGTGGTTTTGCCATGAAAATTGTTGAGCAATGGGCTAGAATTTGGCCAGATTTAAAATGAATTTCTTGCAAATTAGTAAAATGGCTTAAAAACCTTTATTGCTAGTATTCATGTAGAATATTTTGTGCTGTGGTGGTCCTTCCACAATTCAGGGAGAAACATCTTATGATGACACCTACAGGGCCAAACTTTAACATTAGTATTTAATCAGTTGTAAGGTTGTTTGTCCTAATTCTTCTGTCCAACAAGCAGAAGAGGGGAACACGTGGTGTGGCTGAGTGATGACTGGCACAAGTGTCAGGTGTCTTGTTTCCTGGACATTGCATCTCCTTGACAGTGTTTGTTTGAATGTGCTAGTTTGATGAAGTTCATTTGTTTAACTGAAGTCATGTTGGCATGTAAATTTTGGTTACCAACATATCTTTTCTGGTAAATATGCCTTGTTGCTGGCAGCATTTAATTGCAATTCTCATCCTGTGTTGTTTTTCTGACCAGGTGACAGATTTGACTCTAGGAGCATTGGCAGTCGAGATGTTCATCCAAGTGGGCTTCCTCGTCCAGGCCGAGGGCATGGGCGAGGGCATGGCAGAGGAAATAATTTGGTCAGTGGGGGCCACGATTCTGGTTATGGTGCTACAAAATGGGGTTCAAATGAAAACAATGGCTTGAGCACATTTCCTGGTGCCAAAGTTCAGAATTCCCCTGGCAGGGACCCTTGGGGCTGGGGCAGTGGGGGCAGTGGTGGTGGACAGGGTGGGAGCAACACTGGTGGTAGTACCGGTGGTGGGGATTGGGGAAGTGGCTATGCTGATAGAGGCAGTGACAAATGGGGTGGGGGTGGCAGCAAGAGTGGTTGGGGCGAAGGTGGCAGTGGAGGTAGTAGCTGGGGGACAGGAGGCAATGTTGGTGGCAGAGAGGTCAGGGCTGGCTTGGGGGGAGTTGGAAACGGTGGTACTGGTCCTGGCTGGGGTGGGAATAGCGGTGGCGGTGGCAGCAGCACAGGTGGCTGGGGTGGAGGCACTAGCTTTGGCGGTTTGACCGAGGAATTAGCAAATCCCAATGGCTCAGGCAGTTCAAACACTGGATTTGGTGCTTCAGCTCCGGGATGGGGTGATTCTAGGAGATCAGTAGCATCTCAACCCGATACTGGAGACGGTACGAGTGGAGGAAATGGAGTTGGATGGTAACTCAGGAGCTGGGCAATTTTTGATATTTGACCCTAATGGAAGTGGAAACTACAAGGTGTAGATTATCATTTGGACCAATCGAGCAAAAACCATCTTACCTATTATTCACTTGGCTCGTGTTAGCTTTCATGGTTTAGGTTGTATATTATGACAGGCCCCGCTATAGCATCAAATCTGTTCTAGTCTTTTACTATATCTGTTGTTTAGGCCCTTTCAAATTAACAGAAATGTATCTGTTATGAGAAAATAAGCTTAAATTAAACAATCGAGTCTCGGGATAATCGTTGGTTTTCTTTTTAAACTGTCACATTGGCTGATGCACCACAGATGCTGATCGGTTCGGCCTGTAGAACTTTTGCCTGTTTATTAGTTTTTTTGTGCAGTTTGAAATTTTGGTTTCAGCCGAAAAGAAAGGCCATGTGATTTCTTTACTGTAGCATAGCTCCGTGAGTTCAATTTTTTTTTTATCGCTGTGCAAAGAAAAAAAAGTATAAATGTGCTATTCTTGCATTTTTTTTCTCATGCGTGTTAATGGATTAAAATGAATCTGTTTTATTTCTCAGTTAACATGTTTTTGTGTAATGCAAGCATGTGGAGATCATTTTTCCACGGTTGTATTGTTGCACAGAAAAAACAAAATTGTTATTATTTCTTTGCCATCGTATTATTGTGTGATAGAATAAAGTTTGTGCAGTTTCAACCGTCGGATTGCAGTGTGAAATAAGAAAATTTTAGGTCATTTCGTTGCTCGGACAGCGTTGCGTGAGAATAAAAGAACAATTTCAACGTTTTTTCATTTGCATTTTTTGTGTTAAAGGAGAATGTTTGTGTCATTTTATGATGATGTTATGGTGCACAAAATTTTGCAGTTGAATGGAGAAAGTTGGTACAATTTTTAACGTTGTGCGAAATGAGAAGGGCATTGTTTACTGGAAAAAAACCCTCAACTATTGATTTTTTTTATCGGTTGATGTCATCGGTATTAGGAAGTATCCTTTAGACTTTTTTAGTTAAATTATTACTAGGTCGAAAAATTTTAGTTTTAATAATTGATTATTATAATTTTTTTTTAGAAAAGAGAATAAATAAATCGATCATCCTATAATCCTATCTTATTGATCAAAGTTGCAACTCATTATAGTATCGATTAAAAATTTTAATTCTTAATTATAATAATTTTTTTATAAAAATAAATAAACTGGTATTAGACATCTTAAAATTATGTCTGCCTTAATAATTATGTGAAAGTTTGAATTGATTAGCAAAAATTGATCAGATTGTACTTGAAATTGAACTAAGTTATAATCGAAAGCAAAACAAAACGTATTAATAAATCTCTTATTTTGATATTAATTATCATAATTTTTTTTAAAATAATCATATCAGAATCATGACAAAGTAATTTGGTGAAAGTTTGAGTAGCTTAGTGAAATTTGACTCAATTATATTCGAAATTAAACTATATTACACTCAATCGCCAAACATATTAAAAAAAATCTTTAATTTTAATAATTAATTATTATAAACTTCTTAAATAATAAAAATATGAAACCAATCATCTTTTAATCATGTCCTAATGGTTCTATCAAAATTTAGATTTACTCAGTAGAAGTTGATAAAGTTATATGATATTGGTTCAAAAAATATTAAATTTTAATAATTCATTATCATAAATTTTTAAAATTAAAAAATAATTATAATGAATATTTGGAGATTTTTTTTTCTTAAATCCTATACGGATGCTCTGATCTAAGAATCATGTTTTGTAAAAGTTTGAGTTAGTTCAGTAAAAATTGATATAGTAACGCTTAAAATTTAGTTAAATTACACTCAGATTATATTCAATCACAAAATTAATTCAAAAAATCTTTAATTTAAGTCGGTTTTCTTTTTTCTGTGTAGCAAAGAAAAAGATTTACATCATTTCTCTACATGAGTTGCTTTGAGCCTCATTCATTACCAATAAGAATCATAGCGATTTAGAATCAATATGGAACCTAATTAAGGGTTTGATAGTTCAAATTTGAGATTATATGGTTCATTTCCAATTCTTAGAAATCATAAATGGAATCGAAACTAACGATTTCGAATTTATTTTTTTATTAATAAAAAATGATGGTCGTATCGAAACCAGTGATTTTGATATCAAAATTATCTAGAATCCAAAGTTTTTAAGAATCTAAACTAAAATAATCTGGAATCAATTTTGAATATAGAAGAATCAAAATCCTCAATTTTAAAACTAAAATTGTCGATTCCAAAACCACAACTAAGGTTGATTAGATAGATTTCTTAACAAAATAAATCAAGCGAAAAAGGAATAAAAAGAAAAGAGTAGAGAGATTTTTTCATGTAGTTGAAAAAATCTTATCTGTTATCAAAGTGTCACCACAATTTCTCTCACTTCCTTTCCAAAGAAGATTTAAGCCTTTTTGTTTTTATTAATGGAGTGAAGAGGCAACAGTTTTCGGCTCCTAATAACCCAAACGAAACCCGTCAATACATTCAAAGACAGCAAAAAACTCAATTGGTAAAAAACAACTATTGTAATTAAATTTTCTATAAAAAATTTTTAGAAAAAATGATCAATAAATAAATAATGCCAAAAAGAGGAGATGTTTTGACTCTTTGTTTGTTCTCCTCCACACACCGTAACATAAGAAACTAGATTAGTTCAACAGTCAAAGAAAGAAACAGCACACCGAAAGGAACAGCTCTCCACGTTGGGTTGATTTGCATCAGAGTGATGGAAAGACTTATCTCGACGAGCCTAACACGAGTGATCTGCCAATTAATTACTCCCAAGAAGTGACTGTTCCGAATATGGCACTTATCTATCACACTTCAAAAATATTTGTTTCCGCCTGCAACAGCAGCAGCACCGCAGAAGGCGACGACGTCGGCACTTAATATCTTTATAGAGACATCATCAGTTGAACAGTTGAATTATATATATATATATATATATATATATATATATATATATATATATGCGGGAATGTGGTTCAATGCTTTGTATGGTTGAATTCGTGATTGGGACAATTCAATGTTCATAAATATAGACCATGGAAAATGCCACCAACTCTTCCATGTCTCTACGTAGTTACTCTATCAATACAACAATTGCACAGAGACAAAGGACGATGACACAACACCTCATATTATCCATCCCTTTTGAAATCGAAATCTCACAAAATCCTCCTTCCTTCCTTCCTTCCTTGAGCTAGCTGTATCTGAAAATGACTTCTTACACTAATTTCTCCGATCACATTATTGATGACATCTTCTTAGCGGCATACATACATCTACTTGTGGCTAATGAATCGGTAAGAATATAGTTTTTGATAGATTGCCCGTTTGTAGAGTTCATTTTTGTCCGAATCCCTTCTTAAATGACAACAATGGATCCATAATATTTAACTAGGAAGGGTTAAAAAGAATGAGTCGTTCGTTGGCTAAATTGTTTGGAGCCCTATAAAGAAACCTCAGATCTATATGGCCACCAACCCCGCTATCATGCACAAACTTTGACTAGCAGAATAGCAATTCAACGTGTGAGGTTGCCACAGATCGCCGCTACCTGTGACAGAAGAAGGGAGGAGGTGCCGTCTCGCCCGCACGAGAGAAGTCATTGGACTATATAGCTTGACCGTGAGAGAGATGGCTGACGATTTGGAGAGGAAGATAAGGTGATGTGATTGCCGTGTCAAACTTTCCCAAGTGGACGGCAGCGTCAAAGTTTAGTTCGGAAGGGAATTGGAACCACCAAACCCTTTGGAGCGTTTCGTAGAGGGACTCGTCGGTGTTTGCTTTACTACGCTGTCTCTCGCGAGAATAAGAACGTAGAAGAAACTTCGTCACATGGTTCCCCTTTTTTGGATGGCACCGTTGTTCATGCAGGGCTCGACGTCGACGGGAGGATAACTGTTAAGTACGTCACCTCATGTCAAATAAAATAAATATATGTTAAATCATAAGATCTTACGTCTCTGAATAGATGAAAATTTATTAGATGAGCTTTGATTCTATAACGTTTGCTAATTAGTCCTCGCACTCTACTACCTAATTATTTTTTTAGGTGTAAAATTGATCGAATGAGATTTTGAATATTCGTAGTTGAATATGATACACGACCATTAAACTAATATTTTATATGATGTTTCATAATCTCGATTTTTAGTGAATGTCTCCGATATATGATCACAAGCGTAAAATCAGTATATTACTATCGGATCAATGTTTTAGGCGAATCTGATACACTAGTATATCGCCTAATATACTACTATTAAGTGGATGTCTTAGGTATAAAATTTATATGACGAAAATTATGAATCCTTAACCCCTAGAAAATAAATTAATACATCACTATCGAGTCAATATTTTAAATATAATGATTTATGTGATGAGATTTTGAACCGTTAACCTAAACAAAAATCCGATACAAAATTGAGCATAATATATGAGAATAAATGCTCCTGAATAATTAAGCATGCCACCATCATTCTTTTTCAAAATTTATGAACCCTAAACTTGCACATATCACAAAGTCAAGTCCTTTTCATGTCTCCACAAATAATATTGTCCTCCGTAAGCAACGCACTTGGAACAGATTCAATACTACAAAGAATTGCCTGCCAGTCTTGTGGTGAGGGAGGAGGTGTGGATGCACAAAATTATAGTCATGTAGTGTTCTTCATATTGCTCCTTGCTATGAGGCTAACCAAAAGTAGATTTGTGTTGCCAAAATTCGATTTACTTGTGACACCAATTATTTTTTTCATACCAAAGATTTATTAGTTAATATTTAGAATTAGTTGTATTAGTTTACCTATCAAGAGTTATGCTTAACATATGCATCCATAAATGTTCCACTTATGGATACATAGTTGTAGTCCCCATTGGATTAATAGTATATTGTTATTCTTGATTTAACTTATGATATTGCGGTATGCAAATTATAACAACAAAAAGAGAATTATGGCTTATTGTGCAAAGTGAAAAAAAAAATGGTATTAATTATTATACAATAAGTAAAATTTTAGATTTACCATTTTGGTATTATAGTCTTTGCTAAGATACTTCAATTGGTTAGTATATTGTCTTATGTTCGAATCTATGTATAAGTGTCATATATATTATTAATTAAATCATGTCGTGAGTAGTATACGTGTTGATCACTCAAGTATTACGTTTGACTGACTAAAATTTACTCTGTTTGCACGAGTCAATTTTGGCTAAACCACCCTCCATCGAAGACTGTCATTTGTTGTGTGTGTGTCTATATTTCTAAGAACGATGCATCGATATAAGAGACCAACCTACAGATCATGTATAGACATATAGCCCACAAAAGAAACAAACATTTCCACAAGGTTTAATGTTTCAAGTCAAGATAAAAAAGAAAAGCTGAATAAAAAATAATAATAATAATAATAATAATAATAATAATAATAATGCTTTTCAAAGAGCCATCAACTCGTTCTTCCTTTGTGTGCAATAAACGTTTGTGTTTCTGGCGGCCACAACGCCATTGAGACGTTCAAAGCAGACATCATCCGCTAGACTTTGACTTTTCGGCCTCTGTGCATGTTCTCCATGTGTATATATATGAAGCATCAGACGGACCTTTATTGAGCCAAGCAAACGCAGCACCACCATCACCATGGCTGTTGACACTGTGCTCATCGTCGGCATTCTCTTGAGCGTTGTCGTCCACCTCCTCCTCCGCCGCAGGCTACGATCGAACCCACGGTTGCCGCTTCCCCCCGGGCCGAAGGGCATTCCGGTGCTCGGCGCGCTGCCGCAGATAGGTCCCATGGCCCACGCCTCGCTGGCTGAACTCGCCAAGCGCTACGGCCCCATCATGCACCTCAAGATGGGCACCGTGCGGGTCGTGGTGGCCTCCACGGCTGGCGCCGCTCGGTCCTTCCTCAAGGCGCACGACCTCCAGTTCGCCAACCGCCCCTCCACCATCAGCGGGAAGGACGTCACCTACGACGGCCAGAACTTCGTGTTCTCCAACTACGGGCCTCGGTGGAAGCTTCTCCGCAGGTTCTCTAACCTCCACCTTCTCGGCCCCAAGGCAATCGCGGAACAGGCACAGGTCCGGGCCGACGAGGTCGGCCGCCTGCTCCGCTCCATGCGCGAGTCGAGCAAAAACTCCCGGCCGGTGTTCGTCCAGGAGGCGGTGGTGTGCTCCAACGCCAACATAATCGGCCAGGTGGTGCTGTCGCGGCGGGTGTTCGCGGCGCAGGGCGAGGAGTCGAGCAAGTTCAAGCACGCGGTCACGGAGATGCTGACAGGGGTGGGGTTGTTCAACATCAGCGACTTCGTGCCGGCCATCGCGTGGATGGATCTGCAGGGGGTGCAGCGCCACCTGCGCCGCGCCCACCTGAGGATGGACGCCATCCTCTCCGAGTTCGTGGCCGAGCACCAGGAGACGGCGCACGAGCGCAAGGGGAGGCCGGACGTGCTCGACCTTTTGCTGGCCAACAAGGTGGACGCCGATGGCGTGTCGCTTTCCGACGTCAACATCCGAGGCTTCATCTTCGTGAGCTCCTTCTCCCCTCCACAATAATTCCCATAACATATTAGTATCATATGAACAACCAACTACCCCCGGCGTTTACAAACGCATCATGCTCATCTCTCCTCACGCATCACCACAAGTGTCATGATTCGACAGAGATGTAACCTTGTCCTTTTCCTCGTAGGACATGTTCGTCGCTGGAACCGATACATCCTCCGTCACAATCGAGTGGGCGCTGGCGGAGATGCTGAAGAACCCAACCATACTGAAGAAGGCTCAAGCTGAGATGGACCAAGTGATCGGCAAAAGCCGGAGGCTGGAAGAGTCCGACATACCCAAACTCCCCTACCTGCGAGCCATCTGCAAAGAGGCGCTGCGGCTGCATCCTTCCACGCCGCTGGGCATCCCACACTACTCGTTCGAATCGTGCGAGGTTGACGGCTACTACATCCCCGAGAAAACCAGGCTCCTCATCAACATCTGGGCCATAGGGAGGGACCCCAACGTGTGGGAGGACCCTCTGGAGTTCAAGCCGGAGAGGTTCTTGAGCGGCAAAAACGCACACATCGAGCCGCTGGGCAACGACTTCGAGCTGATTCCCTTCGGTGCCGGCCGAAGGATCTGCGCAGGGATGCAGCTCGGGCTCGTCTTTGTGCAGTACACCCTCGGCTCCTTGGTGCACTCCTTCGACTGGAAGCTCGCCGACGACGTGGAAGAGCTCAACATGGAGGAGCGGTTTGGCCTCGTGCTCCCCAAGGCAGTGCCTCTCAAGACCGCAGTTAGCCCACGCCTTGCGGACAGCGCCTACATGTGATGCCTGCAAACATGTATAACGACAGCACTATATCTGATCGATTTGCTTGTCATGGGTGGCAGGACACGATACAGTACATCATACAAGTCAACGGCAGAGTTCTATTTCTTGTACACCTCTTGTTGTGATAATATGTCCACTAATAAGTGAAATATAGATTCCAGTTCAGAATTCTTCCTTTGGTGCTTTCTTTCGTTGAGCTCCTTTTAGGATCATAGTATCAAAAGTTACCGGAAATATGTGAGAATCTACATGTAGCACGAGCCTTCAAATACCACACAACAGTTCTTTGAAGACAGCAGCGCTTATACAAACAGCACGTCTTTCCGCATCGTGAGTAGTACAATATGTGTGCTGTACATCGTTCAAGAAAGAGAACTGAGACCATGTCCTCGTTCTCTCCGCGTGTGAAGTAGCTTTGCATGCTCAGCGAATGGCATGCGGATGCCGTCCTCAACTCAACGCCAGCGATACCACCGCCCATATCTACCCCTGTAGTGACGTTTCCCCGTCTCTTGCCCTTCTATCCGATGAGGAGGAGGTTCCGGCAACTCATGCGGCTCCATTATTTGAATTCTCCGTTGCCTTTTAGCTGCACCGGTAAGTAGTCCATGAAGTCTTTTACTGCCTCAGAGACGAGTAGAGACTGATCTACAAGAAGACAAGAAGGAACAAACCGTTCTCTGCTTCTCGGTATCCTTCTTTGAGCTTCCTCTTTACAGTCTCCAGCTTATCAGACTCCGTCAACATGCTACAGGAAGACCCAACCAGCTGCATAGAACAGCCAAGTGGAATGAGTCAGACAAACCTGTAGTACTGAAATGAAACATGCGTGTGTGCTAACACTAACCACCTCCTTCGGAGTTCCAGCGTCAGCAACCTTTTGAGGACGATGGCCTTCGGCCTGGGGATTTACAGTACTGAAGGCATCTTCTGCCGCGTCATTTGGCTTGCTCGTGAGGTTACTACGGCTTCTTCTCGCTTCCTCATGGTTCACGTCTGCACCATTTTTAAGAGGCACCAGGTTGGGAAGTAAACACAGGATCGACGTACATCGGTACAGATGAATTCACTGCAAAACTTACTTCCATCATCATCTTTCTGGGAAAGGAAGAGAAGAGCAACTGAATTCGTTAGTCGTCAATGAATCAGGGAACGGGTCAGAACATGGTCAGCAATTATGAGTCTACCTTGGAGAGGTCGACAGGACTCGATTTAGCAGAGAAGAGTTCCTCTTCATCCATGTTGGTATGAGATGGATTGGCCTCAGAGTCGAGAGCCACCACACCTACATGCGAGTTGTATAAGGTGATGCGCTGTAGAATAGCAATCTCTAACAACGTCCAAAGGACAGTAGAATGAATTGGTCCACCAGAGACATACGTGCAGTCGGAGCAGTGCCTCTGATCTCTTCCTCAACAATCATCTTCCAATCACTGTCGTCAAACAGCAAAAAAGCAATAAGATGATGCACATCAAATTCTATGCATACATCTAATCTAAATAGTAGGGAATCTCTCCGTAACTTGCTAAGATGATGCAAGTGTATCAGCATGTAGTTCCAAAAGAAATCTTAATGTTTCCTCAAAAGAAACATGATCAAACATCTACCTATGATCAAGTCCTACTTGTGAAAAACAAACTAGCAAATTGGAGATTGGATTGCAGAGACAGCAAACTATGTTATATATCAGCAATGTTAGAAGTGTGAGCTACTTGATGAGAGCCCTGAAAAGTTGTTTGATCTCCTTTGACTTGTGCTTCCTCAGATCCCTCAATGCCCTGGCGATTCCAGTGACCTACGTAGCCCGACGGAGGTCAGCCCTAACAACGAGCACGTAATGGCAAGCCTTTTATCGGTTCCATAAAGAAATGGAAATTGCATACTGACCTGTATAGTGTTTACTGACATCTTTATCGTCTGCAGCTGCCGTAGTAACTCGAAAAGGATGTCATCAGCCTGAATAAGAACAGCAAAGATCAAACATGAACTTGAAGAACTCCAATGCAAGCAGCATTATTGCAAACCTCTTCTCCCTTGTGCTTCATCACCAACTCCTTGATCCTCATAACCTCACGTATCTCTGTGTCCTCCTCCATGGGCTCATCACTTGGCTCCTCATCCTCATCGTTGTAAAATCTAACCTTCCTTTTACCCTTTTCGGGCTGCTTGCCGATGCCAGGATCGTCAACGGATCCAACAACCTTAATCTCCTCTTGAGGTCGTCTCCTGCTACCGTCGTCGTCCTCACCTATACGGTTGGGATCTACACGCTCAGCCTCCAAGGCACTGCAGCTGGAACACTGGCTCCAAGTATGTATCATCTCCACCATCTCATCTCTGTGGTTGACAAACTCATCAGGGTTGTCGGTAGAAGCAACAAGAAATGCGTTCCTGATCACGTCAAATATGTCGGTCATGCAACACCGGAAGTACTTCCTCCAGTAACCCAATGAATCGGAGTAACCTGAAAATCGAAGAGACTTCAGTAGAACACCCAATGCCTTACTCTCTAAACAATCGAAGGATCGATCAATGATCTACCTCTACATTTCCGCTCCATCGACGAAGTCGGATTGATCAACAATGAGAAAAAGAGATCTTATATTTGGCCCGCATATGCTGTGCTCTTCTTCTCTTCCTACGTTTGAAGGAAGCTGCCTACTTTGGTTGCTAGATTCTACATAGATGATGAGATGCTCGATATCTATGTGGGGTATGGACCGAAGCCAGGGGGAGTTAACCTTCGGAGTCGTTGCGTCCGCGCCCTCAGAGCGGTAATGAGCGACAAAGGCTTTCCTAATTGGACCGATAGACTGCGTACGGGGTTATGGAAAATCTTGGGATCTAGCACGAATCTTGGAACGCATAGTTAAGCGGTTTCCTATATAAATATGGTGATTCCAAATATCTCATGCGTCCTCCTTGATATATATTTTAATTAGGTGATCAATAATTCCAATATATAGTTTTGCATAAAACACAAATACATTGAATTTACTCGTCCGATAAAGTTGAAGTACGTTTGGATGAGAATATTATTGGAAGGGATGAGATGTTGTCGTATTCCGTGGCAGCGAAATAATAATTAATGTGGAACTAATTTCCATCTAAAAACATTCCATTCATTCCTTTTTTTTTTTTTTTGAGAAAGGAAGGCAACTATTAATTTATTGTTACGGGAAAAGAAATTACCAGAAAAAAATGTTAAAGATTCAAATAGTAAAAACGCAAATTTTCTCCTCTCTACTTAAATCTAACTTGACACACTTATTCTTAACCATTTTTTTAATGTTTGATTTAATTTCATGATCATTTTACCATTTTAATCGATATTTTATAGAATTTTTTATAGCTGTTAAAATAAAACATAAATACGTAAACAAACATTTCTAATTTGAAGTAATACTTCAAAATACTTAAGCAAGAATTAAAATAATATACTCATCAGACTAAGTGGGGTATCACCATATATATATATATAATTAATTAATTTTATATGAATTTAAAAATATTTAGATTAGAATTTAAAATCTATATAATGATTATAAAAAATTAATAATATTCATTTACAAATATAACAACATAAATATGTACATTTTACATCGGACTGTCGTCATAATGGAGTAGCGACAATCTAAATAAAGTCAGTAGTAACTTGTAATTTTGAGTGAATTTGGAGATATCTAAATTCAAATTTGACCTTACAAAAACGAACGCAATAAGTTTCATTCATGAATATAACAATATAAATTTTAACAATTTCATCTCAAGTTCTCATATAATAAGATATCATCTTGATGAATTAATTCAGGCATATATAAAATTAATTCTTAGAAGGAGGCTCATAAAAATAGGGGATTTTTCTTGGTTAATTGCACGATCTTTTTTTTGAGTCCGCTTCATCGATAACGGATCCCGTCACGGGATCCGTTACGGTGAGGTACTCCGAATCCGAGGTCTAAACAAACCTTCGTCGCCGTTTAGCTGGCGGCCCAACAACAGACGGTCTTGATGAGAACAACACCGCGGATCTCATGATATGCCGTCAAGGGTAATAAAGTAAATTCATAATTACTGTTCAGCCGTTCTCAATGGGTAGTTATCATCCGTTAGGAAACCCTAGCGAGCGACTCTCTTCACGGCCGCCCACTTTGAGACGCAACATCCTTCCATCTGGGCTCGGAGCAGCAATGGTGGCCGTCAAGAAGGCGGTACTGTCGTCTCTGCGTCTTCTTTTGCATTCATGCCTTTTGATCATGGATCGGTGATTTTTGTCCCTCTTGCCTCGTATCGATTACGGGGTTTTTGTTTTCTTCGATGGATTGACGCAGAAGAAAAGCACTGAGAGCATCAACAACAGACTCGCTCTCGTGATGAAGGGCGGGAAGTACACCCTCGGGCACAAGACCGTACTCAGATCGCTTCGGGGCTCTAAAGGTGATACTACCTTGCTTATCTTTTTTTTCAAGTCCGATGATATGTAGATGGATTTGGGATTTGGAGGAAAACATCTTAGTTTGAGGTAATCGTTGATGTGGAAATGGTACGGAACTGGAGTTTGGCTCTTTGGCTGTTTTATCGTGCCTAAGAGATGAATATAGTTTCCCATATCTAGTTGGCCTTCTTCCCCTTTGAGCAATCCCATTAGATCGTTTAAATAATCGATCGGAATGTGTGGAAGGCAAAATGTTCTCTCTTTTTTTTTTCTTGTGATTGTGATTTATTCTTTGAATATATAAGACAAGTTTCTGCACTATCAGTCCTTATGTTTTGTGCTATGGATAGTAATGATAATGCTAATGCTTTTATTTCAATCGTTGTCATTTTGAAACTTAATTTCATTGGGATTCATCATGGAGTTCTCATAAATGATATTGAATACTTTTATGGATCTTTTTTGAAGACAAAAGAGTTTGTTGTGACTTCACTTGGTTGAATTCTCAATTTGTTGCTTTTATTAAGATGCCGCAATGGGAAAGAGGTAAGCTAGCAAGAGGGCACAAGAACTTGGTAATTAATTTATGGTAGATTTTGTAATGAAATGACTCGATGGATAACTGATCCCATCAATTTGTTGAGCCTGACCGTTGAATCAAAACCTTTAAGCCAAATTTAATTGTTCTTCATCTTTCATGCCCTTAAAAGGCAATTCAAATTTTCATCCACCTCCAATGTGGTGGCTTAAGGTGTGACAATCTCTCCTAGTTAAGGACTTGATGTCCTTGTCAAGGCTCAAACATAATTTAAAATCAAATGCTAGTACGGTGAACATGGGATCTAGCGTAGTGATGGCTTTATGTTGCGTTGTGTTCTCTAGTGCCATCCATTGATGATTGTACCACCCAAAACAAAATGGTATGAAACGGGCAATATGTATCAGTCTGGATGTGGGCTGGTATGTGGGCCACCCTATTTCAAGTGGCTCGATTCAGTTCTATATAAATAATAAAGATTCAAAAGTAATGGTGGGGCCCATACAACTTGGCACTAAAAAGGGAAAAATAAAATAGAAATTAGGCCAATCAAACATGAGCCTTCTCGCGTTCAATGCTGCCGTCGTTGCCGCTGCCAACGACATTGTCATTGCGTTCCTTCTTCCTCCCAGGTATGCTTCTGATGTGCGATTAAACTTGTGGTTGTTACAGATCTAGTGATGGGTAAGCTTAATTTGTTGGGCTTGAAGAATTGGGATGCCTACCAACCGTTTTAGAGAGTTTAGATCTGCCACTTCAGATTGAGTGCAGCTCAAGTTGCAGCCCTACTGTTCTGATGGCCAAGAGTTTTGATGGAAAATGAAAACCTCATCATGATGTGTTTTCTTTGTTCCTTGATGTGCCTTTTCTTTGTTTGTTTTCTCTCTTTAGTGACATGATTAACAAATGTAGGATTTGAGGATTGAGTTTCAGGAGCACCTTCAATGGATTAGTGAAAGTGGATAAATGTGCTAATGTGTGCCATCTTTGTTGCATTAGAAACATGGTTGTGCTTGCAATGACCCTAAATATGTAAATGCAATGACCTTATTGCAATTGGTATTTTGTATTATGCATCGATTTTGTATTTCAAAAAGCTCAAGTTACTTATTAGACATGTCTGTTCTCCTGTTCTATACTTATTCAAGCACATTCAACACTTTTTGCATGACCCACCACTATGAAGTGTTGTTTTTGTTTTTTTAGCCTGTTGATGTGACATTGGATGATTTGTTTAATTCAAAAATTGAAGAATGTTCGAGTGAGATCCTATTTCTTTTATTCCTCGTCTGCCATATCTTTGGTTTGCTGCCTTTTTGTTATGCATAATACATCTTTCTATATACGTGACTGCTAAAATTTATTTTGTTTCAATAGCAAAATTGATTTTAATTGCAAACAACTGTCCTCCACTGCGGAAATCTGAGATCGAGTACTATGCAATGTTGTCTAAGGTTGGAGTACATCATTTTAATGGAAGTAAGTTTTCTAATCCTTGCCCTGTTTTTTTATCTTTGTTATCACTCATGCCACCAAAATTCTTAGTTAGCTTTCAAATTTTTGTCACTCTGGGAATGAATTGTTTTTATGAATTAGTAACTTTATTGTATTGAATTTTTTTTCCTCTTTCTTGGCACAAGCCAGCTTTTAGAACTGTCTATACTGGATTATTTTATGAATGGAATTGTTACATAAAAAGCAATACATGATTCTATTACTACTGATGGGAGAGATGGCAACCTGGTATACCATGTGCTGCCACTGAAAGCATTTTCTCTGACCAGAAGAACATCTGGTCATCTGGTGTGAACAAAATTTCACCACCGAGGCTCTTCACTACTCTAGTTTAAGCATTCCTTATTAATTATGTGATGCATATGGTGCATGTAAAAGGTTTGCCAATTGCATTGTTGATTACCTTTCTTTTTTAATTGGGTTTTTGTGGATTCGGCACTTTTTTCAGGTAATGTTGACCTTGGAACTGCATGCGGAAAATATTTTCGTGTTTGTTGCCTCAGCATCATGGATCCTGGTATGTGCAATCATCAACCTGATGGAGCTTGCTTGGCTTTTCTTCCTAAAAGCCAACCCTAACCGTTAAGATTATTGGTCTTTCAGGTGATTCTGACATCATCAAGAGCATGCCTGGAGAACAGTGAGAGAAGCCAGTCGATGTAGAAATATTTACCTGTGTCCTCTGGTAATATGGTCAATTCCTATTGTTGTTAGATCAAATTTTGACTACAAATTGTTGCAAGATTTCATCCCTACTTTAATCTTCTTGACTTATTTCTTAGTCCATGCTGTTTCTTGGCCGTCAACTCGATAATCTTATTGTGAAATGTAACTGTTCTACCAAGGTTTGGTTCTTTGCTTTATAATCTGATTGTATTAATAAAATTGCCCCGCTTGACCTTTCTAATTAAGAGATGCAGGGAAATTTAAATCCTAACTAAATCATCCTCCGGAATCCAAAGAGCAATCCGTGCTATTATGCACTTATGTTTATTATTTTTGTTGTTTATTGTTATTATTATTTTTATAATAATAATAATAATAATAATAATAATAATAATAATAATAATAATAATAATAATAATAATAATAATAATAATAAAATTTTAAGCTGCAGAACTTTTTTTTTTTTTTGGTGTATAGAGGACTTTGGGACGGTGGGTGCAAATTCATCCTTTTTCTTCTTATAGTGGATGTTGAACGAGAAGTATCAAATGTCAACAACGGGTCTAATAAGCATAGGGACTTGTCAAGATTAACTTAAACCTTACTTTAAGATTATAATCATCATATTTACGAGTGTAACGTTGTTATGATATATCGTAGTTGATGTGTGCATCCAGGAACAGGTTGTTTATTAGTATGTTTAGTAGTTAGCAGTTCCATTTTGGTTTTTTGGCAGGCATATTTGTGGTTTTTAATCAACATTGTAGACAGAGTCACATCGTCAGGGAAAATAATAAAAAATAATATTGTTTTTATGTCTGATTTCTGGTTGATGATCGGAATACTTTGTCTAATGGTCGACAATGTTAGTTGTCTTAGCACCTTAAAACCGTCTTAGTGGCATGGGGTTCAAACATTGAGTCTTGCAAGCAATAAAAAAAAATGATATAGTTTGAATGGGTTGTTTTGGTGTGCTATGATGATCCTAAAACCTTCGGTAGTAAAAGGGTAGTAAAGGATTGAATAGGGCTCCGAGTAACAAAATGATGTTGCACCACATGTCACTCGTTGTCCGTCGCTACTACTTGTTTGCATGATAAAAAGTGATTTGTTTTGAGAATTTTTGGGTCATTTATGTTGAATATCGGATTTTGATGATTAAATCAATCGATGAAGTTATCAACTAATATACGTTTAAGATAAGTGACGTAAGAAAAATTTTGATCATAGATTTGAATTATGGAAGCAGAATTTAACATTGGGCCGGAGAGCATCATGTCGGATGATTGGTTGACGTATCAGAGGATAGACTTCGTGCCATGAGTTCGAGCATCGGGCCAGAAGAATCGAGCATTGCACCAAGATGATTGAGTGTTGTGGGAAGTCAACAGGTCGATTAAGCAATACGCCGAATGAGAAGACGATGTGTCGAAAGATCGAACAAAATATCGGGTGTACCAATGACATGTCAGACAACGTAGTGTTACAGACTTAGTTGGTTTTGCTTAAGTCGTGTGGCACCATTGCGTGTTCGTCCGCAAAAGTCAGCCTCCCCGAAACCTCCTATGGTCTTTTAGGACCTACAAAAAAGAAAACGGATTAGAGAAAGCGCCTCACTCGGGATCCACAAGCAAACATTCCAGGAAACACTTCATAGACAATGCAAATTACAAACAGACTTTACAAGCTCTGAACGGTTGCACAACAAAGGGTCAAAATGATCTACTACAGACCGAATATATCTCACAAGTGTCCACATGATACAACCTTTATTTACAAGCCTAAGAAGGCCACAAAATCTAACTAAAATGAGACTTTTAAGCATTCGATCGTCCCTCTACATGCTGTGCAAAGCATGAATAAACCAAAAGACACGGACATACATAAGTATTACATCAAACATCCCGTTTAGAACTTTGTCTGTGACATTCTCCCCCACTTATTCCTTCGATATCCTCGTCGAAGCCTTTGCCGACACTGTAACTCCTCGCCTTTGCCGAGTCTTCAATCTTCTGCTCCAGTTACAAAGCACCTCTTGGCTCCCAACTGCTCTCCGCTGTTGTTTTTGAGTAGTCGAACCTTTGATCCGCCATGCTGCTTCAACTCGCCAATGACTCTGACTCTAGTATGGGGAGGCTGAGTTGTGTTGATCCCTGTTGGTTCTTGCAGATCATCCAGTGAAGGAAAAGACCATCCTTACTATGCGCCAGTCTCTCAAAAGCCTCATGTTGCTTGAACTGGGTGGATGCTTGTTGGAGCTTTAACGAGCATCGCCTCGTAAACTTATAAAGTTTTGGGTCCTTCCTCTACAAAATTTGCTCATCGATTCTTCTTTCACTTAGTTGTCACTTCCAAGTAGATTCATATCACTTCCGCTTTCGATTGACATTCTGTTGGGAAATGAAGCGGATAATTTAATCTCAGTAGCATTGATCACCATAGGTGAGGATTTGACAACTATTGTCTTCTAATATCTTCGAAGGGTCTTTGAACCTGTGCAGAGCTCCTCTGCTGGATAGATAAGAGAATTATGGTACTCGGTTTTGCCTATTCTCTTAAGAGTTGAGAAGACAATGGTTACTTGACTTCGTCCGCCTCTTCAAGGGTTGTACTCCATGCATTGAGTTGGTTACTAGCCTTCGCTTGCTTTTTGCTCACACTTCTGAAGCACTCGAAGTGTTTGCACTTCTTGCGTTGAGTTAGCTATTGTGATTCACCTTCTCAATGCCATCGAACTTCTGGAATGCAAGAAGTTTTCACCCCAACTTGGAGTAAGTCTCTAATAGTTTTGGTTGCCTCTGGGATTGTACCGTCTTCTCTATCAACCCGGCCGCCTACTCCACTGAGTAGCAAAGGTACAGCACTGCGTACTGTCTGCTTTGTTCCTTGGTCGTGCACTCTTGCATGACCCAAAGTCCTTCACTTTCGGCTATCTTGATGAGAAGCTCGTTGACACCGGTCTTACGAAGTTCCTTGGCCTCTGCCCTTCAGCCTTGTCTTGGTACTTGGAGTTTGCCTCTGCATGCTCCACCTCCTCAGCCCCTTTCACGACCAAGCGCTCTCCCTCCATGAGAGCAAGGGATCAATGACTTTCACGGAAGTCCCGCTTCTGCGGTACCATAGCGCTGCCATGCCCATGGCCCTACTATCCGTCGCCTCATCTCTACATCCTTTTTCTTCACGATCAGTAGATATATGTCTCTATGACACTCCTCCGAGTCTACCTCCATTCTAACTGATGCTTGATTTTGGGTAGCTAAGTCCCTTTGGACTCGTCGTCGCTTCCTCACCCCTTTCGACCCCCTGCTTCAACACCTCTGTGTTCTCCAAGCAGCTCCCTTTGGTCGATGGAAAGACAGACTGCAACTCCCATGCATGGCCTCTACTATCATGTTGTAGGGTTTGCACCGATTCTATTCTCCTTAGCTTCCTTGGTAGCAACGTTCGCTTACTCGACCTTGTCCTTTGACTTGCCGGGCTCCTTTAAGCGAATATAGGCTCTAGAGCAGTCCAACTCTCCATCTGCTTCGATTATACCTCTACATGATTAAGCCCCTCCCATGGGACTCACTAGTACTTGCATTCGAACTTTTCCCTTGGTGGAACACAGCCCCCATATGCTGATGACCAAGGCTTTCATCCGATGCAAAATTCGATGCACACACGGAAGATCTGCCTCTGCGGTACCATGGCCTTCACTCCTTGAATCCATAGACCTTCTTGCCGTCGTGTTGTTCACCGAAGTGGAGCTTCCAGTAGCCCCCGATCATACCTTTGTATGATACAGTCCCTTACGGGACTATGTCGTGTGTATCGCATTGCTACGAACTGTTCCACCACGATCCGTTGCACCATGTCACCTTCTGGTGACATCTCTATTATATTCTGATCCTTGTGGGATGAACTCGAATTGTGATCCCTCCATGTGTAGCATCTGCCAATACATCGTAAGGTCTCTTCCACTTTCGATTTTGTTCGCTCCTTTAGCAATCGACCTTCATCCACTCGCTCTTGGGTCACACCTAGATGAAGCACCGCTCTAGGACAGTCCGTAGCCTAGTAGCTCCCGAAGCCCACCGACTTCACCGAAAATGGTGCACCATTGTTTGGATCTTGGGCCTCTACCCCTACCAGCATAATCTCCGTTGCGCACCGCTTCCTTCATGATAACTCGAATGGTGACACTATGTCATATTCTTCAAGAGTACCCGCCTCTACGTCCTCTTGCCCCGTGCCAAGGCCTTCTGAACCCAACTTCACCTCTGCAAGTTGAGTCGTCTTAGTTCTCCATCAAATGCTTCATCGAGATAAGGTGCATGTGCCCAGAAGCTCCCTTCGTCTTTGGCACCATGCAAGATGAGTCCGCTCTGTCAGAATGAATGACCCATGGAACAACATGATCCTGCTCTTGCCTCTGCAAGAGTTCATGTCCTTGACCTTTGTCCAAGGACAGCTCTGTGCCTCCGCTCCATGTTCCATCTTCTATGCCGGCTCACTTCATGCGGCTTGGGTACTTCGCTAAGTTACACCCAAGTTGCTCTGCTCCTCGTTTTGCATTGAGTTGATGGTGGCCCTCGCGCCCACCATTCCACGGGTCAGCCCTCCCTTGAGTCTGATCTCCACATCGACTCCAAGTGTGCCTTCATTTGTGTTGCTTTGGGTCGCTCCCCCACTTGATCTCGCAATGCATCCACCAATGCAGTCTCTCAAGCGAGATCATGCGACGACTCCTCGTTGCTCGCTCGGTCCATTGAGCTTCGTGGGATTGTTGTGTTTTGAGGTACTCCTCCTCAATATGTGAGATATGTTGTACATGATTCTCCCTTTAGAGAACCGGGATCTATCCCTCCTGGATAAATGTCCCGTTAGAGCAACATCTCTCTATGCTTCATTCTCTTTGAAAGTTTCGGAGACCATCATCCCCTTTGGACTACTCCGATTTGCTGAACAAAATGTGCATTGTTTTGCCTCCTGCAAACGCACTTGCTAGATTGCCTCTACATTAATACAACCCCTACTACACCACTCAAGGCCTAACAACATGTTGAACTCACTACACACTTCAGCCTCCTACGGACATATCCTTCACATGCCGAAGAGCAAGTTTCAATGCTCCATGGCGCAGAGTTTCGGTCGCCTTGGGATGGCCGCGAACATTCCATCGTCCACATACAAGCCCATGTATGAGTACCGAATTCTTCGAGTATAACTCTTTCGGTCGCTGAGCAACTCATTCCACCTTACATGGTCTCATCCTTTACCAAGCGTCTTGCTTGCCTTGAGCATCATCAAGTTAGTTGTCAACGACGAGCCATAACTCGAACTCAGTCATCCCAACCTTTGTGCGCTCTGCATTCTTCTAAGCTTGCTTGTTCTCGTGGTGCCTCTTACGTGAAGGGTTGGCCATTCCCCTGAATGCCAATCTCAGATGTCTTCTCCTCCGAGCGACTCCTTTTCCCTACATCTCCATGCCCATTTTCCCCCAAACGATTGCGCGTGTGCTGACTGCCCTCAACACAGCCCCGCTAGGTCCCCCCACATTTACATGCCAAGTGTTTCTCTGAGTGCTTGTCCTACTCTGATACCATATGTTATGGACTTAGCTAGTTTTGCCTAAGTCGTGCGGTACCCTTGTGTGTCCGTCCACAAAGGTCAGCCTCCCCGAAACCTCCCATGGTCCCTTAGGACATACAAAAGAGAAAACGGGCTAGAGAAAGCGCCTCACTCGGGATCCACAAGCAAACATTTTAGGAAACACTTCATAGACAATGCAAATTATAAACAGACTTTACAAGCTCTGAACGGTTGCACAACAAAGGGTTAAAATGGTCCACTACAGACCGAATATCTCTCATATATGTCCACATGACACAACCTTTATTTACAAGCATAAGAAGGCTACCAAACCCAACTAAAATGAGACTTTTAAGCTTTCGACCATCCCTCTACATGTTGTGCAAAGCATGAATAAACCAAAAGACATGGACATACATAAGCATTACATCAAACATCCCATTTAGAACTTTGTCCGTGATAGTAGGCTTCATGAAATTAAGTCTTGGTCGAAATTTAGAGTCTAATTGAGTCGGTTTTGGGTATAACCATGCCAACTCAATTGGGGGCCCATTAGGCTTAAGTTGGGACTATGTTGGACCAAGTGGAAGACTCATTCAGTGACCCAAGATTAGGCAGAACCACCTATGAGCTAGAAAAGGAAAGAGCACACTTTTCCAAGCTGTCAGGCGGTGGCACCACCAGACTAGGCAGTGGTACCGCCCGTATCCGAGAGACCCGAAAATTTAAATTTTTGGCCTCATTTTTTAAACCATTTGGGGCCTATAAATACCCTACTTGGGCAGCAAGGAACAAGAATTCTTAAGAAAAAAACTGAGAAAACTCTGCCAAAATATTGAGTTCCCTCCTCCTTGAGCTTAGAAGTAGATCTAAGGGAGGTGTATGAGGGTTACCTTGTAAAAAGGGGGTGTAAAGGTTCTCTCCTGAGCTTGTCAAAAGGAGAAAGAGTTGTAAGGGTAGTTCATCTTCGCCCATTGGAAAGAAGATCGGTAGTGGAAGCCGATGGCCTCGAGTGAAGAGGAATCGAGAGTGGACGTATGTCACGACGATCGAACCACTATAAATCCCGTGTATTCTTATCTTTTACTTTTTACCTTTATTGCAAACTACTTTACTTGCTCATTATATTCTTACAAACGTTTTCAAGTTAAACATCTTTTCGATACGGGCTTTATCGAATAAAGTTTTCAAACCGTCGAAATTTTATGAAAGTACTAATTCACCCCCCCCCCCCCCTCTTAGTGTCGATATGGTCCTAACAGTTGATATTAAAGCTAAGTTTTTCTCAATTGGTTTAACACCCAAGAGAATGGCTTTTATCAATAATCTAGAGGGTCACTCTATTATTCGTCCTCCTATATTCAAGGGGACGGACTACACGTATTGAAAAACCCGAATGAGAGTTTTCTTGCTTTCTATGGATTTTGATTTATGAAATATTGATGAAAGCGATTTTCAAAAGTCTTTCAAACCAATGAATGAATATAATGATTTGGAGAAGACATTTTCTTTGAATGCTAGAGCTATGAATGCTCTATTTTGTGCTTTGAACAAAAATGAGTTCAATCCTATTTCTTTATGTGAAACTACAAATGAGATTTGGCACACACTAGAAGTAACTCATAAAGGCACGAATAGAGTAAAAGAATCTAAGATAAATCTTTTGATGCATGATTTTGAATTATTTCGAATAAAGCCAAGAGAAACTATTGTTGACATGTACACCTGTTTTACGGATGTCGTCAATAGTTTGAAGGCTCTTGCCAAATGTTTTCTAATCTTGAACTTGTAAACAAGATTCTAAGATCTATTCCAAAAAGTTGGGACTCAAAAGTAACATCAATACAAGAATCAAAGGACTTAAACAAAAACTTATCGAGTCTTTAATGACCTATGAAATGACATATATTACACATGACAAACACGAGAACAACCTTCCAAAAAGCAAGAAGGATTTGACATTTCGAACAAAAGAAGACTACTCGAGCAAAAGCTCAAGTGATGATGGCATAGAACTTTTGACGAAAAAATTTAAAAAATTTATAAAAATAAGAATCTAAAAATAAACTAAAAAAGGACAATCACTTGCTATGAACTTAAGAAGTCGGAGCACTCCAAAGATGAGTGTACAAAACTAAAGAAGTTGTCAAAGAAAAAGAAAGCATTCAAGGTGACATGGGACGAATCAAGTACATCTAATGACGAGGAGCAAACCAACAAAGATAAAGTGACGAACTATGCCTTAATGGCTTTCGAGGTAAATGACTCAACCGAAACTCCTTTACCTTACAATGAATCATTTTATGCTTTCAATGATTTATTTGATGAATTTAAATTAGTTAGTAAAAATTATAAATTTATTAAAAAGAGATCATGCTTATTTTTCTAGTGAATTTAAAAAATTAAAAAATGAGCATGATAATTACGTATTAACCTTTTGCACTAAATGTGAAAAATTAGATTCATACAAAAAAAAAAATTTCGTTACTAAAACAAACATTAGAAAATTTTAAAATTGGTAGCAAATCTTTAAACATGTTCATAGAAAAGAAGGAATCGATTTTGTGAGTAGTAACTCTCAATAAAAGCTAACCACATTTGTTAAAGGACCCACATTGCATATTACCCCTAAGGTTAAGTGTAATTTTTGTGATAGACATGGTCATTTTGCATATAAATGTCCATTCAAAAAATATAATCCACATAAATTACTTTGAGTTCCTAAAAGAATCATAAATGACCTTATGCTAAAAATCAGGTTAGATCTAATAAGGGACCCAAAGCTAAATAAGTACCTAAAACAAACCCACATTTCTTGTAGAAATATCTACAATCAAAAGCTAAGAGCAAAAATGATATTTTAATAGTGGATGCACAAAGCTTATGATTAGAGATCCAACACACTTTTCAAAGCTCACTAGTTGAAATAATAATGAAAATATCATTATAATTAGAATTATTATTAAACCTGTTTTGTTAGTAGACATAACTCATTAAGCATTTGTGCAATAAGAGATATAAAATTAAATTTAAATCTAATGCTTGCATACCAAATAAGAATAATTTTATGAATGCCTAAATGTTTATCTTGATGATTGTCGTGATTTATTTTTTCGGTTTTAAGCAATGATGCATGGTTTTGGCATTAAAAAAAAAACTTAGGCATGTTTGTATGAAATCAATTGTTTAAATTGAAACAAAAAGGAGAGAATGCATTTTTCTTGAAAATATCTTTAAAACTTTTCGATTTTTCAACAAGTGATTCTTAGTGATGAATCTATTTTATGAATCTCTTGAACTAAGAAAATGATTTTGATGATTTAAATTTTAATGAGATTTTTCCAACCGAATCATGAACCATCTCTTGATTTCTTAACTTGAGATATCTTTTATGAGAATCAAGATTTTTTTTTATCTTCTATGATTTCTTTTTTTTAACATTTACTAAAAAGGAGACTTATACAAACAAACTATGATCTTGATATTTATAACTTGAGATTTATTTTATATGAATCAAGATCTCTTCTTTGTTCTCTTGTCTTTCTTTTTTCTATTTACTAAAGAGGAGAATTATCCATATGAATCATGGTTTCTCTTGATTTTTTAGAATTATAACTTGAGTTTTTTTTATGAATCAAGATCGTTTCCTATCATTCTTTCTATTTACAAAAGAAGAGATTTGTCAAAAATGACATATGGTCTTTTGGTATTCATGACTTGATCTTTCATTTCTTATAATTGAAATATTGATGTAAATTTATCTTTATTATTTATTTTTGTCATGATTTGAAAATTGATTTAAAGGGAAAAGAATTACAACATTGTATTCTTCCCTTCTTTTTTACAAGAACAAAGGGGAAGAAAGTATTACTCACTTGCACATTTCAAAGAGAAGAAAACTTGCTAGCTTACACATTTCAAGAAGAAAAACTTGCTAGCTTGTACATCCTAAAGAAAAGCAAAGAATTGCCAGCTTGCATATCTCAAAAGAGAAGCAAGAATTGCTTGCTTGTGCATCTCAAGAGAAGTAAATATTGTTAAACTTGTACATCTCTAAAACTTGCTAACTTGCATGTTCTAAAGTGATGTAAATTTTGCATGTTTCAGAAATTTGATAGTTGCACTTTTCTCCTTTTTGTTGATGACAAAGAGGAGAAGTTATGATGATTTGAAATTTGAATCATGCATAGTGTACTTTGATGTTTTGAAATTATGATTATGTATGCAATACTCACGATTTTATTATGATGATGTATTACATATGATGTGATTCATGATTAAAATCGTTTCAACTTAGATTTGAAGGTTATCATTAATTTGAATGATGCTTCATTTCAATATGACATGTTGATATGGGGAGTTTAGTTTAAACTCCGTCATCAATTGGTTGTCATCATCAAAAGAGGGAAATTGTTGAATGTTGAATTTTGATGATGAAATCAATTGATGAAGTTATGAACTAATATGCGTTTAAAATAAGTGACGTATGAAAAACTTTGATCGTGAACTTGAATCATGGAAGCAAAATCTAAATTTGGGTCGGAGAGCAACATGTCAAATGATTGGTCGACATGTCGAAGGATAGACTTTGTGCCATGAGTTTGAGTACTGGGCCAGAAGAATCGGGTATTGCGCCAAGATGGTCGGGTGTTGTGGGAAGTCAACATATTGATTGAGCAATACGCCGAATGAAAGGACGATGTGCTGAAGGATCAGACGAAGCACCAGATGTACCAATGACATGCCGGACAACGTAGGCTTCATGATTGTAATTAAGTCTTGGTTGAAGTTTAGAGTCTAATTGAGTCGGTTTTGGGGTGTAACCATGCCAATTCAATTAGGAGCCCATTGGGCCTAAGTTGGGATTGTTTTAGGCCAAGTGAAAGGCTCATTCAGTGACTCAAGGTTAGGTAGAACCACCTATAAGCTGAAAAGGTCAAGAGCACACTTTTTCAGGCTGCCAAGCGGTGGTACCGCCCAATGTCAAACTGGCAAAAGATGGTACCGCCTAGTGTAGGCAGTGGTACCGCCCGTACCCAAAAGACCCAAAAATTTAAAATTTTGGCTCTATTTTTTAAACCATTTAGGGCATATAAATACCCTACTTCGGCAGCAAGAAAGAAGCAAGAATTCTTAAGAAAAAAATCGAGAAAACTTTGTCAAAACATTGAGTTCCCTCCTCAAGCTTAGAAGTAGATCCAAGGGAGATGTGTGAGGGTTACATTGTAAAAAAGGGGTATAAAGGTTCTCTCCTGAGCCTATCAAAAGGAAAAAAAGTTGTAAGGGTAGTTGATATTCGCCCATTGGAAAGAAAATAGATAGTGGAAGCCGGTAGCCTCGATTGAAGAGGAATTGGGAGTGGACATAGGTCATAACGATCAAACCACTATAAATCCAGTGTGCTCTTTTCTTTTGTTGTTTACCTTTATTGCAAACTGCTTTACTTGCTCATTATATTCTTACAAACGTTTTCAAGTTAAACCTTTTTTCGATATGGGCTTTATCGAATGAAGTTTTCAAACCATCAAAGTTTTATGAAAGCACTAATTAACCGCCCTCCCCTCTTAGTGCTGATACAGTCCTAACAATTTTCACTTGCTACAGCAACCATAGTAAGCAGTGTAAAACGTTAATAATCTCAGCACTATTGAACCTCTCAGGTGGCATAGGATTTGATGGATGGGGCTTCCAGGTAGCAAGATAGTATTATACCGTTCTTTGTTTGTCATTCGCTCGTTCTGATAGCCAAAAATGGTTTATTTTGGGTGGATCAATGTCAAATGAGCATTTGTGCATAATGACTTTGTGAGTGGTGGACTGGGTTAGACCTTTTATTGTGCGACTATTTAGATATTATAAAGATCATCTTTGTATTTTAGTACAAGTGTGCCATAATATCTACTTATGTGATCACAAGTTTTGCTTTCACTAACCCATCTTTTCCTTACAAGTCCCTACTAGATTGCATGAGATTATGGGGAGGCTAGCCTTTTGCAAACATATATCACAAGGTTGTTGCACGATGGATATTAATATCATAGTAAGACAAGTATGTTAAAAAACATTTGGCATGTCACATGAGGGACCTAGTAGGATTGCATAGAGGGTAGTCCACACACCTGATCGTTTGGAGAGAATAAGCATGGAGACATGGGGAATAAAATCATTCATTCCTAGGAATAGCCAACCTCAATGTTATTAATCCAACTTAACAATACTTGGTACAAAGTCAAAGCTTGTAATGGATAATAAGATTGTGCAAATCAGTAAAAAGTTAATTGGTGATCGAAAGAGTTACTACAATGACTCATGGGATCAAAAGAATTGATGACTTGAAGATTTTCAATATTGTGTCACCAAGTATAAATCAATTCTAATATCATTTGTTAATTTGTTTGTGCTATCCTTACGGAGATTCATCAACTCGATCCATGTGTCTATTATTTTAAGGGTCATGGCATATTGGGCGATAAATTCTAGAGTTAAGCTTTATCCATTGGCTCGAGTGCAAGTAAACTAAGGTCAATAGACAATGATGTGAATATAATCGAAAGTGGCGACTACCCTATAACATATTGGCAAAGGCCATAAAGAATGTTGTGGTCCATGCTTTGAGTTCCTATGAAAGATCAAAGGGATGTTAACATTAAGTAGGAGGACAATGCAAGGTAGCATATCATCATGGAATAGTTCGAGACATAGCAACAAACTGACAAGTTTAGTGAGGGACCTAATCATCCACGATAATGATTAGAGTTGTTGGGAGTTCTATTTCAATAAACAACATAACAACAAAAAGGGTTATAGTTTGAATTAGTGAATGTGTTGATACCACAGAGGTGAGTTCTCTATGCATGCTACTAATTTTCAATTGGAGATGTCTATGAACTTAGAGTGAGTGTCATGGTATCATAAAGGTAAATCTTCCATACATGCATTGGATAAAGCTATGGGAATTAATGGATGGACTTAACTAACTAAAGCTATCAACATGAGTCTTCTAAGTAAATTTCAACTAGTCTAGAGAGATTTAGCTACCTAAATCAAGTGTCAATTAGAATGAAGGTAGACTCGATTGGATGCCAAGAGACTATAGTGGTAAATTCTACCAATCACAAGAAAGGGATGTGATGTGAGGCCACTAACAAGGTCATGGCCATGAGAGAGCACTACGATATTATAGAGGTGAAACTTCTGGTTGATCATGATCATAAAGGTAGAGCACATTAGTCAAGAAAGAGGCAGAGATGATGGAGAATGGCTAGAGGTCTTCACAAGGCTTATGTCGAAGGATTTCTTATTAAATCAACTGAAAGTTGGGAATTTCAAGCCAATGTGGTGGTGATCGACCAAGGCATAAAGTAGACAATAGTAGGCGTTGTTCCCTTCTTTGCTCAGACTAGCAAGCAATAAAAATAATGAAAAGGTGGTACAACCCAAGAGGGAGAATCAAATCTATCAAGCAAAATTTTACTCTTTCAAGGAAACACTTCTAATACAATGAAAGTTTGATGACAAGGAGAAGGTAAATTTCAATAACCAACTTTATGACAATACTTCCAAAAGTGTGAGAAAAAGACAAGCACAAGTTGGTAACCAGCATGATGCCTAGAGTATAACACTCAAGGAGGTAGGTAAAGTTAAATAATCTTGGTCTTCTTAACATTTGAGAGGATGGACAAAATCGAATAGAGTATCTCATTTCTCTTATCTAATAGGGAAGCTTTGTACACTTCAAAAGTTTCTTTGAAGAGTATTAAAAAGAAGATAATAATTATTAAATCCTTACTAGTGTTTACCAAAGAGAAGAATGCCTCAAAACTTCAAATTATATGAGGTGGTGCTGCTGGTTAAAGCTCTAATGTGCATTAGTTCGGTTGAACCGACGTAAGACATTTGAGGAACTAGCACTCAAAAGTGAAGATTTTTTTTCCTTCCTCAAAGAGATCCATGGTAACCAAACCTCATATTGAAGTTGGAGTCACTAGTGAGTTAAGGCAACATAGTAGTTAAAAGTTCAACTGCTCAGTAACAATATTGAAAGACTAGCTTGGAGTTAAGTGGCGTAGAAGTCAAAGAAGAATAGCTTGGAGTTAGGTGGTGTAGCAGCCAAAGAAGAACCGACATCGTCAGGTATTTGATGCATGTTCGCGACATATTTTGGTATCTTGTTTTAGTGATTTCAATTGTTTTCACCTAGACATCTTGTTTAATAGTCTTGTATAATAATAAGTAATTTTAGGATTAGACTAATATTGATAAAATAATTTAATTAATAATATAGGGGCAATATTGAAAAAAAAAAAGGATAGGGTTTTCTACTTAGGGAGCCCCCACCTTTATTATTCTCCTATCATCGATGGTACGATGACTCACCCATGTTGAGAATGAGAGCCCTAAATCTAGAGACAAAGAGGGCGACCAACAAGAAATCAGATAAGATCTGTTGTTCTTTTCGTCTTTTAGATCCTTTTAATGATATTATCAAAATATAGATGTGTTAACTATGATGAAACTAAAAATCCATAATCCATCTTAGAAAAAGAAATTGTGAGTCGTCAGCATCTTTTTATGTATACATAGAGGTTTTTTTAAGACATAATCAAAGATCACAGCAGCATTTGTCAGATTAAAAAAAAAAACTCAAGGTAAAAAAATGCCATCGTTATCGAGGAGAATTCTGCCACTTGCTCTACTTTAGTATCATGCAGGAGGGACGGCTTGGCAGCGATGCCACAAACTCTGCATCAGTTTGCTGCTGCTGCTGCCTCTAAAACACAGATTTTTACCGGTGTTTCTAATCCTTTGAGGACTCTAAAACTACTGACTTGTGAGTTGCTTCCTCGATGCATTACAGCCGAAGAAGACTCTCTTCCAGTAGTACAATTTAGGGAACTCTCATTCCGTATTCAACAAGAATATTGCTTTTCACCAGTGTCTAATCTCTCTCTCCATCTTTTTCCCACATTATTTCTCTGGTTGATGTTTCATAAGTTGTAACATATGCTTAATTTGCACCGCATGTGAGATAGCAAAAATTACCTCATGCATCCAATTACTGTAGTTTGGAATTCCTTAAATCCCCATGAACACGAGTCCCAGTTGTGGATCGACGACGATAGGCAGCGGATGGCGTGAGCTATAAAGAGAGGGTTGCGGGTGATCCACGGCACAAGCAGCTACGGATCGACGGTTGCGGGAAGCACAGGTGGATCGACGACTTGGGGCAACCGCCCATTGCTGAATAACAAGCCGTATTCATAAAACTTAATGTGAACCGCTCCATATTGGACGGATCCACATTATGGTTCATATTCGGACCGGACCGGTCCATCGCGCACTTGAGTCATCTAGACCAAATGTTAAACCTCGCCACAACCATTCCGCAATAGGCAAAAATCCAGTGCATGTTGTACTTGAAAATTTGCCAGAGCAGCAGTAATGCATACAAAGATTTAGTTTTAGCTAATAAATCAGCCAAAAAAAGAAAAGAAATCGCTACACAAGTATTTTTCCTAGGAAGAAAAGAGAATTAATTTACAAGGTTATTATGATAGCAGTCATTCACTGGAACAGTAACTGCAGCTATAATTATAAAAACCTAAGGATCTTAAAATAAGAATGCTGAACTGACCTTACCATGCCTCTATTAATGATAATAATACAGTAACCATATCAATAAACTTACATGATATAGGCTAAAATGGGGACGAACTTGTCCTGCGAAGCTGGTACCTTGGTTCCGGTAGGGGTACTGAGAGAAGTATTTTGTCCAACTCCTGCAACAGAATGAAGGAGAAACAAGTCAGTTTACAGTTGCATCGCTCAGGCAAAATCTTGCATATAAATTTCTTCTACAGTCACATTTTAAGAGAATATATCATCATCCATTCTTGTTTTAAGAGTAATATATAATATATATATGCTGCATGAGTCTAAGATATCTTAGATAAAAAAGGCATACCCAGTTTCGCTATATTTTCCATCAAGAGAAAGTTTATGACAAACTAAGAGTAATAGCTGAAACAAATGCTTGATCAAAAGAACAAGCCAACTTATGACCAGAGTGAGCTATAGGAAACTCGTGAAGAATTTTACACAAGCTAAGAGAATTGCTTTCCTGATGTAGAAGCAGGCAAGTAATTTCATATCGCCTAGTCTTCTAATCAAGAACTGTTTCATCAGGATGACCAGGTGTTTCCACCGTATGATTTTACTATCATGTATGGAGTTCGTACATCAGATCATTGTTTATAAAACACAAAGTTTGCAATATGGTTTGCTGCAAGGCAATAAAACAGTAGATGGGAAACATGCAAGACAAAATCTACTGCTCATCCAAATCTACTTAACATGCTGCTAACTCCCAATGCCAATCAAACTTAAAATGCTCAGTGACTCGAGCGCACCTTCCTAACAAATACTACAAGCCAAAAACATGTTAACAAATATACATGCTTGAATGTAAGGAAACTACAACAGTGGTATTAGGGTTTTAAAATCTTTGCCGACTACCAGAAGTAGAAAAAAAGTACTTGCAATATTACAAGAATTTTGATGACAAAGATGACAAATATAACAACACTGAAAATTGAAATAAACAAGAATTTAGCTAGATATCAGTATAAATTCTCAAGTACATAAGTAAAAAGCACAAACATTCATATTTTATAAAAAAAATCTAAATCAAGGACATATTTAGCATCTGATTATGTGTATCTCAACCTGAAATAACCCAATTGAACCTCTAAATTCAAGTTAGTGACAACTAGAGTTGTGTCAGATTACTTGAGGGCAGATCACACCAAAATATCCGTTTACCAACAAGACCTAACATTATTAGATCATGAATCACTTTGTGTCTCAGTCTGTATGTCAGCATGTGCCAAGAAAGTCAAGCCTTCTTTATTCCATTGCATCTAATGGCTGAATTGTGCCATAAACCTGACCCGTATTGCCAACTTTTATAAATAATTATTTGTTGTTATGCAATGTTTAGCATCAGATGGCAACAATGCTACATCAAAGAATAAACTCTTTGCAGCTCGGAGCTATATTTCACAGGATAAATGTCCTGATGAACAAGATTATAATACATTACCATGTTTACTCAAGAGTACAAGTTCATCATTTCAACATCCAACACAGTGTTAGGATATCTCATTTAAGGATACATATTTATGGACAAACATGTCCATAAATAATCAGCCTCAAAAGGCTTTTTTTTAAGCATCTTTATTAAATAAAGCATGTGGCTATATGAAGTAATATTAGTCTGGGGGATTCCTAAAGATAAGTTAAAAGTTGATGTCTTGTGGGAATCTTAGTTATAAAAGAAATTCTTTTCATGATCATGAACTTGTTCTGTAGCTACATGAAGTAACATTAGTCGATGGGATTGCTAAAGATAAGTGAATAGTTGAGGTCATGTGGGAATCCTAGTTATAAAAGAAACTTTCATGATCACGCACTTAATTCTGAAGAATTACATACATGAGACTTCAGAATCAAAGAAAAAGAAAAGGATCATGCTAATATCTTTATGATCAGTCGAGATTCAAGACTGGATACTTCATCTCAGCACTCTGGCAGCAAGCTGAATATCAGCTTCAGCCCCTTCATTTGAACACTGATCAAATTTATTGTTCAACTTTTGGTTACAATAGATATGTTTGGAACTAAATTACTTGATACATGCTATTGCTCAAGTTCTATTAGGTACTTTTATCTGACATGTAATTTTTCTATTAGGTATTTTTATCTGATATGTAATTTTCCATTGTAAGAGTTCCTATTGTGGAGGTAGTAAGTCTACTTTAGCTCGGTTGAGATTATGATCTTTACCTAATCTTTTCGGGTTAGATTAGAATTTGATTAGATAAACATTCATTTTCTTTTTTTAGTAGGCTTGCACTTCAAGCAACCAATACTATATATAAGAGTCAATATTAAGTCATATATGCATTTTATTGAGAAGATTCTTAAAGTCATGAGTTTTGTATAGGCTGGTTGTTTGTCCCTCGCATGTGCTATCTGACAAACTTGTACCAAAGTTTCAGGTAGATGTGCTATCACGATGGCATCATATTATTTCTCAACTGATTTTT
Source organism: Musa acuminata AAA Group (assembly GCF_036884655.1). Lineage (NCBI taxonomy): Eukaryota > Viridiplantae > Streptophyta > Magnoliopsida > Zingiberales > Musaceae > Musa > Musa acuminata. The sequence goes on along the minus strand of NC_088359.1, from coordinate 26,115,573 downwards.
CGTATTCAACTGTGTATTATGGAGATCCTTATCCTTATGCTCTCTACCTTATTTTAATAATAAAGAGAAGGCATACTTCTAATGGTGCATTTGAGAAAGCGATGCTTAAGACAATGGTTAAAATCTAAATTCTCAGCCAAGAGTGGTAAAAGTTCAACAGAAGGATCACAATAAAGAGACTACAAAACATGAGATTGAGATTGTGAAGCCTAAGCAACATAATGCTTAAGCTGATAATCACTCCTAAATGGTTCAAATTAAAGCTCCCAAAAAGCAATGCCACTAAAGAAAACATTTTTAATGCACACAGAAATAGCACACAAAAGTTGAGTGACTGATCAAGCACCCTAAACAACTAATTTGTCAATCCAAGGGCATTGCCAATCAAATAGTGAACCGAGAGCCAACTTGCTAGAGGCACAAGCATCAGACCACCAGATCATGTAATGATTAAGGCCTATAAGTTTATATTTGGAGATCCTGTAGATCTTGAGGATGAGATCTGCACAGAGAAATCAAACAAATGCAGGACAAGCCATAGTCGAGTCTTAGGTGAATTGCATTCTTGTCTTGCTAGCATAGCCTACAAAATCAGGAATGGGATCGCTATTGGTAAATCCATGAAGCAAGGATCCAAATGATAAACCTCCGAATGCCATCTAACTCAACAATTTTTTATCTTAGATCGTACAACATAACCACACACTGTTATTCAGAAAAAGATAACTGTTGTTCTTGAATTGATCAAGAATGACTCTCCAAATTAGATGTACAATAAGAAAATGAATTCAGTAACACATAACAGTAAGACAATTTACCCGAGACGAATCAGAATCCAACAAAATCAACATAGAGAAAAAAAGAATGTCTACCTTCTGCTTCTTCAGCCTCTCATTCTCTTTTTCTAGGTGAGAAACCTTGTTTTCCAGTTCATTAGTGTATGCCTGATATAACAAAATAAAGGAGTTTAAAACAAGGACCTTTCCTAGAAAATTAAGAGCTTTTCTCAGCTCATGGCATAACAAAATCAGCAAAGGTAAAGAAAAACAAGCCCATAATAGGTTGCACATCACCTGCTTCCTAGCTCTTGAACGTGCAGCAGACTCCCGATTCTTGATCATCCTTTTGTGTCTCCTCTCAGCTAATATGTCCAAATCTTCTGAAGCTCCATGTTTTCTACTAGGAGTTTGAGAATCAGAAAATGCACCCAGTGTTGGTGATGATATATTTATCTGACCCTCAGGAAAAACAGCCTCAAGCATAGGACCAGTACCAGCACCCATTGGCTGTGGAAGCACACAGTTTGGCATATAAGCCCCTGTCATGCTTTGTTGCCCATGTATCTGCTGATCAATAGTAGCCATCCGCTGAAATTGCTGCAACCAACTTGTTGCTCGCATAAAATCCTGTGTCCCGGCAATCAGATCAGCATTTCCTACAGGATCCACATTCCCGGTCAGATCATTTCTGTCTTTCCCAAAGCCCTTGGAAACCACCCCAGCCTTCACAAGAAAGTCCTCCAGTGTCATCTCACCAAGTGTCGGCTGCCAACCATGACCTGATCTCTGCACCTCATCACCTTTCTCATTTCCCAACTGAATGTCTCTCCACACTTGGTCCACCGTCTTTTTGCTCAGCTCTCGTGACATAGTAATGCTTCCCTGGCGATGGAGACCAGAGTCGGAGGCATACTGGTCTCCTGGACTATCAAGATCCATACTCGATAACTGGTTACCCTCGGCTGCAAACACAGTCTTGAGGAGATCATCGAGGTTCATGCTATGAAGGGGTTCTCCCAAGTGATTCTGGACTTCATTAAGGGTCATATTATAGAACGACCCTTGCCTGGATAGGCCATGAGTCTGGGAACGCTGGCCATCGCCGCTGTTGCCAACCCCACCCTGCGATGCCATTGTCATTACGCCCATCAACCAACTCCTCCAACAAAATACATCAGTGATCACAGCTTCCGGCTCAAACCCCACATGCAAAGTTCTTGAATACACAAACAATCCTCCCACTTCCTAACACTGCATCAACTTTCTGAGCACATGAACCACAAATCTCTCGCAATCTGTTAATCAAAAGACAGCAAAAATCAAAAGTAAATCCATCTTAAAGACTCGGCATTTCTTCGACAAACCCTACTGCATTCTTAAAACGAGCAAGAACAACTATCAATTTAAAGCAAAAGACCAAGAAATAAAATTAGATATCTGCTCGGAGATCAACCCCCAAATAAATTCAAAGACGCATCCAACAAAAATCCAACTTCCACAACAAAACTGGGAGTCGGCCCTTCCCAGAATCCGACCAAAAGCCCTTGGTTCTTTTTTTTGTCTTTACTTCACTTAGATCATCTTTTCGTTCTCCCCAAAATTTCATCCCTAACAAGGAACACATACAAAAGCAGAGCCCCATCAACTCCACTCACCATCATAAGCTGGAACAGCATCCATCGATCTTGGGGTCGACATTGCTTGCTTGCATCGAACCTGGGATCGAGGGAGGGAGGGAGAGGCGTCGCCGGTCGACAGAGCGACGCGGGGCGCGGGCGCCCCACAAGGAAGAGAAAAGCCCACGGTTTTCGAGCCCGCCCCGTTATGTTTATAGAGCGTGATATCGGCCATCGCCACCGGGACCCACAACTGGTTTGGACATTTCTTTATTACCTACGGCTCATCTACCGATGCCTTTACCTGCTTCATGATTTGTTCTAACAGATACTTTGCGACGAGTTACGAGAGGCTACCGTACATAAAAGATGTACAAAGTTGTTAGTGTCGCTATGGTCGTATACACTTCGACTGACGAGCGTATTTTGGGTTACATTAGCTGAACACAGGAAATGAAGTTTCAGTTTCTGATTGATTCATGTGATGTATGGTTTCGATTGATAAAATGATGGTGCAATAAATATGACATGTACTATGTACTTTATATACGATGAGCATAATAAATGTTGTGGTCACAAGAATGATCTTACTATCAGCATGTAGTAAGTAATAAAGTTTAGTGAAACAAATGTTTTTGGTAGGCATGTAAACCTACCAAGCATTATAACTTGACCTTTAATTACAGTAGAGTTTCTTTACCAGCTTGTCTTATAGTTTGTGCTTCATCTGCATGAAGAAATGGTGGCAGCAAGATAGATGCAAGGAAAAAATGAAGAAGAATGGAGAAAAGTATGTAAGATTCTTATAGATTTGATCAACTTTTTACCATCAGTAAGTACAAAAAAATTTCAAAGAACAAGCCATTCTATTTTGAAGCTAATATAATTAGCCTGATGGCTGGTACATATCGCGAACTGGTTGCAAAACCTTGAAATCTTTAAGCGAGGGGGCCATTTCATGAAACCCCACTTGGTCTTGAATTGAGAACGTACTCTTAAAGATCGTTGAATGGTATAGATTTGCCAATCTCCACTCCAATTCATGAGCATGATCCTCTTGTGGGAAGAAACAGAAACCATTTGATATATTGAACATATTTGTCTACTCAGAAATAGCTGGCTCTCGAAGACAATCTCTCTTCAGCACCAACTTTCATGTTGGGGGTGGAGAAACCCTGCTTCTTCAATCTGTCATCGCTCACTCCAACCTCCACAATAAAAGCTGCACAGACCGGGCGGTGATCGGAAAATTTAGACTCCCCTCTGATGTAAGACAGTTGCACAATTCCATCACCATGCCATAATATGCGATCACACCTGAAATTGTTGATCTTGTTAGATGTTGCAACACACGGTTTTCACATGAATTCTACTCTACTCTTACAGTAGCAGTATGTGAACCTTTTCCTCCAAGTAGCAACAGCTGCAATAGCTGTTTACACTGACTTGCAGAATGTGCACCTCAAACGATACAGTTTAGTTGATAAAGGGCAAAAAGGAAAAAAGATGATCTTGAACTCATAAAATTTGCATCAACTATTAAAATCGTTAAGGAAAGGCATAAGTATATTTTTATTTCTGTACTATTCAAAATATGAAGGTAGAAGGCAAAAACACCATCTTGGCAGAAAGCATTAGTCTTAATGCGGTTTAGTTGATTGAATCCAGTGGCTAACAAACCATGCAGGGGTTCTTCGTTTCTTTTTCGATGTCACAATCTCTCCAGCATAAGTATCTGAGTTGTTGGAGTATTTGTATGTTGGTGCAAAATATATCTTCCCTTCTTTCCATCCCTTGAACACTCGCCCAGCTTCTCTTTCGATCTTGAGCTATCAAAACAATCCGGATGAATAAGATCACAAAGCTGAAACTTTTGCAACATATAATGATCGAGCAACCAATTAGCAAAAGTATTCAATGAGTTGGATGCTTCATTTGCTTGGCATTTTGATCAAGAACAAATTACCTGATCCTTCTCGAAAAGAGAATCACAGTCATTCTCCTCGAGAAGTTTCTTGGTTTCAGTATAGCTCAAAGCGATACGGTAATTCAGGTCTCCCAACCATATGATACGACTGAGTTAACAGATCAGAAAGAAGGATCGATCGATGCATTAGTTTACAGATCTCAGTGCGATAGAGCAGAGTACAGGTTTAAAGAAATGCTTACTCATGGTCGAGAATTTTCTCAGGGATTCTTCGACCAGATCTTCTGCAAACCTTTTTAAATTGTGTGTGTTTAAGTATTTCTGAGACATCAGAGTTTCTCCTTAGCTCATCTCCTTCTTTCTCCCCTGAAGCCAAGTGGCTGCAGACGAAGCAAAAGCTTGTTTGGTGCAGAGACATGCTCACACTTATGCATCCCTGCGGTGAGAAGAAGAAGAAGAAGCAGGTCTTAAATCAAAGCTGATACCACCAGGATGGATGCAGATAGAGAGGCTGATGAAAACTATGACAAGCCCTCTTCTCACCTTATTGCCAAGATAACCCATTATGCCCCGTCCAACACAAGAGAGTCTTAGGTGACCTAGATGTTGGACAAGTTCCCTCCTCACCCAAACAGTAACAAAGATCCCCACCATCTGTTTGCTGGCTATGAGACTGTACCTTTGCTGATTACTCGTAGGTGTGGTGGGTAAACCAGCCACCGAAGAACTGCTTGGTTCATCGTCTTCCTCCTCATCTGTGGAATCGTCGTCACTGATATGAGCATGTTGGCATCTGAAACATGACTCCCTGTAATATTTCCTCGTCACTTTGGAGGGGCAGTTGCATGCTCTCAGGCGTCGGCCCTGCTCCGTCCTGTAAGTTTTGCTTATAGATTTCAGTAATGGCTTCTGGAAGAATAATGTACCGCTGTGCATCTTTGAATCTCTTGAGATCGGAGTCTTCATGCCGGAAGCTTGAGAAGATATAGAGGTAGTGTAGGGAGATGGCGTGTGTGAGTCAGTGTCAGTCTCAGAATCCGTTGAACCGTTCAATGCTTCGTCGATTAGGGAGAGCCATTTTGCTGCTGGCTCGTTATCCTCGATAACAAGTACATTTCCTGCATTCAGAGGGACTATCTCCTGAAACCTGGAAGATCACAAGAAACAGAAACATAAGGTTCATTCAGGACCGCGAGCAACCCATGATACAAATTCAATACTCTGTCCTAAAAAAGATATGAAGCAATCCATACCCTAAAACATATATATCCGAGTGATCATCGGCAGGAAGGAAATCATTGAGATTAAGCCCCATATGAGGGGTATTTCCTCCAACATTCCATGTCGCGACGAATATCCTAATTTGTAAACGTAATGGAGGCATAACATTAGAAGAAGGAATACGAGATGAGGCATAACAGAAGCAAGCAACAAGGATACAAGCCACCTGAAGGCCTCGGTGTTTACTGCGCTTGGTGATCGACATGAGTAGTCGCTGAAAATTAAGCTCCCAAACCTTGACACGCTGTCTGTTTCTTGAATGGTGTTCAAGAAATGGTATCAGATTACAAGAAAGGAAAGATAATTTTACAGGAAACATGAAGTATGGAAACTGTAAATGAAGATAAAAAAAGAAAGACAAGCTAGGGATGTACCTGAAAAGCTTTTTCGAAGGACAGGTGAGGAGGTTGAGAAACTTGGAGTTCCATGAAACTCTTCTGGTTTGCAGATACAGACACAGAGTCAAAAAAGAAAAAGAAAAAGGGCAGCTAAACTAAGAAATCATAGTAGTTATCGATAAATCTGTATTTACTAAACGAAATGTTTTGGATGTAGGAATCTGGTCGATCAGTATATAACAAGTTTGCTTGCTGAAAGCAAAAATGATGACTGCAACAAAAAATTACACATGAAGAATGGCGTTAAATCAAAAGCAGAAGCTACCAGAGGCGTTGGATGGGCTCGCATTTGCGGCACTCTTATCTTTGGTCTGAACGATTTTTGGAAGAGAAAACTGCAGCCAGCACCATCAAGAAAAAGAAAGAAACAGGAGGAAAGATTACTTGCTTGCTCAGGTCACCAACACAAAACCAAAGTCAACAAAGAAGAATAGCTTACACTAGATATAATAACATTCCTCACTATATTCTCAAAAGAAAAAGAAAATTACCCTTTTCCATGTGTCACATCTTAAGGTCATCTTGATAAAAAGAAATCCCAGCTTCCTGTTCCCAAATCACAAAGAAACTTGAATCAGATGTATAACTGGAAAGCGCGAGAACAAAAGAAACCAAAGCCAATTCACCAGCACTGAATCAAGAAACAGAAGAGACCTTTACAGGTTCAGGATAAAACCTCGAATCTAAGTAGGAGAAGATGCAGTCTAGTTAAAGAAACGACTTCCATATACTGTCACGTATGAAAGAACAAAAGTGTTTCTGACAAAGAAAAGAGGGGCGCAGTACACATGAAAGATCTCATTGTCAGACCTCAGCAGTCTCCAAAGCTAAACACAGGGAGCTGTTCCCCACTTCTCTGTTCCAAATACAGCAACCCACCACCAATGGAACAGTCCATGAGGAGGAGGAGGAGGAGGAGGAGGGACAGAGCGGAGCAAGCAATAGAAGACGGCGTCCTTTCCGCCTCGAGAACAACGCTCGCTCTGATCTCTCTCTCTCTCTCTCCTTGCGAGACGAAACCTCCTTTGAGCCGATCAAAGGCCTAGCTTCACGTGGTGTTCCTGGGTCCGTCCGCAGAAGCGGTCAAACGAAGGGCAGCTGGTCTTCGAGGAATAGAATAGCGTTTGCGTTGGAACAGCCGTTTCGCGGCCCTTGGTTCTTCTTCCCCAACTCCGATGCGGTTGCCCTCCTCGCTATGCTCCTACCCCATTCCCATCACTGCAGGCGGGGGGTTGAGTCCACCTCGACGTGAAAAGGGGTGCACCCCTAAGGGGAAAAAGAAGGTGATGCTATCAGGAGCTTCAACCCCACGAGGCATCTCGAGAAGCATGGAGCGTCGGCCCCACGAATTGGATACTTTGACGGTTCAACCCTGATGGATTCGGTACGTCCTCAAGCCCAACTTTGTAGGACGCGGCTGTGGTTTGGGACGAGTCTAAGGGTCAAATACGTCATTTTCTGAAGGATCCACTTGCGATCTTTTAGGAAATGTGAGTTGTGAAAGTCTTCTTGAACGTGAAAGCCGGTATGGCTTCCGACCCCTCCGGCAATCCGAAAGACTCGTTATAATATTCGTGGTGGGGAATATGACGGTCATCACAAGAGGAGAGGATGCACGAAACATGGCGTGATATTATATTGTATTGCCACGGACCTGCAAAGTGTTCTCGCAAACAACAAGCCCTTTCGGAGTGCATATATTTCGACGAACCAAAACAGGTGAAAGCCAACCCCTTATTGCTTCTCTATCTATTGTGACGTCAACTAGACTAAGCCCATTCATCTCAACGACATTATTTTGGCTCTCATCTGATGCATCCATACTCACAATTGCTCCTTATATGACTACAGGCATATATTTAATCATTATTCATAGAAGATTTTCCATCTAATTGTTTGCATTGTACATTTGACTGGACCTATTTAAATCATAAAAATTATTGGTCACTCAATCAAAATCTTTATCAATTTTTTAAAAAAGAAAAACCTTGATTGGAAGAGGGAAGATGAAAGGGAAGATGGCCAATGAGCTGTAAATGCAGAGGCAAAAGGATTCAACTTTATCGAGATCCGTGGGCATAAGACATCGATTGAAGACCTATCTCTCGCATTTGAGGGTTCAGTCTAAGAAGGGCAGTTCCAGCGGCGCACCGGAACCGCTCGACGCCCCTGTTTCTTTCGAGTTCCAAAATTTTGAATCCTATTCTACTGCAGTTATGAATCTCGAAGCGGTTACGGAGGTCGGCGAACCGCATCGGGATCGCCTCCCACCGCCGGGGCGTCGAGAGCAAGAAGACTTGTCGACGTGAAGCGGAAAGGGGAGAGGAGGAAGAACGTTCATGGAGAAAGAAGGGGAAAGGATTCTGACCGTGCTATTTGGGCTCGTCTTCTGGTGCCGAGATCTCCGTCTTCGATACGGCGAGAAGGCTTCCAGCCAGTCGGATGAGCGTTGGCGCCCGACCGCGGGGCTCTCGCGGACGTCCCACCGTGTCTCTGATCGAGGAAGGGAGGCGTCAATTTGAGTGGAGGGAGGGAAGCGCAGAGACTCGGTTATAGGAGGACGACCTCATTTGACTATATTACCCTCGATGTTCTGCGGGAATTATCGGGTGTAATGTAGGAAATTCGTTGTGGACGAGGGACAGATTCGGTAGTTCCTGAGACCGGGAAGACGATGGTGGCCCACTGTTTTATTGGCTTCCAAATCCAAAGCGAGGCTGGAATTTTGGTATTTGGAAATGAGGACGTGGCACGTCGTCACCGGTTCTCTCGCCGGGAATCCGTAAGGGCGTTGTCTCGCATTCTCAGACTAACGAACTAATCCATTGCATTTACCCACTCTCTCTTAATTTTGTTTAGTTTTCTCAATCAGGTCTACATATCTCACTATTCATTAAACCTCTATAAATTTTGATCAAGGGACCAACATGCAATGAATATGATTTATTTATGCTTATTCTTTGATATGATTGCTTTTACTTTTGTATTTATTAATTGATAGTTTTGATTAAATTTTTGAAAATTTTGAAAATATGCTTTCATCTTAAATTCCTTTTGTGCTGATAGAACAAAAAAATAATAGCATTTAACAACACTTTGGTTTTAATTGGAAAATTTAAATAACATTTTTATTTATTTAGTATTTTATAAAATTATACTTAAATTAAATAACAAAAAACAAGGCTTAAATTTTTTTAAGTAAAATATTGTAATAATTACATAACTTGAGAGTATATATCAGGTTGTACTCATCTTGGGACATAATATATATATATATATATATATATATATATATATATATATATATATATATAACATATCATACTAAGTCATCCAATGATTTTTCCTCCTTGGTAACATAAATTTATATCCACGAATATTAATACCCTCTGCCGACAGGGATGAGGTCCTCGTACTCATCTCAATCCCACCAATACGTAAATCTAGATGTTAGATGGGTCAAGTTTTCAATCGATTCAAATTAAATTGATTTGAGTCTTGATTGAATTGAGTGTGAGTCGAGTTATTTGATTTATTTAAATATTTTATATTTTTTTAATTTATATAGGATCCATTTTATACAAATATTTAGATAAATTTGATTATATTTATATTTAAATATATTTATAATTAAATATTTATATGACTTATAAATTTTATAAATATTATTATTAGTTATACAATTTAATATTATTAATAATTTTATAATAATTTTATTTTAAAAAAGATAAATTAATTGAGATAATATGAAGAATTATAATTCTTTCATCTAATAATTTTTTTTTATTTTTCATCTAAATAAGAATAAGATAGAGATAGAAGATCGAGGATGAGATAGGGCTGGAGATGGACAAGTAATTACCCCAGTTGGCATCACTCCTATCGTTGACTCGATCCAATTAAAATTATATATTTATTTTTGTTCGAATCAGATGAATGGACGGCTGTGGTTGAACACCTTGATTGATGGAGTCCTGGAAGTTGTGCACATCATAAAAAGCATGATGATAATTCAAAACAATAGAGTTTTATAGCACCGAGTATTTTCCTCGTGAATATACCCCCCTTTGAGATGTAGATGGAGAAGGGCACGTGTGCGGTGCAGGTTGTGTCCGATGGAGAGGCCAAGCAGAGGCGGAATCGCAGAAACCAAAAAGAGCGTCTCTTTTATCCTCCGACCCCATGGGCCCGCCACGTGGCGGTCGACCCCCTCGAGATCTAGATGGGCCTTCAAGGCCGAGCGCAGCGGGAAAAAGCGTCTCTTCATCCTGCGGCGCGACGGATCGCCACGTGGCGGTCGATCCTTCGCGGCTGGGCCGAGTTGGGAAGATGAACGGTAGCCATCGGTCGCGCTTTGCGGCTCCGGGGTTCTTATTGGCTGAGATCACGTGAACGGGTTAGGTGGGACCCACCGACGTTTGGTACCCCCACTATGATCCCAACTCGTGGCTCGGAGTCGTCCGAGTTGGCCCTCTTCGACCTCGACTGGCGTCTCCCGGTCACGCCTAATGTCCGTCTCCCCTCCCTCTCTTCCCGACGATAAGAAGATGAAAGCAGCGGCAGCGGGCAACGGAGAGGGAGGAAGAGGAATTTGGGATCGAGACGTAGGTAGCGCCCATGTGATGTCCGAAGCGAGAGATCCGGCAATCAAGCTGTTCGGACTGACGATCCCTCCACAGGACGGCCAAGGCACGGCGGAACCTCCCGGTGAGAGCTCCTCCCCGTCCGAACGCCACGAGAAGGTGAGTGAAGAGAGACGTGCTCATTTATTCCATCTGTCATGCCGTCTTTCATTCGTCTTTTGGAATCAGTTTCGGGGTTGCTTTTTCCTGATTTGGTTCTTTTGCTTTGGTCGATGGAGGAACTGTGAGCTTTGATTTGGATTTGATCGAAGCGGAAAAAAGTTGGCGCTCTTTTGTTTTGTTTACCTCCTTCTGATGAATGATAGCCGTAACAGAACTGATGCAATCTCGGATTTCTTTTAGATGATTTCAGGAGTTAAGTAGATGAAATTTCCTATTTTCCTGATGATTTCTTCCTACAAGCCTCTGCTAACATGTCTAGGGCTCAGGTGTAAAGAAGGGGCAAAATAAGATTCCAATCGCTGCTTAGAATCTCTCTACTTGTTCGATACGCTAATGCAATTCTTTTAATGAAAGGAGAAATTTGTTTCTTGTTATGAATCTTTGCCTAATGAAAATTTCATTTTAGTCAAAATTAAAATATGCAAGAAAATAAAAAAAATTAATGAAAAGAGTGTTGTGATGCAAAAAGGAGCAGAAGACTCGACTCTGTCACATATCTGAAATCGAAGAGTAGTAATTTATTGTACTTATCTTTGAAGAAAAGAAACTTTTCATTGCAATCTTTTAATGGAACTGTTATTTCATCACATTATTTTCAAGCTGGTCAATTTTAGAAAGAAATTATGGTAATTGTTGATTACTCAGGAACATTTCAGTGCAAGTATTCGGTGTGACATGGTTATCCTTTTGAGCAAAAGAAAGGAGATATTAATAGTCATTCTTGTGAGGTTTATGATGAGGCTTAGACCTGAATCTTAGTGAAGAAATCATAATCTTTTTTCTTTGGTAGGCTTACATTTTTAGTGACAGATAAACTTCCCCTTCTGTAGTTCATTCTCATCAATTTTATTTCCTGCAATTTGTGGTACTGTTTTTTCCATGTTAACTTTCTTCACTGTGAATTCCAGGATACCTGCACAGAAGTAAGAGAAAGTGAAGTTGAAACCTCTGCATCAGAAATGGTAGACTTGCAAAAACCATCCACCTCTTCTGGTTTGAACAATGGCAATGGCGATGAAGTTTCCACCCAAAACGATGAAGAATCATCAGGACAGAAGCATGAAAAGGATAATAGTGAGGCAAATACCTCAGGCCAAGAGAAGACCCTTAAGAAGCCAGATAAGATTCTGCCATGCCCTCGATGCAACAGTTTGAATACCAAGTTCTGCTACTACAATAACTATAATGTGAACCAACCTAGGCATTTCTGTAAGAAATGCCAGAGGTACTGGACTGCAGGAGGCACAATGAGGAACCTTCCCGTGGGTTCCGGAAAGAGGAAAAGCAAGAATGCTGCTGTGCACCACCACAGTCATATCGGTGTTCCGTCTCAAGGAATGATTGGCAACAGGGTTGATGTTCCACAGCCAGGAATTTATCAAGTTGAAACTGCAGCTCTTTCGGTCTCAGTGACCATGGAGGTCTTGAAGAGAAATGAGACTGTCTCAAAATTTGATTCAGAAGGACCACTCTGTGAGTCTATGGCTGCAGTTCTTAATCTTGAAGACCAGATGAATTCTTGTCATGAGAACAGCGAAGAGGGCTCCTGCACAACATCTGTGACCCCCTCTAATTGCATGGAAAATGATCCTCTGAAAGTTGCATCAGGCATGGAGAAAAACCACATCCAGAGCTACTCAAATGGTGTCACTCACATGTCCAACTTGCCATGCTTTCCTAGGCTTACTTGGCCATGCACATGGCCATTGGGTTGGAACAATATGGCCCTTGTGATGACGGGTCAGTGCTCTTCTGAGTTGGTTCACAGACCAGAGACTGGAAGTCCATATCCAGTCCCGTGGCCTCCTCAAGTGATGGCCTCTTCTCTACACTGTCAACCTGTCATACCCTTCCCATTCTTTCCAGCTTCACACTGGGGTCACATGTCTAGCTGGCCCAAAGATACATGGAATGTAACTTGTGTCCAACCAAGCTGTGACTTACTCTCATCATCTTCTATCAGTAACAATGGGTGTCCCAGCAACAACCCTCCGACCTTGGGCAAGCATTCTAGAGATGCTATTTCTGAGTCCGTGGAGAAAACAGAGAAAACTTTGTGGGTTCCAAAGACTCTGAGGATCGATGACCCGGATGAGGCTGCAAAGAGCTCTATATGGGCAACACTAGGTATCTCACCTGGTAAGAAAATCAAAAGGGGTGGCGGCATCTTTGAAGCGTTCCATTCCAAATCTGATAACAATCAGCCATCAGATGCCACTAAAGTCTTGCATGCAAATCCGGCAGCTATGTCCCGATCTCAGACACTTCAGGAGAGCACATAAGGAAGTTTTGTTGTGTGCAGTCTAGAAAGCACAGGCTTCTGATCTGGTATTCAGATGTATACTATCTCTGCCTGTCATAAAGCAATCTTAGTTTCAGGCAAGGTTTGTCAAGGCGTCGATGTCAAACATTATGTTGTAAATATTAGATGGCAGCGTGCACTGTCTATAGCTTCTACCCCAAATTTACTTTGCTCTGAGTTACCTTGTTACACTCAGGTGAATGGATAACAGAGCTTTGTTTCGTTCCAAGTCATTTTGCCATGAAAGAAGAGGAACGGCACTGGTAAATACATGCTTATAATGCTAAGCTTTGCAGTGAGGTCACTAATTAAATTTTGCAGGATATTTGTTAATCTGGAAGATGGCACAAGTTCAAGCTACACTGGTAAATTGTTTTCTTGTATGTTTTCTCTGGTATCATCTCTTTTCTTAAGCTTTCTTATCTGTAATGTTCAATCTTCTAACTGAAAATGGTTTTCTCTTGGGATTCTTCACATCCATCTCCTAGTTATGTTAATATGATGCTTGGAGGAGCCAAGGAAGAGCAATACTAGACAGGTAATGTCACCTTTCTTTCATGGGTACATATACTTTTGAGTTTTATTCATCTTCTAATAATTGCCAAAATGCACCCATTCTCTTTCAAAAGATTTATGAGTTCTATCCATCATAATGTAAAGGTTTGCAATTGCACGCCGGATGTTGGAAGGTTGAGCATTTTGTATTGACCTTTTTATTACATGTTTCAGATAATATCTTGCTTTGGATCATGTTCAAGAGAAATGAAGTATTCTATTTTAATTCAACTTGGAAAAAATGTGAATTACAAATATCTGTCATGATATCTTAAGTCCACTATATGTGTTATCTGCTTCTTTTCTAGATGATCGTGTTCATATTTGAATTGCTCTCATATGAATTTGTATTGATGAACCATCAAATATGAAGCTTAAAAAATAGCATCTTTTTACTAAAAAAGGCAAAATTAGCTGCAACCTAATTGCTTCCATTTATGACTCTAGAATAGCTTCCTATTATTTTGGAGTCCCTGTCACTCCATCATTGACATATTTGAATCTTTATTCGTAGTTTATCTCTATAAGAGAAAGTTGAGGCAAAATTTTAAATACGATATTTCTCAAAAGTTCTTCTTTTTTATTTTTTCTTAATAGACATTTCTTGTTTTCGTTTTTCCTAGATGGTGTCCCTTAATTCGAATAATACCTCTCATCAATCTCAATGGTATTTTTTTCGTTAGTTTTTTTACTATTTTTGGACTGTTACAGTATTTTCATTTAGCTCATTTATCATGTCTTTCAAAAGCATTATAATTATCTTATTGAGATGTTAAAAACACTATAAATCTACTGAAAAACATCATATTGTACCTCCCTAATTGTCATTGCTTGTAAACTATTACAATATTATATTTTTAGTTTGTAGTTGGTTTGATTGTGGTTAGGAATCCATTTGAGTAATTTACAGTATTTTTAAGTGGCTTTTACTGTGTTTTTGTAGTGATATTCAAAATATTTCATTTTTTATTCTTATTTGGGTGATGTTCCTAAACTATTATAAAAAACTATTTGGTTTTTAGTTTGTTCTTGAGCTAGAGACTGGCTTTTATTTAATTTACCTACAGTTTGCGCTATATCTGTGCCATAATCTTCTCTTTTTTTGTTAGTTTGATCTATCTGATAATTGGTGCACATATGTTAATATAGGTTTGTATAAAAATTAGATTAATATTTTTTTCATGCAAATATTAACGTAATAATTATCAAGTCGATTGCAATGGAAATGAATGGATTGGATTAACTAGACATTAAGCAGGGACCATAAAACCAAGGGTCATTAAGTATTTAAGTGCAACTGATTTTGTTCAAAAGTTGCTTTCTGAGGGAGAACTGTATTGAGTTAAGGAAAAAGGAACCTGATGATGCATTACTATTTAGTATAAATGGTCTTTCTCTTCATGAGTATTATCTTTTTGGAGAGAACTGAATTAATTTTTATATGCATCATCTGAGAGTCAGTTGCCCTTGTTATCTTGTTAGCTATCAGTATTGATGGCTTCCTTTAATGTTTTTGTCCAAATTCTAATATTTATTTAATACCATATGATTGATGGTCTTCCTGATGGATTGTCCATCTGATGTATAAGAAAAAAAAAGAAAAAAGATAAGAGAAAGCTGACTGTATTTGCACAGGTACTCAGACTTACAGGTCAAGAACGTTTGACTTTGTTTTCATGTAATAGAGCATGTTGCAGATCCTTCAGATTTTTGCAAATCTCTTGCAGCATTGCAGTTCCTCTTGGTGCTACTGTTATCTCTCCCATCAACCGTTCTATGAGATCATATGCTACTGCAATTATTGCTGCAGAGGACCTCCTTGACTGGGTATGATGTTTTGTTACTAATAAGACTTCTGAATGGAAATATATTAAAGATTCTTGGACTATAGATGAACTAGGTGTCATTTGTACTATTTTCATCTTAAACTTGTTGATTTATTGTTACTTTTGATTAAGATTTTAGACCTCGCTCCGGTTCCGATACAATCAACAATCCTCAGTGAGACTGATACAATATCTGTACAGTACCATACTGATTATGATGAATGTCTTTGATATAAAATTTTATTGTTTTGAATTTTAAAATTTTATTATGATTTTATTCTTTAGATTTTTTAAATTTAATTATATATTTTATTTAAATAATTATATTTATTAATTATATTATATATTTTTATATTTTAGTACTTCGTTTTGCTTGGACGAGCACCTAGCATCTCGGATAGTTTTTGACCTTAGCACTTTTGGTGTTTAATGCTTTTTAAATCACTGTGTTAGATCTAAGATTCATATCAATTTAGCCTAAATATGTGGATCTAGGCTGAATTCATGCAAATCTGATATGCATGCTTCAAAATACAAAACAAGTCTTTACGGTGAAGTAGCATATAACCTAAGCAAGAAATAAGGCTTAAGCAAGAAAAATAAGCACAGGAGGAAGATAGGTTGCATATCACCTGGTGACGCTTGTATACCAATTTGAAAACCAGGTGGTATGAACTCGTATCGATGAAATTGTCTGGTCCAAGTTCCAGTTCACAGCTGAACTGTAGGTGGTGGAACAGGAATTCTGAGTGTGCCTTGCAAGAAGTTACAGACCAAAACTTTGTGACATCATTAGTCCTTTGCTAGTACATGTAGGCACTTGTCTAATGCTGGTACATGTAGGCTCTTTCAATGTCAAAAAATCTTGGATTGCTGAAATCATAGATAAGAAACAGGGTGTCGGAAACCTCAGCTCGTGTCAAAGGAAGCACAACGTTCTTGGATTCATCTGGGATTTCATTGTCACTCTCATCCTAGCATTTTAAATGCTATCGAATGCATGTGGTCTTGCAGAAGTCATTAAAATCTGGAGACATCATACGTCGTAGTTGGTCTTGGCAAGTCATTTACACCGCAAGCTTTATCCAGGTTGAATGCTGCATGTTTCTAGTTTGTGATACTTAACATTATCTTCAAGCGAGTATAAGTATAACCCATAGTTGATGATATAACTTCGTTTCCAGTGAAGTCTCTTTTGCTAGGACTAATTCAAGTACTTTTTCATTCTTTCTTCTTTTTTCAGCTCCCAAAAGGCACTCATCGGTGGTCCCAATTTCTTACTCTAGAGGAACAAGTCTTGATCTTCGAAAGAGAAGCGATCTCTGTATTTTCAAATCAAAGCATTTTACTCTGTTGTTACTATATAAGGTTATTAAATTTGTGGATCAGGTACAAGAAATGGTAGGTTTTGTCTATGACCCATTGACTGGAGATTGGACTTTGTCCGATGATGATACTAGTGTAAACTTCATTGCTTTCGGTACCAAGAGAAACGAGTGAAATCTTCTGCATCGTTGATCACTTTCAATTCCTCCTCAATTCTGCAATTCCAGTAGTAAAGATTTTAGTTGAACAACATTGAGGATTTACTTATTGAATCTTAGATTTTGATGATAAAATTAATTGATGAAGTTATGATCTAATAAGTATTTGAGTGATACAACATTAATTTCGATCATGAAAAGATAAATCAATTGAAGCAAGAGAATCAGACATTAGGCCGGAGTTAGATATCAGATATCAAGCCAGAAGAATCATACATTGCTCAAGATCGAATGTTGTGAAAGGTCAACATGTCGATAGATCGAGCAATATACCGAAGGAGAGGATATACATCGAAGGTTCGGATAAAGCACCGACTGAACCAATAACATGTTGAACAACATATAATTCATATTTGTAATCATTTATGTCTTGATCGAAGTAGTTTGGTTTTAATTGAGTTAGTTATGGGTGTAATTATGCCATCTTGATTAGGTGCTCATTGAGCCTGAATTGAGATTAAATTGGATCTATTGGAAAGCCAATTCAATGACTTGAAGTTGGGCTAAGTGATGGAACCATATGTGAGATATAAAGTATAAAATGTACTTTTCTAAAAAAACTCGTTGGTGGTACCACTAGAGTCAACGATGGTACCGTCTAAACTAACAGTGGTACCATCAGAATAGAGTCTCCCAAAACTGTGTTAGGTAATGATATCGCTCATACTAGCGATGGTACCGACAATGCTCAAGGTGGCAGGCGATAGTACCGCCACTACCTCGAAAACTCGAGAATTTGAATTTTGGCTCCATTTTTGAAGTCATTTGGGCTTATAAATACTCGTATCATACTTGCTTACAAATATATGAAAAAACTTCAGATTTTAAGTGTTGAAACTCTCTTAAAGTGTTAGTCTCTTTCTCTTGGAGTTTAAAAGTCTTTTTAAAGGAGTAAGGTTTTATTGTAAAAGAGAGGTGTAAAGGTTCTCTCTCGAATCTGTGATGAGTTCATGATAATGAGACTGATTTGCTTTTAAACATAGACCATAAATAATCTTGGTCATACGTTACTCGAGAGGGATATCGAGATAACCAGATAGATTGGTGTACTGTATACCCGTCCATATGATGGAGACGATTGGTCTCATAGTTGCTCGTGTGAGGACACCTAGGATAAGGTGCTTATTGGAGAATGTGTTCACTGATCTGCTCATAGAATGTTGAATAATTGATGATGTCTCAGATAACAATTCCATCATCCTAGTGGTGTGTTTGGTCTTTAGACTTGAGACACTAAGGATGTCCAGTATGAGTACTCTACTCTTTAATACTAGATTTATAGGTCTGAAAGTTTTAGGTCTAATACAGTCGGTCATCGGGAGTGGCAGCCAACCTTACGAGGGCTATTGAGTATCGATAGAGGATCATCCTCTCTCAGTGTCATGAGAGAAATATCCCATGTATTTTTGCTCAAGCAAATCCCTAACCAGGGTCATTCAGATTGAAAGAGAAAAAGTTCTCCGGGAGAATCCGATTAGAGCGAGACTTAAGTAGAAACTATACGGGCCTGATAGCACCATACCCGGTATATGATCTTTGAGATATTAGATTGATGATGGACTATAGATATACTATAATTGAGGATAGATAAGTCTAATGGAATAAATTCCCCTATATCGTCTAGGGACTGTGGCGTAGTGGCCTTGTAATAGGTCTAATCGAGGAGTTCTGACACGTGTAACTCATAGCTAGCTCGATCTTGGGCCTAGAGGGTCACACACATATGGTAGGTATTACAACGAGCAGAGATTCATATATAAGATATCCGCTAGAGCTTATATCTTATTGGATATCTAATAAGGCCCCAAATTATTGGATCCTATGGATGAGATCCAATTTCTAGTCATAGGTGCTATACAAGCTAATCATGTGAGTGATGACATGTGTGATTTGACATGTAGTCTTTTTGCTTATTATTATTATTTGATATTTTATTACTTTATATTATCTATTGCACGAATATATTGTGATATGCATGGATCTGTGCAATGAGAATCAGATCATGTTGAGATCACGATAATGAGACCGATTCGCCTTTAAACATAGATCATAAATAATCCTGGTCATAAGTTACTCGAGAGGGACATTGAAATAACCGGACAGACTGGTATGTTATATACCCATCCATATGATGGATGCAGCTAGTCTCATAGCTGCTTGTGTGGGGACACTAGGGATATAGTGCAGGTGCTCATTGGAGAATGAGTTCATTGATTGATCCACTCATGGAATGTTAGATGGTTGTGTTGAATCTCGGATTTTGATGATAAAATCAATTAATAGAGTTTATGATCTAATATGTGTTTTGAGTGATGTATGATTAGCTTCGATCATGAAGAGACAATTAAAGTAGGAATAATCAATGTTGGGTTGGAGTGGAACATGTTAGAAGATTGGACCTCGAGCTGGAGGATTGGTCGACATGTCAGTAGAAGGCTTTGTGCCATGAGTTCGGGCATTGGGCCTAGAAGAGCGAACATTGCTGATACCGGTGTGGGTAAAATGCAGAATAGATTTCTAAATAACACCGATGGAATAATTTTTTTCAGATAGAAAACGTCACAGTAGACAAGGAACGAACTGATACTGGAAGCACTAACGAAGCAACTTTGATAAAAATGAAAAGTAGCTCATCACCAAGTTTAAAATCACAATGGGATATAGAAAGTTCACCACCCAACGGAAATTAAACGAGGATACAGAACTAGAAAATAAAAGACTCACAACTCAAGGACGCATATAAGAGATACAGAGTTTAAGGGGGTTCTCTAAGAGAGCTTCTGCCCAGATATCATCAGTTTCTAAAGT
Organism: Musa acuminata AAA Group; assembly: GCF_036884655.1. NCBI lineage: Eukaryota > Viridiplantae > Streptophyta > Magnoliopsida > Zingiberales > Musaceae > Musa > Musa acuminata. The sequence goes on along the minus strand of NC_088359.1, from coordinate 26,095,732 downwards.
CCTTTCTAAGCCCTAAACCCCAAAATAAATACTAGTGCATGAAACAACCCTTAATGCATAGGGAATTTCGAAATTAAGTGCTTTATAGCTGCCAACCAACTCCATTAATGTATTCCTTAGCCATGAAGAAAAGCACCATGATACAGCTTTACAACTGCCAACCAACTCCATTAATGTATTCTTTTATGCAAGGAATATGCTGATGAGTTATCTTATCTGAGTAGGCTGAGTTGAAGATTATGTGATAATATTATTGGCTGAAAAAAATATCATATTATCAGCATGGTCCATATGAACAGATTGTAGCAAATTAGACACTCCTGTGTCAATCTCCCCTGGTTGAAAAAGACTTGTCCTCAAGTCCTTGTTTGTTTCGTCATCATGATTATAAAAGGACTTAAATCAGCCACATTAAATGTTGGGGATACTCCGTAATATTTAGGTAGCTCAATCTCATAAGCATTTTTGTCAATTCTCTTAAGCACCTTGAATGAACCATCAGCCTTTGGTTTCAATTTTCCAAATTTGCCCGGCGGAAACCTCTCCTTCCTTAGATGAATCCAGACTAAATCACCTGCATTAAACTCCACATGTTTTCTGTGTTTGTTAGCAGCTTGCATGTACCTCTCATTTTGTTTCTCAATGGTTGCTTTCACACCCTCATGCGGCTTCTTTATCTGCTTAGCTCTTTCATCAACATCTCCACTAAATTGCTTTGTTGTAGAATGAGGGATTAAGTCTAAAGAACCAGCAGGATTAACACCATAGACTACCTCAAAAGGACTCTTACCAATACTATGATGCATAGAACGATTGTAGGCAAACTCAATTTGTGGAAGAATGACATCCCACTGCTTAATATTCTTGCCAACATAGCTTCTAAGTAAATTTCCCAAGCTTCTGTTTGTTACCTTAGTTTGCCCATCGGTTTGTGGATGATGCGAGCTGCTGAAATTCAAAGAAGTACCCAGCTTCCTCCAAAGAGTTCTCCAAAAATGACTAACAAATTTTGAATCTCGATCAGACACCATAGTTCTTGGAATACCATGCAATTTAACAATCTCCTTAAAATATAAATCAACAATATGAGATGCATCATTCGATTTATTGCATGGAACAAAGTGAGACATTTTTAAAAATCTATCAACAACAACCATGATAGAATCCTTGTTCCTTTGAGTCTTTGGCAGTCCCAAAATGAAATCATGACTCACATCCTCCCATGGAGCATTTGGCATTGGTAATGGAGTGTATAAACCAAAATTTTAACTTCTTGTTTTTGCCAAATGACACAATCGGCATTGCTTCACATGTCTATCCACATCTCTGAACATTTTAGGCCAGTAGAAATTTGATTGAACAAGGGCTAGTGTCTTGTCCCTACCGAAATGTCCTCCCAAAACACCACAATGAGCTTCAGTTAGAATTACTTACCTCAAAGAACAAGATGGAATACACAAAGCATTAGCTCGAAAAAGAAAACCATCAAAGATAAAAAAATGTTGAAAGGAACCTGATTTACAATTTTGCCATATCGAGCCGAAATCTACATCATTCTCATATAGATCTTTGAATGTTTCAAATCCAACTACTTTGACTTCTATTGCTGATAATAAAGAATGCTTTTTGCTCAATGCATCAGCAACTACATTTTGAACACCAGATTTGTGCTTGATTGTAAAGTTGTAAGATTGTAAAAACTCCACCCAAGTTACATGCCTCTTGTTTAGCTTGTGCTGGTGATTAATGAACTTTAATGCTTCGTTGTAAGATTGTAAAAACTCCACCCAAGCTACATGCCTCTTGTTTAGCTTGTGCTGGTGATTAATGAACTTTAATGCTTCATGATCAGAATATAGAACAAATGGCTTAGCAAGAAGATATTGACTCCAATGAGACAAAGCTCGATAAATCGCATAAAACTCCTTATCATAAGTAGAGCATTTCTTTCTCGTATCATTCAGCTTTTCACTAAAAAATGCAATGAACTTTCCATCTTGACTCAAAACAGCACCAATTCCCACATTAGATGCATCACATTCAACTTCAAACACATTATCAAAATTTGGTAGAACTAAGATAGGAGCTTCGGTCACCTTTCTTTTCAAAAGCTCAAAAGCATCATTAGCTTCATTAGTCCATTTGAATTTATCATATTTCAGACATTCGGTGATTGGAGCGACAATAGAGTTGAAACCCTTGATAAATCTTCTGTAAACGAAGTTAAGCCATGGAAACTCCTCACATCATGCAATGAAGCAGGTATTGGCCAACTGAGAATAGCCGCTACCTTACTTTGATCCATCATGATTCCATCTTTTGAAACAACATACCCTAGAAACACCACACTAGAAGTAAAGAAATCACACTTCTTTAGATTAGCATAAAGCTTTTGATGTCTCAAAATAAGAAAGATCTCTTTCAGATGATTCATATGCTCCTCTTCGCTCTTGTTGTACACCAATATATCGTCAAAATAAACTACAACAAATATTCCAATGCATGACTTAAGTATGTGATTCATAAATCTCATGAAGGTGTTAGGAGCATTAGATAGCCCAAATGACATAACCAACCATTCATATAAGCCTTCTCTAGTTTTAAATGCTGTTTTCCACTTATCTCCGGGCCTCATTCTTATTTGGTGATAACCACTCCTTAAATCAATTTTAGAGAAAACATAAGCACCACACAATTGATCAAGTAAATCATCTAACCTTGGAATAGGAAAGTGATAGTCTACTGTGATTTTGTTGATGGTGCGACTGTCCACACACATTCTCCAAGAACCATCCTTCTTAGGCACTAACAAGGCTGGAACCGCACAAGGACTCATGCTCTCCCGAATTAACCCTTTTTTCACCAATTCATCAACTTGCCTTTGAAGTTCTTCATGCTCCTTAGGACTCATTCTATATGCTGCCTTATTAGGTAGAACAGCCCCCGGAATAAGATCAATGTGATGCTAGATGTCTCTCAAGGGTGGAAGGCTATGTGGAATCTCTTCTGGTATAACATCTTCAAACTCTTCCAGGATTTGTTTCATGATTTCTGGTGTCTCCTTGTATTGTTCATTTTCTTCTACTACTTGTAGAGCCATAACATGACCACCCTTGTCTAATTCACCTTTGCATTCACCATATGACATAAAAGCGCTAACTTTCTTCTTTAGTGCACTGATTTTGGATGGTTGTAATGGAGCTAAGATAATCTTCTTTTCATTCACCTTAAAAGAATAAGTATGTTTGTAGCCGTCATACAACACTCTTCTATCATAGTACCAAGGTCGTCCTAACAACAAATGACAAGCATCCATAGGAGCAACATCACACCATACTTCATCTTTATAATATTTGCCAATAGAAAATGAAACTAAACATCTTTTAGTTACATTGATGTCATTTCCTTTTTGCAGCCAACATAACTGGTATGGATGTGGATGAAGGATGGTATCCAAATTTAGCTTCTGCACCATCTCCAAAGATACCACATTCTCAAAGTTGCCACTGTCGATGATCACCAAGCACACTTTGCCAAGAGAAGTGCATTTAGTGTGAAACACATTTTTTCTCACCCAACTTTTATTATCGGCCACATATGACACTTGTAAACTACGTTGCAATATAATAGACAAACCATGATCAACATAAGTAATCTCTTCCTCATCATCATCATATTTTGGTTCGACCTTAGCCTAATCTTCTCCTCCATCACTATGATCTTCAACCAAAGTTACAATCCTCCTATTTGGACAATCTGAAGCGATATGCCCAAAATCATGACATTTGAAGCATTTTCGGCCACTTGGGGTAGAAGAATTAGGTGTTTTTTTGCTGCCAATAGATTCTTCACCCTTTTCTTGCACCTTCGATATCATCTTGCTTTGGATAGTAGGCTTGAAACTTTCTCCTTTTGTATAGCCTTCTTTTAAGTCGTACCGAAAACTCTTTTTAAACTTCTGTTGCTTTTCAACTTTTAATGTCAGGTTGCTCACATCATTTAAAGACCAATATGGCTATAGCTGAACAACTTTAGTAATCTTATACTTCAGACCTCCTAAGTATCTTGCAATTGTTTGCTCTTCCGGTTCCACAAGCTCTCCTTTTAACATCAAATTATCGAATTCTGCAGTGTACTCCTCCACACTAAGATCTTTTTGCTTGAAATCATATATTTTGAGAAAGATCTCTTGCCTATAATTATGAGGTAAATATTTTCTCTTTAGCTCCCTTTTCATTTTCTCCCATGTAATGATCTTACTCTTCCCCTCACATTCTCTTTGTTTCTTCATATTTTCCCACCAAAAAGATACATTTCGCTTGAGTTTGAGTGCCACAAGTTTGACCTTCTTTTGTTCTGGTGGTTCATGAAAATTGAAAATTCTTTCTACTATATTAAGTCAATCGATAAAGTCATCAACATTTATTTTACTTTCAAATTCTGGAATATCTAATCTAGGGTTATATTTATTCTACCACTCGTCTTTGACTCAATTTCTTCTCCGATATCTTCTCGACTCCCTTAGAAGAGGAGGTGTATCATCATCAGAAGTAAACACTCGAGCATCATTTTCATGCTGGTTGTGTCTACTTTGAAGTTCATTGATTATTTCATTTTTTTCTTGTAGGCTACGTAGCAATTTTCGTAGCTGCAGCCTCAACGACTCAGCGTCATCTTCATGGTCAATACCTTTACCAACTATATCTTTTCTATTCTGCCTTGCAATGATCTCTAGCCTTTAGCTCTGATACCAAACTGATACCGGTGAGGGTAAAACGTAGAATAGATTTCCAAACAACACCGATGGAATAATTTTTTTCAGATAGAAAACGTCACAGTAGACAAGGAACAAACTGATACCGAAAGCACTAACGAAACAACTTTGATAAAAACGAAAAGTAGCTCACCACCAAGTTTAAAATCATAATGGGATACAGAAAGTTCACCACCCAACGAAAATTAAACGAGGATACAAAACTAGAAAATAAAAGACTCACAACTCAAGGATGCATCCAAGAGATATAGAGTTTAAGGGGGTTCTCTAATAGAGCTTCTGCCTAGATATCATCAGTTTCTAAAGTCCTTTCTAAGCCCTAAACCCCAAAATAAATACTAGTACATGAAACAACCCTTCATGCATAGGGAATTTCGAAATTAAGTGCTTTATAGCTGCCGACCAACTCCATTAATGTATTCCTTAGCCATGAAGAAAAGCACCATGATACAGCTTTACAGCTGCCAACCAACTCCATTAATGTATTCTTTTGTACAAGGAATATGCTAATGAGCTGTCTTATCTGAGTAGGCTGAGTTGAAGATTATGTGGCAATATTATTGACTGAAAAAAAATATCATATTATCAGCATGGTCCATATGAACAAATTGTAGCAAATTAGACACTCCCGTGTCAATTGCGCCAATGAGATCGGAGTTGTAGAGGTCAACATACTAATTAGGTAAAAGGCCGTAAAAGAGGATGTTGGGAAATCATTGGGGGGCGACATCATATGCGCAGCGGAAGAACAAGAAAACAAAAATCCCCGATTCCCAAAAAGATGTTTGTCGTCGTGCGAAGATTGGTGCGTAAAAATCCGCAAAACACAAAACTATGTATAGAGATTGTGTTACCTAGGGAGATCGTATATCCCTGTTTCCTTGCAGATCCTTAGGAGAGGGTGAAGGAGGTCAAGCGTCCTCCTCTCTAGCGGTGATCCACACAGCAGGGTTGCGACGACGCTCCTCAAAACTCCAGGCCTACTCTGAGGTGGAGAGGGAGAGGAGAATAGGAAAGGCAAGCAAAGACTCTAGCCTATGAGGCTGTGAATCCCTCCTATTTATAGAGATCCCGTGTCAAACCCTAATGGGTCCTTCCCTAGTGGGTATTGGATCTGCATCCAATAAGACAAGGGCTCCATCAGATATCTCATATCCGAACCTCTACTCATCGCAATGCCTACCATATGTGTGTGACCCTCTAGGCCCAATATCGAGCTGGCTGTGAGTCATACCTGTCAGAACTCCTTCTAACTCAGTGAATTATTATCTCTGTAATAATTCACTCGACTCATCGACTATGGACGTACTAGGCCACTACGCCGTAGTCCCTAGACGATACAGGGGAATCCAATCCATTGGACCTGTCTGTCCTCAGTTACCATGTACCTAGAGTCTCTCATCCATCTAATATCCCAGAGACCGTATATCGAGCATGGTGCTGTCAGACCCATACGGTTTCTACTCGAGTCTCGCTCTAATCGGATTCTCCCGGAGAACTCTTTCTCTCTCAACCCGAATGACCCTGGCCAGGGATTTGTCTGAGCAAGAACACATAGGATATTCCTCTCATGACGCCGAGAGTGGATGATCCTCTATTGACACTCAATAGCCCTCGTAAGGTCGACTACCACTCCCAATGACCAGCTGTACTAGATCTGGGGACAGCCAAACCTATAAGTCTGGTATCAAAGAGTGGAGCACTCATACAGGACATCCTTGGTGTCTCAAGTCTAAGGACCAGATACACCACTAGGACTACGGAATCACTGTCTGACAATAAGGCATCATCAACCATCCAGCATTCCGTAAGCGGATCAATCAGTGAACTCATTCTCCAATGAGCACCTGTACTGTATCCCTAGTGTCCCTACACGAGCAGCTATGAGACTAGCTGCATCCATCATATGGACGGGTATACAGCACACCAGTCTCTCCGGTTATCACGATGTCCCTCTCGAGTAACCTATGACCGGGATTATTTAGGATATGTGTTTAAAGGTGAATCGATCTCATTATCGTGATCTCATCACGATCCGATTCCCATTGCACAAATCCAAGGACATCACAATATATATATATGCATTTATGCAATAGTTATAAAGTGATATACGCCAAAATATAATAAGCAAAAAGATTCTGTATCAAGTCACACGTGCCATCACTCACGTGATTGGCTTGCTGGGCACCTATGACTAGCAATCTCCCACTTGACCTAAAGCCAATCACCTATGTGTCTGATCCCCATCAGACTCCTGTGACGCTCATAGACAATCTGAGACAACGGCTTTGTCAGTGGATCTGCAATGTTATCTTCGGATGGAACTCTTTCCACTACTACATCTCCTCGGGTTACGATCTCTCTTATAAGCTGGAACCTCCTCAGAACACTTCTGATGAGACCCGGGTTCCCTTATTTGAGTAATCACCCCATAGTTGTCGCAATATAAGGAAGTCGACTTGTCGCTATCTGTATCGACTCCCAAATCTGTGATGAACTTCTTCACCCAGACTCCCTCCTTTGCTGCATCTAATGCGGCAATGTACTCCGCCTCTGTGGTCGAGTCAGTAGTGGTATCTTGCTTGGAACTCTTCCAGCACACTGCTCCTCCATTCAAGGTGTACACATACCCTGAATTCGACTTGTTATCATCGACATCAGACTGAAAACTTGAGTCAGTGTAGCCTTCAACCTTAAGGCTATTACCTCCATATACTAGTAAAAGATCCTTAGTCCTTCTCAAGTACTTAAGGATACACTTTACTGCTTTCCAGTGCTCCAAGCCTGGATCCGCCTGATACCTGCTCGTGACACTCAGAGCATGCGCTATATCAGGCCTAGTACATAGCATGGCATACATGATAGACCCTATTGTTGAGGCATAAGGTATCATATTCATGTTTGCCCTTTGGAATTTTCCCTGCCAAACCTTTTGACAATGGTTTCTATGTACCTGGACTGGGACAAGCCAAGCATCCTCTTGGATCTATCTCTATAGATTCTAATCCCCAAGATATAGGATGCTTCCCCTAAGTCCTTTATGGAGAAGTGTCTAGATAACCAAGTCTTTACTGTGGATTGTATTCTGATAGCGCTCCCATTTACCTTCCTGTATACACAAGGCTCATCTTCGTTCTTAACGAAGTCATAAGATCTGATTGCCTCATCAAATCTTATGTTCCAACTTCGGGAAGCTTGCTTTAGTCCATAAATGGATCTAAGCAACCTACACACCTTATCTGGGCAGTTCTTGGACACGAATCCCTCAGGTTGCATCATATACACCTCCTCCTCGAGGTTCCCGTTGAGGAATGCAGTTTTCACATCCATCTGCCAGATCTCATAATCATAGTGTGCTGTAATAGCCAATAGAATTCTAATGGATTTTAGCATTGCTACGGGTGAGAAAGTTTCGTCGTAGTCAACACCTTGCCTTTGACGATACCCCTTAGCCACTAGCCTTGCTTTATAGGTCTCTACCTTTCCATCTACTCCGATCTTTTTCTTAAAGATCCATTTGCAACCGATGGGTACAATACCTTCGGGCGCATCAACTAGGTTCCAAACCTTATTGGAGTACATAGAATCCATCTCAGAATTCATGGCTTCTTGCCACTTCCCGGAGTCTATACTCATAATAGCCTCCTCGTAGGTCTGAGGATCAATATCCTCAGCATCCTCTCCTCTAATATGTCCCACATATCTCTCAGGAGGATGAGATACTCTATCAGACCTGCGTAAAGTTGAAACTTGTGTATTAGGTACCTGAACAGACTCGGGCTGTAGAGTGGTGCTTGAGCTTGGTTCTCTAACTTTGCTCAACTCTATCATTCTCCCACTGTCTCCGCCAAGAATGTGTTCCTTCTCAAGGAACACTGCTCTCTTAGCTACAAAGACCTTTTTGTCCTCGAGATGATAGAAATAATACCCACAAGTTTCCTTGGGGTATTCCACAAATATGCATCGCTTTGTCCTTGATTCTAACTTATCGGGGTTGTGTCTTTTAACGTGGGCTGGGCAGCCCCAAATCTTAACCTTAAGATCAGGCTTCTTCCCTTTCCATATCTCATATGGTGTAGACACTACCGACTTAGTTGGAACTCTGTTCAGAAGGTAAGCTGCGGTTTCTAGGGCATATCCCTAGAATAAGATGGGTAGGTCAGCGAAACTCATCATGGACCGTACCATATCTAATAGCGTACGATTCCTCCTTCCAAAGACACCATTGAGCTGAGGTGTATAAGGAGGTGTCCATTGGGATAATATCCCATGGTCCTTGAGGAACTGAGTAAACTCTGTACTTAAGTACTCACATCCTCGATCTGATCGAAGAGTTTTGATATTCTTTCCAGTCTGGTTCTCCACCTCATTCTTATACTTTCTGAATTTCTCAAAGGCCTCGGACTTGTACTTCATTAAGTACATATATCCATACCTTGAGAAATCATCAGTAAATGTAATGAAGTAGGAGTAACCTCCAATGGCATGAGTTGGCATGGGTCCACATACATCACTATGTATGAGTTCCAACAACTCAGTGGCTCTCTCTCCAGTTCCACTAAATGGAGATTTGGTCAGTTTTCCACGAATGCAAGGCTCACAAGTTGCATATGACACATAGTCGAATGGATCTAGATATCCATCATTTAGCAACTTTTGAATCATTCTTTCATGGATGTGACCTAGCCTACAATGCCACAGGTATGCACTGTTCAACTCATCTCGTTTCCTTTTGGACACATTTACATTCATGATATGTGGAGTGGTGTCTAACATAAATAAACCATTATGCAATGTTCCTTTCGTGATGATCTTATCATCTAATAATATCGAACAACCATTGTTCTTAAAAACAAATTTATATCCACTAACTGTTAAACATGAAATGGAGATAATGTTTTTGATAATAGAAGGAACAAAGTAACATGCATCTAATGCAATAAAAGCTCCACTAGGCAGATGTAGGGCGACCTCGCCAACAGCTAATACAACAACTTTTACTCCATTACACTTCTTGAGGTCCATCTCGCCTCTCTCTAGTCTCCTAGGCCTTGCCAGAATCTGCAACGAATTGCATATATGATAAGCACTACCGGTATCCAATACCCATGTGTTATCATAAGAGTCTGACAAATAGAGACTGATTATGAATGTACCTGAAGCTTCATCAAGCTTTTGTTTCGCCCTTTCTGCAAGGTACTCTTTGCAGTTTCTCTTCCAGTGCCCATCTTTACCACAGTGGAAGCACTGGCCTTTGTCCTTTGTTGGGTCTTTCTTAGCAACCTTTGCTTTACCTTGTTTGCCCTTGCCCTTTCCCTTCTTAAGGGACCTTTCTGCTTTCCTTTTCTTTCTGGTCTCACTAGTGTAGAGAACTGGCTTCTCTTTCTTAATAGTACTCTCTGCCTCCCTCAACATATTGAAGAGCTCTGGGAGAGTCACCTCAAGCTTGTTCATATTAAAATTCATTATGAACTGTGAAAAGGAATCTGGTAGGGACTGAAGCACAATGTCCACACACAAGTTATCCTCTAGGACCATTCCTAGACCTGTGAGTTTCTCTATCCACTCAATCATCTTTAGGACATGGTTCTGAACCAGTGTCCCCTCAGTCATCCTAGCGCGGAAAAGGCTCTTGGATATCTCATATCGTTGAGTCCTTCCCTGTTCCTCAAACAATTTACGGACATGTAAGAGAATGGATCTGGCATCCATCTTTTCATGTTGTCTCTGTAACTCTGGAGTCATAGAGCCCAACATATAGCACTGAGCAAGAGTGGAGTCATCAATGTACTTCACGTAGCGAGCGATCTCATCCTCGCTTGCCCCTTCTCGGGCGTAGGCATCACTGTATCAAGGACGTACACGATTTTCTCCGCTGTGAGAACAATTTTCAAGTTACGGAGCCAATCCGTATAATTTGGACCAGTGAGGCGGTTGACATCAAGTATGCCACGTAAGGGATTTGAAAGCGACATTTTCTGAAAATAAAGATGTAGCAGAAATGAATAACATGCAGATTTTGCAAGAAATAAACTATCAAGATATGGACTTCTATTTTAATATGCTCCCACTATTTTACTATCGAGTCACGCGACACCCTCAGCACGTAAAACGGAAGTCTCCGGCAGACTTCTAGTGGGGATCAGGATCCAATCAGCGTCTTAGTGTAACCTCGAGGGACTCGACCAATCACACTAAGCCTAAAAGGTAGGCAACTCTTGCCGATCACAACTCCTTGTGATTCCCGTCCTGTTCGGCCTCCGAATCACCATGGCCTCGAGGGACTCGACCAACCATGATGCTCGGTTAAGTCAACACCTTCGTTACAAGATGAGTCTGATTTGATGATATACCCTCGAGGGACTCGACCAAGCATACCATGCCCTCAGGTCACCGGTGACATCTCTATGTCATAAGCAAGATAGCGAATCGCGATATAGGTGAGTCTCGAGGGACTCGACCAACTCAACCTACACCGGGAATCGGTTCCTACTCATAACGATGGAAGGCCACGTGGGTCAATCTAATTGCCTCACGTTTACCGACTTAATATTATCGAGAGATGTTTCTATAATTTGGTCTCCTAATATGACATGTCACACATATACATATTTAATATATATCTACATCGCATGCAAATATATATACATATCTAGTATGTATATAAGCAATCACACCAGATGATCATGGACCACAACCTAATATGATTAGGCCCGAGCCAATAGGCCTAATCACTCACATCAAGATCTATGTGTGCAACGGTGCATCTCCATGCCCTGTGATCGTCCATCTCGTCCTCGTCGGTTTCGTCGACATCTTGATGCATCTCCATGCAACACGATCGTCCGTCTCATGGGTCCCGCTATCGCATCCACGCTCCCGCTGCGCCTCCTCATGTGATTACAACTTAATCATAGGCACGCAGGCCCGACAATAAACGAGAAATATAATGGAGGTTCGCAGACCTCAATAATAATAATCACAAGTACACACATCACACGGTCCATGATCATCCGTCCACACATCATACATCACATGTATAAATAATCATCATCATGTAGGACTACTAGATAATAATAAAAATAATAATCAACTAAACCTTTTAATTAATTAATATTTTTCTGAAATCAGGGACATGTAGGGAATTTCTCAATTCCTAAGGGTATTTTCGTAATTTGGACAAAAGACAGAAACTGGAATTTCTCAAATTCCGAGGGGCAAAACTGTCTTTTTCCCAGAAAACCCTAATTCCCTCTTTCTGCTGCCGCTGCCGCCGCCGCCACCCTGCTGGCGGCGGCCTGTGCGGCGGGGCGAGGGCGCTGCCCTCGCCTGCAGGTGGCACGCCCGCTGGCGGCGCTGCCGCTGCAGGTGGGCTCCCCTTTCGGGCGCCGCTGCCTCCGCAGGCGATGCTGTCCCGCCGGGCGGCCGCCCCTGTGGGGGGGGGGGTTTCGCCCGCGGGAGCAACGGCGGCAGGCGCCGCTGCCCTGCGGCGCCTCTGCCCGTGGGCTGCCAGCCCCGCCAGCAGCAAGCATGCTGCAAGCAGACCGCCGGCCGGCTGCTGCAGGCACAGCGCTTGCGCATGCGCCAGCGCTGTGCTGCCTGGCTGCGGCTGCGGCTGCCGCTGCAGGTGGCTGCAGGCATGCAGATCGAGGGCAGCAACTGTTGCTGCCCTTCCTCGCTTTTGCGTCAACGATTTTGACGTCAAAATTCTTCCTAAACACAATACACGCAGTTCAAAACCAACCATTCGCACGAACAACCTGGCTCTGATACCACTGTTAGGAAATCATTGGGGGGCGACATCATATGCGCAGCGGAAGAACAAGAAAACAAAAATCCCCGATTCCCAAAAAGATGTTCGTCGTCATGCGAAGATTGGTGCGCAAAAATCCGCAAAACACAAAACTGCGTATAGAGATTGTGTTACCTAGGGAGATCGTATATCCCTGTTTCCTTGCAGATCCTTAGTAGAGGGTGAAGGAGGTCAAGCGTCCTCCTCTCTAGCGGTGATCCACACAGCAGGGTTGCGACGACGCTCCTCAAAACTCCAGGCCTACTCTGAGGTGGAGAGGGAGAGGAGAATAGGAAAGGCAAGCAAAGACTCTAGCCTATGAGGCTGTGAATCCCTCCTATTTATAGAGATCCCGTGTCAAACCCTAATGGGTCCTTCCCTAGTGGATATTGGATCTGCATCCAATAAGACAAGGGCTCCGTCGGATATCTCATATCCGAACCTCTACTCATCGCAATGCCTACCATATGTGTGTGACCCTCTAGGCCCAATATCGAGCTGGCTGTGAGTCATACCTGTCAGAACTCCTTCTAACTCAGTGAATTATTATCTCTGTAATAATTCACTCGACTCATCGACTACGTACGTACTAGGCCACTACGCCGTAGTCCCCAGACGATACAGGGGAATCCAATCCATTGGACCTGTCTGTCCTCAGTTACCATGTACCTATAGTCTCTCATCCATCTAATATCCCAGAGACCGTATATCGAGCATGGTGCTATCAGACCCATACGGTTTCTACTCGAGTCTCGCTCTAATCGAATTCTCCCGGAGAACTCTTTCTCTCTCAACCCGAATGACCCTGGCCAGGGATTTGTCTGAGCAAGAACACATAGGATATTCCTCTCATGACGCCGAGAGTGGATGATCCTCTATTGACACTCAATAGCCCTCGTAAGGTCGACTACCACTCCCAATGACCAGCTGTACTAGATCTGGGGACAGCCAAACCTATAAGTCTGGCATCAAAGAGTGGAGCACTCATACAGGACATCCTTGGTGTCTCAAGTCTAAGGACCAGATACACCACTAGGACTACGGAATCACTGTCTGACAATAAGGCATCATCAACCATCCAGCATTCCGTAAGCGGATCAATCAGTGAACTCATTCTCCAATGAGCACCTATATTGTATCCCTAGTGTCCCTACACGAGCAGCTATGAGACCAGCTGCATCCATCATATGGACGGGTATACAGCACACCAGTCTATCCGGTTATCACGATGTCCCTCTCGAGTAACCTATGACCGGGATTATTTAGGATATGTGTTTAAAGGTGAATCGATCTCATTATCGTGATCTCATCACGATCCGATTCCCATTGCACAAATCCAAGGACATCACAATATATATATGCATTTATGCAATAGTTATAAAGTGATATACGCCAAAATATAATAAGTAAAAAGATTTTGTATCAAGTCACACGTGTCATCACTCACGTGATTGGCTTGCTGGGCACCTATAACTAGCAGAGGATGCTGCGCCGAAGGATTGGATGAAGCACCGATGAACCAATGATATGCCAGACAACATGAGATTAATGCTTTATAATAATTGTCTAGATTGAAGTAGTTTTAAATTGTAATCGAGTTGGAATTAGGCCAATTCAATTAGGAGGCCATTGGGCCTAAGTTAGAGCTGAGTTGAGTTGGATGGATGGCCCACTCAGCCACTTGGAGTCGTTCCAGGCGATGACACCTTTTAGGGTGGGCGATGGAACCATTTGAGGCTCAACCTCCCGGGAGGTCTAGGCGGTGGTACCACCGATAGTTAATACTGCTAGGCGGTGGTACTGCCAGAGCCCAGTCTCCGAGGTTCTATCATGCAATAGTATCACTAGACTGGGTGATGGTATTGCCCAATGTTAGTGCTGTAGGCGGTAGTATCGCCTAGCATAGGCGGTGGTACCAGTAGGACCGAGGAAACCCGGGATGAGATATTTTTTGGCTCCATTTTTGAAGTCATTTGGGGTTGTAAATACCCAGCTATTCTTGCATAGAGAAATAAGAATTGAGTTGAGAAAGGGGGAAAACATTCTTGAGAAAGAAAGGTTATAATCTCTCTTGAAGTATAGGGTCACTTCTTCCTAGTATTTAGAAGTTCTTCTAAAGGGAGAAGTGAGGTATAAGAAAGAGAGGTTATAAAGGTTCTCTCTTGAGCCTATCAAAAGGAGGAAGAGTTATAAGGGTAGTTGATCTTCGTCCGTTGAAAGAAAATCGGTAGTGGAAGCCAGTGGCCTCGAGTGAAGAGGAATCATGAGTGGATGTAGGTCACGATGACCGAACCACTATAAATCCGGTGTGATTTCTACTTTATCATTCCTATTTTGCTTTTTTTTTATATATTTCTTATTAACTTAGCTACTTACTTCCCTTCACACTTTCTTTATGTTAAGCGCATTTCCGAGACGAGTTTAAATTGAAACAAAGTTTTCGATTCGACATAATTTTTACGTAAGCACTAATTCACCCCCCGCCCCCCTCTCTTAGTGCCAACTTGGTCCTAACAGTTGGTATTAGAGCAACGTTTCTCTCTATTTGGATTAACACCCAAGAGGGATGACTTTTTTCGGTTTTCAAGCGGGTCTTTCTATCACTCGTCGTCATATGCTTAATGAGACAAACTACACTTAGTGGAAAACTCGGGTGAGAATTTTTTTGCTTTCTTTGAACTTTGATTTATGGAATATCGTTGAACTTAGTTTTCAAACCCCCTCTAAACCTATGAATGAATGGAATGACTTCGAAAAAAAATCATTTTATTTAAATGTGAAAGCTATGAATGCTTTATTTTGTGCTTTGGATTAAAAATGAGTTTAATCGTATTTTGACTTATGAAACTGAACATGACATTTGAAACACTCTTGAAATCACACACGAAGATACTAGTAGAGTTAAAGAGTCTAAAATAAATTTTTTAATGCATGATTTTGAATTGTTTCGAATGAAGCCAAGCGAAACTATTATTGACATATACACCCATTTTACGGATGTCGTCAATAATTTAAAAGCTCTTGATAAATATTTTTTTAATCTTGAACTTATAATCAAGATTCTAAGATCCCTTCTAAAGAGTTGAGATCTGAAAGTAATTGCAATACAAAAGGAAAAAGACTTAAACATGTTTCCACTTGAAGAACTTTTCGAGTCTTTGATAACCTACAAAATGACTTATGTGTCACATGATGAACTTGAAAACAATCTTTCAAAGAACAAGAAGGATTTTACAATTAGAAAAAAAGAAGACCATTCGAGCAAAAGATCAAGTGATGATGACCTTGAACTCCTAATAACAAAGGTTAAAAAGTTCATGAAATAAGAATCAAAAAATAAAAATAAACTTAAAAAGAAGAGGTTGCTAAAGAAAAAAAAGGTACTCAAGGTAGCTTGGGACAAATCGAGGACATCCGAAGACAAGAAGCAAACAACAAAGACAAAGTGATGAACTATACCTTAGTGGCTCTCGACGATGAGGTAAATGACTCACCTGAAACCTCTTTACCTTACAATGAAACTACTTGAGCTGTTTAATGATTTTAAATTAGTTAGTAAGAAATATAAAAAAAAAAACTTGAGCATGCTCATATAAAATCAATCGTATGAATTGAAATAATTAAAAAGAGGAAAGTAGTTTTTTCTTGAAAAGTTCTCTATCTTTAAAGCTTTGGCCATTTTTCAATAAGAGATTGATGAATCTAGTTATATCATTTAGAATCTTTTCAAAGTGATTTTGATGATTTCACAAATTAAAAGAGTTGAAAATAATGATGAATATTTTGAAATAAATGTTTGTATCATGCTTGATGGTTTTACATTTTAAAATTATGCATGATGAGTTAAAGTAATGATGGTTTAAAAAATATTTATTCAAATGTACGAATTGATAATCTTTTTGTCATATGAATCATGATTCCTTCACTTGATGACTCGATATTTCTTATGCACGAACCATATTCTCCTTTCTTCTTATCGTTTACTAAAGAGGAGAATTTTTCAAATGAATCATGAATTTTCATAATTATAACTTAAGTTTTTTTTATGATTCTTGATGAATCAAGATATATTATATATGAATCGAGATCCTTTATGTATTCTCCCATGACTCTTTTTGCAATAGGAAAGTCTTTATCTAAATCATGATATTGAATTCTCGATATTTAATACTTGAGATTTTTTTATAAATCAAGATCTTTGATCTCTAAAGTTTCTTTTTGCTATTTACTAAAGGGAGATTTGCTAAAATAAATCATGTCTTTGGTATTCATGCCTTAATCCTTCATAATCTTTGATATTATATCTTTCATGACATGATTCCTTTGTATTTATGACTTGTATGCCTCATGTAATAATTGAAATATTTTGCACTATTGTATCCTTCCATTCCTTTTGACAATAACAAAGGGGGAGAGAAAATTACTATCTTGCATATCTCAATAAAAGAAAATTGCTAGCTTGCAAAGAAAGACAAAACTTGCAAGCTTGCACATCTCAAAGGAAAAAAGTCTTGTTAGTTTGCGCATCACAAAAATTAGTAAAAAAGGTGCTAGCTTGCACATTGTAAAGAGAAGCAAAAAGTTGCTATCTCAAGAGAAGCAAAAACTTTGCTAAACTTCACATTCTCATAGAACTTGCTAGCTTATGCATTGCAAAGGAAGTAAAAATTGTTAGCTCAAACATTGCAAAGGAAGGAACAAATTGCTAGCTTGCACTTCTTAAAAGAGAAGAAAGAACTCACTAGCTTGTATGTTCTAAAGTGATGAAAAATTTATGAAATTATGAAGCTTACATATTTTTAAAACTTGATAGTTACACATCTCCTTTTTGTTGATGACAAAGGGAGAGAAATTATAATGATCACGCATGGAATAATATATTGAAATTTTGATTATGCATGATTTTATGACGACATGTTGCTTGGATTCATAATTTATATCTGAATTTATGTTTCTATCAAAATGATATATTGATAGGGGGATTCATAAAAAATGCATGGAATGGATTTATATTTCTACCCAATATGATAGGATCCATTATGGTTAAGTTGACAGGGGACCTCTATAAATAGGAGGGAACCAAAGACCCATAGGCTAGAGGTTCCTTTTAGCTGCCTCCTCCTATTCGCCTCTCTCCCTCTCCTCCTCATATTGCAGCCCCTATTTAGGACGTGTGGATAGCAAGAAGGGGCAGTCTCTTCTTGATTGCGTGGTGCGCATGAGGAAGAGTTTTGTGTAGCGATGTGAGAAGCATCTTCGCAGCCCCTGCCAAGTGGATCACCGCTACAGAGGAGGATAGTTGACTTCCTTTATCCTCTCCTATAGATCTATAGGTTTTCAGATATATGTGTCTGATCCCCATTTGAGACAACGGCTTTGTCAGTGGATCTGCAATGTTATCTTCAGATGGAACTCTTTCCACTGCTACATCTCCTCGGGTCACGATCTCTCTGATCAGGTGGAACCTCCTTAGAACATGCTTAGATTTCTGATGAGACTTAGGTTCCTTTGCTTCAACAATCGCCCCGTTGTTATCGCAATATAAGGGAACCGACTCCTTGCTACTTAGCACGACTCTTAGATCTGTGATGAACTTATTCATCCAGACTCCCTCTTTTGCTGCATCTACTACAGCAATATACTCCGCCTCTATGGTCGAGTCAGCATTAGTATCTTGCATGGAACTCTTCCAGCATATTGCTCCTAATTCAATGTGTACATATATCCTGAATTCGACTTGCTATAATCGACATCGGACTGAAAACTCGAGTCTGTGCAGCCTTCAACCTTGAGGCTAATATCTTTATATACTAGTAAAAGATTCTTAGTTCTTCTCAAGTACTTAAGGATACACTTTACTGCTTTCTTGTGCTCCAAGCCTGGATTCGCTTAATACATGCTTGTAACACTCGGAGCATATGCTATATCAGGCTTGGTACATAGGATGACATACATGATAGACTCTATTGCTAAGGCATAGGGTATCCTATCCATGTTTACCCTTTCTTTAGGAGTCTTTGAGGACATACTCCTAAAAAGCGATATCCCATGTCTCATCAGTATGAGACATCTCTTGGAATTTTTCATGCCAAACCTTTTGACAATGGTGTCTATGTACCTGGACTAAGATAAGCCAAGCATCCTCTTGGATCTATCTCTATAGATCTGAATCCCCAAGATATATGATGCTACCCCAAAGTCCTAAATGGAGAAGTGTCTAGATAACCAAGCCTTTACTATGGATAATATTCCTACATCATTCCCAATGATTAGGATGTCATCCACATATAATACCAAGAAGGTGATAGTGCTCCCACTTACCTTCTTATACACACAAGGCTCATCTTCGTTCTTAACAAAGTCATAAGATCTGATTGCCTCATCAAATCTTATGTTCCAACTTTGGAAAGATTACTTTAGTCCATAAATGGATCTAAGCAACCTGCACACCTTATCTGGGCAATCCTTGGACATGAATCACTTGGGCTGTATCATATACACCTCCTCCTCGAGGTTGCAGTTTTCACGTCCATCTACCAGATCTCATAATCATAGTGTGCTGCAATAGCCAATAGAATTCGGATGGATTTTAGCATGGCTACGAGTGAGAAGGTTTCGTCACAGTCAACACCTTGCCTTTGACGATACCTCTTAGCCACTAGCCTTACTTTATAGGTCTCTACCTTTCCATCTACTCCGATCTTTTTCTTAAAGATCCACTTTCAACCGATGGATACAATACCCTCGGGTGCATCAACTAGGTTCCAAACCTTGTTGGAGTATATGGAATCCATCTAAGAATTCATGGCTTCTTGCCACTTCCCAGAGTATACTCATAATAGCCTCCTCGTAGGTCTGAGGATCAATATCCTCAACATCCTCTTCTCCAATATATCCCATATATCTCTCAGGAGGATGAGATACTCTGCCGGACCTACGTAAAGTTGAAACTTGTGTGTCAGGTACCTGAACAGACTCAGGCTGTAGAGTAGTGCTTGAGCTAGGTTCTCTAACCTCGCTCAACTATATCATGCTCCCACTGTCTCCACCAAGAATGTGTTCCTTCTCAAAGAACACTGCTTTCTTGGCTACAAAGGACTTTTGGTCATCGAGATGATAGAAATAACACCCACAAGTTTCCTTGGGGTATCCCATGAACTTGCACCGCTTCTTTCTTGATTCCAACTTATCAGGGTTGTGTCATTTAACGTGGGCAAGGCAGTCCCAAATCTTAACAACCTTAAGATCAGACTTCTTCTTTTTCCATATCTCATATGGTGTAGACACTACCGACTTAGTTGGAACTTTGTTCAGAATGTAAGCTGCAGTCTCTAGGGCATATCCCCAGAATGAGATGGGTAGGTCAGTGAAACTCATCATGGATCGTACCATGGTCCTTAAGGAACTGGGTAAACTCTATACTTAAGTACTCATCTCCTCGATCCGATCGAAGAGTCTTGATACTCTTTCCGGTCTAGTTTTCCACTTTATTCTTATACTTTTTGAATTTCTCAAAGGCCTCGAACTTATTCTTCATTAAGTACACATGTCCATACCTTGAGAAATCATCAGTAAAAGTAATGAAGTAAGAGTAACCACCAATGACATTAGTTGACATGGGTCCACATACATCACTATGTATGAGTTCCCATAAATAGAGAGTTGATCAGTTTTCTACGAAGGCGAGGCTCGCAGGTTGCATATGACTCATAGTTGAATGGATCTAGATATCCATCCTTTAGTAACTTTTGAATCCTTCCCTCATGGATGTGACTTAGCCTACAATGCCACAAGTATACACTATTCACCTTATCTCGTTTTCTCTTAGACACACTTACATTCATGATATGTGGAGTAGTGTCTAGCATAAATAAATTATTATATAATATTCCTCTCGTGATGACCTTATCATCTAATAATATTGAACAACCATTGTTCTAAAAAACTAATTTATATCCACTAACTATCAAACATGAAATGAAAATAATATTTTTGATAATAGAAGAAACAAAATAACATGCATCCAATGCAATAATAGCTCCACCAAGCAGATGTAGGGCGACCTCGCCAATAGCTACTGTAGCAACTTTTGCTTTATTACACATCTTGAGGTTCATCTCGTCTCTCGCTAGTCTCCCAAGCCTTATCAGAACTTGTAACGAATTACAAATATTATAAGCACTACCGACATCCAATACCCATGTGTTATCATAAGAGTCTGACAAATAGAGACTAATAATGAATATACCTGAAGCTTCTCCAAGCTTCTGTTTCGCCCTCTCTGCAAGGTACTCTTTGTAGTTCCTCTTCCAATGTTCATATTTTCCGTAGTGGAAGTACTGATCATTGTCCTTTGCCAGGTCTTTCTTAGTAATATTTATTTTACCTGGTCTGCTCTTGCCCTTGCCCTTCTTAAGGGACTTTTTTACTTTTCTTTTCTTTCTGGTCTCACCAGTATAGAGAACTGACTTCTCTTTCTTGATAGTGCTCTATGTCTCTCTCAACATATTGAGGAGCTACGGGAGAGTCACCTCAAGCTTATTCATATTAAAATTCATTATGAATTGTGAAAAGGAATATAATAGGGACTGAAGTACAAGATCCATACACAGGTTATCCTCTTGGACCATTCGTAGACCTGTGAGTTTCTCTATCCACTCAATCATCTTTAGGATACGGTTTTGAACCGGTGTCCCCTCAGTCATCCTAGCGCGGAAGAGGCTCTTGATATCTCATATCACTGAGCCCTTCCCTGTTCCTTAAACAGTTTACGAACATGTAGGAGAATGGATCTGACATCTATATTTTCATGTTGTTTCTGTAACTCAAGAGTCATTGAGCTCAACATGTAACACTAAGCAAGAGTGGAGTCATCAATATACTTCACGTAGCTAGCGATCTCAACCTCGCTTGCCCCTTCCTCAAGCGTAGGCTCACTGTATCAAGGACATATACGATTTTCTCCATCGTGAGAATAATTCTCAAGTTGTGGAGCCAATCCGTATAATTTGGACCAATGAGGTGGTTGACATCAAGTATGTCACGTAAGGGATTTGAAAGCGATATTTTCTAAAAATAAATATTTAACATAAATAAATAACATATAAATTTTGTAAAAATGAACAATCAAGATATGAACTTCTATCTTAATATGCTCCCACTATTTTATTGGCAAGTCACGTAACACCCTCAGCACGTGAAACAGAAGTCTTCGGCATACTTCTAGTGGGGATCGGGATTCAATCAGCGTCTTAGTATAAAGGGACTCGACCAATCACACTAAGCCTGAAAAGTACGCAACTCATGTCGATCACAACTTCTTGTGATTTTCGTCTTGTTCGACCTCCGAATCACCATAGTCTCGAAGGACTCGACCAACCAAGATATTCGGCTAAGTTAACACCATCATTACAAGATGAGTCTGATTCGATGATATACCCTCGAGGGACTTGACTAAGCATACCATGTCTTTAAGTCACCGGTGACATCTCTATATTGTAGACAAGATAGCGAATCACGATATAAGTGAGTCTCGAGGGACTTGAGTAACTCAACCTACATCGAGAATTGATCCCTACCTATAATAATGGAAGGCCACGTTGGTCAATCTAATTGTCACACATTTACCGACTTAATATTGTAAAGAGAGGGATTTCTTTGATTTGGTCTCCTAATGTGATATATCACACACATATATATTTAATATATATCTACATCGCATGCAAATATATATATATATATATATATATATATATATATATATATATATATATATATATATATATATATATATATATATATATATATATATATATATATATATATATATATATATATATATATATATATATATATATATATATATATATATATATATGCATATCTAGTAGGTGTATAAATAATCACACATCACATGAGCAATTACACCAGATGATCATGGATCACAATCTAATGTGATCAGACCCGAGCCAATGGGTCTAATCACTCACATCAATATCTATGTGTGTAGCGGTGCATATCCATACCCTGTGATCGTCCATCTCGTCATCGTCAATTCCGTCGACATTTCGACGAATCTCCATGCATCGCGATCGTTTGTTTCGTGGGTCTCGCTATCACTTCTATGCTTTCGCTATGCCTTCTCGTGTGATTACAACTTAATCATAGGTACATAGGTCTGACAATAAACGAGAAATAAAATGGAGGCTCGCAGGCCTCAATAATAAAAATTACAAGTACATACATCACACGATCCATTATCATCCGTTCACATATTATACATCACATGTATAAATCATCATCATGTAGGACTATTAGATAATAATAAAAAATAATAATCAATTAAACTTTTTAATTAATTAATATTTTTTTTGAAATCAGGGATATGTAAGGAATTTTTTAAATTCTGAGGGGCATTTTTATAATTTGGGTAAAAGATAGAATCTCAAATTTCTAAAATTCTAAGAGGCAAAACAATCTTTTGCCCAAAAAACCCTAAGCCCCTTTCTCCCTCTTTCCTACTACGGCTGCCACCACCTTGTCGGCTTGTGTGACGGGGGGCATGGGGGCGCCACCCCCGCGGGTGGTTCTACTCACGGGGCACTACCTCGCCCTCACCCCGCGGGTGCAACGGCCACAAGCGTCGTTGCCCCGCAGCGCCTCTGCA